>NC_073313.1:352567227-352882227 GCF_027595985.1 Sorex araneus | reverse complement strand
ACTGAAAATTTTATTAAATCAAGAGTGGTTCTTTGAAAAGATTAGTAAATAGTTATTTAGCCAGCCTTAAAAAGAAAGGAGTGAAAACACAAATAAATAAAATCAGAAACAAAAAGAAGTTACAATAGATATCACAGAAATACAAAGGGAAATTATAAAGTATTGTGAAAATGATATAGCAACAAATTGAACACCCGAGAAAAATGGGAAAATTCTCAGAAGTATACAATATTCCAAGAATGAACCAGGGAAAATAAAAAATGCACAGACTGGTCATTAGTGGTGGAATTTAAATGGTGATCAAGGACCAGTTCAAGAACAAAAGACCAGGTTAAATGGGTTATAAATCCTGTCATTTTTTAAAAATGATTATGTACCATACTAAAACCCTTCTATAAAATTTAAAAGGAGGAAACCTTCCAAACATTTCCTATGAAACTTATATTACCCTCATTCTGAAACAAAATACAGATATCACAAAATAGAGAACTACAGACAATATCTCTGCTGAACAAAGTTAAAAACTCTTTAACAAAATACTAGTAAACTAAATTTAAAAATTAATTAGAAGAATGTCACTATGATCAAGTTGGATTTATTTCAGGATTGCAAGGATGGGTGAACCCTGCAAATCAACACATCAAAAAATAAACACATATATCATCTCAATAGATACAGAAAAGCAACTGACAGGATTTAATACACTCATAAAAAGGCCTTCATAAAATGGATATAAAAGGAACACACTTCAGATAGTTTAGACATGTTTAGGGTGGTATGGCCATACACAGGAACACACTTCAACATAACTAAGGCCATATATGATAAGCTCACAGGCAACAAAGTAGAAAACAAATGTCTTTTCCTTAAGATCACAAACAAAGAAAGACTGTCCACGCTACTGCTAATACAGTAATTAGTAATTACAGTACTAATAATTATGGACATAATTAATATGGAGTATTGAAAATTCTAGCAAATGCAATAAGAAAATAATCTTAAAAGAATCCAAATTGGAAATAAATGAAATTATCAAAATTTGCTCACATGAAAACATATAGGAATGGCTCCTCCTTTGAGCTCTGCTTCTGTGTGTGCTGCTGTGCTCTCTTCTGTCTGTCTCTCTGACTCTGTCTCTGTAGTCCCTCCTCTGGTCTCTCCTGATCTCTCTCTCCAGAGTTCTTCTGCTTCTCTCTCTGGAGCCCTTCTCGCTCACTTCTGACTCTGACTCTTACTTTTGACTCTAACTCTGATTCTCACTCTACTTTGTGCGCTTTCTTTCCCCTGCTTCTGGCTCCGATGACTCCCTGATTCTCTTTCACTTTGTGCTCTGCTTCTGTGTCTTCTCCCCTACTTCTCTTACAGTCTTAGTTTATATAGCAATCACATAGGGTGGTGACACAAAGGTGGGTTGAACACTAACAAATCAACAAAGAGGGGTAAGACCACTCCTCCAGAAGATTAACTCAAGGGCAAAATCTCATCTAAGGAGATTACTCCAGATTACTAGGAGATCTGCTCAAGGGTGGAATTTCTTCGAGGGTGTGTTACTTCTTTCTTCAGCTAGTAATCCACTTAAATAGTTGTAGTAAATTTACTTATTCCTACCAATGTCATTCTGCATGAAGACAGTAAAAGATATATCAAACTTAAAGTTTGGTTCTTCCTGAGGACATCTCACTATATATTCCAGACCACAGTCCTCAGGCCAAGTTAGTCTTCTTAACCCCAGCAGGGTCCTTATCTAGTTACCTCTTTTGGGTCATGACAGAGGTTGTCCATGAATGTGCTCTTAACTTATAGTTAAGTATTATAGTGCTTGGCCTGGCCCATTTCAATGTCAGGGTAGCTCACAGCTTGTACTGGGTCCATTCAGTCCCTCATCGGGATCTTGCTTTTGGGGTGCTAGGAACTAAGGACAACTGAGTCAGAATGCAGATGTCCAGGAGTGAATATTATTTGGAGTCAATTAACTTCCAAGTTATAAATGCATAATATTAACTGTCTTCCTGTGTCCATACAAAAAGGACATTACTTTAAGGTAAACTATGCAAAAGACATAGCTTACAATACAAGTTCAGTGTCCTTAGAAGGATCTGATCTTACAAGTGAACAATATGATTAGAGAAAAAGGTAATTAACTGTTTGGGGAGGAGAGCACAGAGAAGAGTTTACAGATAAACAAAGGAATGTGAGTGACTCGGGAATACAGTGATGGGTGTAACCCTATAAACCTAAGTTCCGTTCCACAAGGCTGAATGGACAAACCAATGTTATCCTACACTTCTCTACTACTGAATAGAAGAAGATATTTACACATCTGACTTTTTACACATCAAACATTCACTTCTGAAAAGGAGTTACTATTTAATATACGGGGAAATGCCATAAAATTTCATAATAAAAAGACACAAAACCTGGTTTAAAAATAAGCTTTTACGGGGAAGGAAAACTAGAAGAGCAGGCCAAGCACTTGCCTTGCACACAGCAAACGTGGGTTTGATCACCAACAACATCTAAGCCTACCAAGAGTGCTCCCTGAGCACAGAGCCAGGAGTGACCTCTGAGCATAGCCCGTGTGCATCAAAAACAGTATATCAATAAATTAAAAAAAAATAAACTGATGGGTCAGGGAGATATCTCTAGAAACTAGAGCCTGTGCTTTGCATGCAGATCTAGCTGCTGTCCTCCCCATCTCTCTCACACTGAATATTTCTCTGAGCACCACCTGGGGTGACACCTGAGTATGACCATATGTGACCCAAAACAAAAGCATAATAATAGGAGGATGATCTGAATAAACATTGCTCTAAACAAGACACACAGGTGGCTAATAGGCATATGAAAAGATGTTTATCAACTCTTATAATTAGGGAAGTACAATCAGAACCTCAATAAGGATCTTTATCCCATATCTGAGAGAACAGCTATTGCCCAAACAAGACCACAAATACTGGAGAAGCTGTGGAATCTACAGTCCCACCAGCACTGGTACACTGTAGGTGGGACTGTAAATTGGTGTAGTCACTATGGAAAGCAGTATGAAGCATACTCCAAACAGTAAAATAGGGCCTGAAACAGTGGTTATTATTATTGTCTTACATACAGCCAACTCCAGTTCAGTTTCTGACACCATATATAATCCCCCGAGCACTATCAGGTGCAATTCCTGAGCACAGTAGGATTTGAGAAACACATCTCCTTCCCCCAAAATTATTTTTAAATAGTGCTGAGGATGAGTGAATGGCAGAACACTTGCCTTGCATTTGTGAAGTCCTGGGTTTGATTGTGCCACTACCAAATAAAATTAAAATAGAAAATCTCACAATTGGAGAGAATACCAAGGTTAAGACACTTTCCTTGCACTCTGCTGCTCCAGGTTCAATCCGTCACCTCATATAGTTTCATAAGCACCACCAGGGGTGCTCACAGTGCCAGAAATAAGCCCCAAGAACTAACAGGTAAGACACAAACCCCCTGCCCCCAAAAAACAAATTAGAAAAATCTTCATGATTCAGTTTACCTGCTCTTGGTTGTTTAAAAAAAATAGCCAAAGACTAAATTAAACTGATTATTTGCACTTCCATGTTAACTGCAACATTATTTACGATATCCAAGAGCAGGAAATATCCAAGTGCCCACTGACTGATGAATGGATAAAGAAAATGTGGTACGGGGGTGGGCAGATAATATGGGGACCAGGCCTTATATTTTGCAAGCACAAGATCCCAGTTCATTCCCTAGTACTTCATGGTCTTTCCACCATCACCAGATATCAACCTGGAGGCCTTGGTGGTTCCCAGCCCCACAGTGTCTGAGCAGATCCGCATTTTTTATGGCCCTGTCATTGAACTATTTTATTAGAGCTGACTAAGTAGCATCAGTAGTGACCTCTGGGCCCGATAAGCACTGTTTGGGAGCTCCCACTAGTGCATGGGAAAAAAAATCTGGTGGATCTTATATACCCACTGAGATACTTTCAGCTAGTAAGAGATGAAACCATGCTACATAAGAATATGCATTAATCTAGATTATATCATAGTTAATAAAATAATCAGATACAAATACCAGATGATTTTACTCATGTGTGGTATATAGAGAAAACAAACAGATGAACTAAATAAAACAAAAATAAACTTTTGAACTATAAATCTAATTAGTGATTACCGGAAGGGAAAAGGAAATAGAGAAATCAGGGCAAAGGAGACAAATATATGACACAGGACAGGACTGGGTCTTTTTAGCAACAAACTCAATGTAGAATATACACATGTGGATTTTCAATGATGTACCCTTGAAGTTTATATAACCTTATAATGCGATGTACACCAATAAGAACAATGTTGGGTGTTAAAATGATTTTAAGAAAACCAGATTCCTAGGGAAACTGAAATCTATACAATAATAGTACAAAATGGGTAAATGACTGAGTAGACATATCTTTTTTTCATTAGAATTTCAAAATTCTTTCTGAATAAAATGAATCAAAAAGATATGGGTCCCCCAAATCAAGATATGCTTCATTTCTAACCCCAAACAACTAATGAGATAGGAATTTCCTACCTGTTTGAAGCAATTATAAAAAGGGATGGGGAGATGACTTAAAAGGCAGAGGTGCATGCTTGTGCCTTGGGATGCTGGAGCCACAGTTTCAATCCCTGATACCACAAAGTTCCCCAGACAATGCTAGCAGGGACACCTGTGCACAGAACTGGGAGTAGTCCTTGAGTCCCCTGGGTATGGCCCAAGTTTTTTTTTAATAAAAAAATAAAATGTTTATGTTTTAAGAAAGACCTCGGGCTCCAAAGAGGAAGGAGCTGTTCAGAGAGCTCTAAAGAACTGCTGAGGGAAGTCAGGTCAGTACACACATATGTGGAAACTGTAAGAGAAAAAGAAAGATCCAAAACATCAGAAGGACGGATCCTTAGGACTCGTTGGCCTGGAAATAAATCCTATTCTGAGTACAAAATAAAACCTCAGTATTTCCAAGGTATTAGGAATAGTACTCATGCATATAGGACTCAGTTGTGTGAAATATTTGGCCCATCTGAAGTCTGCTCTCTCCCTGGCTAACAAAGCATAAAAGGAAGTTTTCGACCATTTAAATTGTTGCCATACAAGTAAATACACCTTAGAACAAAAATTAAGAAATGGTTCTAATTCATGACTGATCAGTACCATGCAAAGTCAAATTTGCAATGTTTGGCCATGTAGTCAAAAATTATGTAGGTCCCACTATTGCAAGAAGCCTCCATAAAAAAAAAGAAAGAAAAGTGGGGGGAAATAGATATTCTCATGTAGGTTGATGATGGGAACATAAAATAAGAAGATCATTCTGGGGAAAACAGCTTGGCAGTTGCTCAGAAAGTGAGACATAAAGTTACCATATGATCCAGAAATTTTATGCCTAGATACACACCCAGAAGAATTAGAAGTGTGTGTCTACATAAAAACATATGGGGATAGTTATGGCATCATTAATAGCAAATAAATGAGTCACTTACAAAGTGAAAGTACTGCATCTTTGCTGTGCCCAGTGGGCATCAGAAGTATCACCTAAATCAGATAACAGAGATACTGACTATATTAAACTAATCAAGAAGAGAGAAATAAAGTGCTTAGAAGAAAGCAACAGAAAACAACACGCCGCCAGAGATGCCTCCAGATCCCATGCCAGGCTGTCTCACTGGGGCAACCTGGAGAGGGGTGGGTGAGTTCCCCTCCCCATCCCAACAGAGCACTGGCAGCCAAAACCACTGACATGCTCACAGCCCCTCTCCACAGCCTCAGATGAGCCTGACCCAGAAGTGAATCTGTATAACCATATTCTAAATTTTAGAATTCCTGGAGCACACAGCCTCATTTGTGACATCTCATATTTTACACCACTGATGTACCAGGCAAAGTAGAAGGCAACCAATCTCACATGGGAAAAAGATAGATAGATAGATAGATAGATAGATAGATAGATAGATAGATAGATAGATAGATAGATAGATAAGCACACAAGGCTCAACCTTTAACAACATGTTAGTAATCTTTTATAGAAGGGCTTAATGACTCCAGGGTGAAATACAACAATCTTCACACACTTTCCTCTAAGGAAATTTTTTGGATAATTTTTAGTGGATTCTTCACAACAAGCAATACAAAATAAATTATTTGGGTTTGCTCTGGGGGTAGGGTTTGGTATTCGGAGTGGAAACACTCGAAATAAGGTGGTGGGAAGGTGTAGTGGTGGTCAACTTGTGTTCAAATATTAAATGTAATAAATTATTGCGAACTTTATAAAAATAAAATAATTTTTTAAGAAAAGGAAAAAACTAATCAAGAAGAAAAGTCTGACTTTAATAGGCATTGATGAAATTTATTTTTAATTTTTTTATTTTAATGAGTCATGGTGAGATACAGTTACAGACTTACAAACTTGCATGATTATATTTCGGTCAAAATCCTTCTCTGCCAAGTTGAAGAGGAAAAAGACTAAGCCACCTTTTCTAATACCATCAAACTATACTGCAAATACTTCCCCCTTGCAGGGGGTTGGGGCATTCAGGAGCAATGATGAAGGTGTGTACTGAAAATTCCGAGACTGCTTAGCTTTCCAGCTCATGTGTTAAACTGCTGCTGAGTGCTTAAAACATCTTTTATTTGACACAAAATTTAAGAATAAAAGGAGGAAGGAAGGGACGGAGAAAGAAAGAAATCAGCCATATGTGGTGCCAAGTCCTATCTGAAAGAGTGTATACATTTCTGATTCTCACAACAATCTTTTATGGTTAGTATTACCCTTCTCATCTGACAGAAGAGAAAACTGCAGTACAAAGAGCTCAGCTTATGTGAGGCAACACAAGCATCAATGTAGAGAAATGAGATTCAATTTTTGGTCTAATCTGGCTCCTAAATCTTTGCTTTCTCTACGAAGCTCACTCAGGACATTCTAATAAGGAAGGTAGATAACAAGAAAATACAATGCAATGTGATGAATGCTATTACAGAAATAAATATTATGGTATTTCTTCCTCAAGGTAGATGCTTGGAAATTTGGTGGCAGGTGTGCCATTTGAATCTGGTATTATTAATCATTAACCAAGTATGTACCGATATTTGGAAAATAGATATAAGGAGTAAATAGAGAAAGATAAGGAATTAGATTGTTCTGCAACATAGGGATATTAGAGTTTTTAACTGCCAGCGATAAAGATGGATAAGACATTTTGGAACTAGATTGAGAAATGTGTCTGCTCAAATAATGAATTAATATAGATAAATTCATAGGCAATAAAGAATCATTAAGATTATTGAATAACAGCACTTTAACATTAATTTAACAATGTAAAGAGACTGCTAATGGGAAGATCTATTAGAGATCCATTTGCACATAAAATCTAAAAAGTTTTAGAAGTGGAGCATATCAATAGAAATGAAATTATGTAAAGGAGAGAATAAAATTTTAGGCACCAACTTGATAAGACTTAGTTGATACTTGAGTTAATGTAGAGATGGTGGAATGATTCCCAGAGTCGGTGTCAGAAAGAAGAGTGGGGAGAAAGGAGTGGGGTAGAGATAGAAAGAGAGAGAGAGAGAGAGCCTGCCATAGAGGCAGGCAGGGGGTGGGGGGCAACAGGAGGGAAACTGGGAACATTGGTGGTTGGAAATGTACACTGGCAAATGGACGGGTGTTAGAACATTATATGACTGAAACCCAATCATGAACAACATTTTAACTGTGTATCTCACTGTGATTCAATTTAAAGAAATATATAGAAAGAAGACTGTGCAAATTGGAGAGAATATAAGAAAAGAAATTGATTGACACAGGGTGACATCAGTTAAGAAAGTGGTGAAAGTGGTGTTCTCTTCTATTTATTCACCCAGACAGTAAGAAATTTTCCCCTTATTCAGTGTTTCAAGTTTAGTATATGACACAAAAAGATTAACTCTGAGTTATGGTGAGATGGTGAGATCGTGGTCTTTTGATTTTGTGTTTTATTTGATAACATGGTACATTTCTTTTTTAACTTTAGTTACCATAATTTACAATATGATAAATGATCTTATTTTGGACTCTTTCCCTCAGTCTACCAGAAATTGTTCTTAGGTGTTTCCACGTGACATGCCGTAGTCAGAAGAAGAGCATATTTCCATTTAAACCCACCTTCACCTCTCTTCACCTCATTTTTCCCCAATTGAGAATAAACCCAAAATGTGTCATATTATGACTGGCTATTCCCACAGAAGTTTCCATTTCCTCCTTTCTTAGCTGAACCGCACTTCCTCATCTCTTTTGACATTAGGTAGTCATGTGATGAGGTTCTGGTCAATGAAAAGTGGAAAGAAATTATGAATCAATTGCAAAGACTGACCTATACAATTTCACAATGCTCCATTTCCAGTTTATCCCAATCTACTTGCTTTTTTGTCTAGCTTTGAAAGTGACTTTGGAAACAACGTGTTGATGGTGCCAGCACTTTTGTAAGTCTTAATAACTTCCATGGAGAAGAATCTTAATTCCTACTTCATTTCTTGCTACAAACACCATTACATAAGCTGAAAATACAGATCTACTGAGTTGAACTATTCAGATTTTAGGTTTAAGATTTTTTTCTTTAACTTTTTCTTTAACAGATTTTTTCTTTAGCCTTAACAAGTTGTTAACTAAATTACCAATGTTCTAATTCAGCTGATAATGGATTCCATATCACTTGTGGTACAATCCAGATTTCTATACAACAGCAATTAAGATTTGTAACTCGACCATTATCCTCTGGTCCCTTCTCCCCTTTTAGGATCACAGTTTTATTGACCACATATTGTAAATATTTTAAATAAGACTTAAAACTTCGTATTGGGAAAAATCTATTTTGAAGCTGTAAAATTGATACACATATACATGTGTATACAGAAACTGTTCTCTGACCAGAGAGCATAGATCTACAAGCTACTCAAGGAAGAGAGCTTGCTTCAATTATGTGCTGCTCAGATGCTGAAATTGAGCTAAGACCAATGCCCCAGGGACACTACTTGGGGGAACAGTATAGCAACACTGGCCAGGATAGACAAATGGATGTTTAGAAACATCATTTTGACTAGACCTTATACATAGTGTGCTCTCCCCACAGTTTTTATTCCTTGGTAAACTGGGTTTCTCTGTTCCATTTTTAGCCACCAAGATAAAATATGCCACCAAGTCCAAAAACAGGGAAATAAGGGCAAACATAACTGAGTTCTAAACTCTCAACAGTTGGCACTTCTATTTTCTTTCTTATTTTTAACAAATTTTACTGAAGTGTAGTATACTTTGCAAGTACATTACGTATACTTAAGTGTAGTGTATTTCCTACAAGTAATCACACTTCAGGATGTGTGATTACTTCAATTACCTGCTAGGCACCACAATAAAATTTTTAAAAGCAAGCAATTTCATTTCTTCCAAATAACATTGGTATTTATAAATTATACAGGTTTCAGGTATATAGGATTATAGTTTTACCTCTGTTTATGCTTTTTTCCTAATCTTCTTGAAAAGTCTGATTTCCAGTTACCACTATAGAATTGATCTTCATATCATGTTTCACTCACCTAATCCTCATACCATCTCCCTCTGATAACTACTAATCTGCTCTCTGTATATGAGTTTATTTTTGCTTTGTTCACTATTGCACAACACTGAAATGTACAACTCAAGGAATTTTCACAGGTGGAACACCATCAAATAAATACCCATCCAAATAAGAACATTAATAGCACTTCCTAAGGTAAGGCCCCTAACACTTCCTTCTCATCTCTTTCTCTTAAGGATATTTATTAATTCTCCTGTTCTCACAGCATACATACATGTTACATGTCTTTGAGTTTTATATAAATGGAATCATTAAGTATGTATCATTCTGCATCTGGCTTCTTTTGTTTGATATGTTTATATAATTTATCCACAGTATTCAACATAGCTTGTTTATCCCACTATATTTCATCATGATAATAAACCATATCTACAAATCTGTTTTACAGTCAATCAGTATTTGGATTGCTTGAAAATTAAGGGTTTTATTAAAAATATTGCTATAAGCACATTAATACATAATTTTAATGAGTGTGTATATGCATTTCTGTTATCTATCTCTTAGTAGAAATCAGGATTAGGAATCACAGCTATGTCTTTTCTAAGCTTTAGTAGAAATAATTGAACTGTTTCCTGAAGTGGTTATCCCAACCCAGTGCTATTTGCAATGAATTCCTTAATGGCCAAAGTTGTAGGAAAATGATGAATGAATGTAGGGGGTATACTGAATCGGGGGTTCCTATCAAACAACCAAATGACGTTCAGAGAAAACGTGGGTTCAAGGGTCTGAGACGCATTGCTGAGATCTAGGCAAGACATGGTCATCAGTGAAAAGGTGAAAGAAGTAAGTATGGGCCCATACGGAATCCAACAGTAAGAGTGTGCTATGTAAAAAACAGAAAGAGCAAGGAATGAAAGCATGAGATCTAAACTATAACCATAGGGCTCTGAAACGTGCCTATCAATGTGGCAGGTAACGGGGGTAGAGGAATGGAGTGTGACAAGTTGTGAAAGGAAGTTGACACTGGTGATGCTATTGGTGTCAAAATACTATATGCCCAAAACCCAACTATCAATAACTTTGTAAATCACAGTTTTTTTATTTTTTATTAAATGAATCACCTGAGATAAAGTTACAAAGTTGTTCATGATTGGGTTTTAGCCATACAATGTTCCAACGCCCAACCCTCCACCAGCGTACATTTCCCACCACCAATGTTCCCAGTTTCCCTCCTTCCAACCGTCCAACCCCACCCCAAGCTTGCCTCTATGGCATGAACTTTTCTTCTCTCTCTGTCTCTCTGTCTCTATCTCTGTCTCTGTCTCTCTCTCCCTCTCTCTCCATCTCCCTCTCTCCCCCCTCTTCTGTACATGATAATTTGCAATAGAGGTACTGAAAGGTTGTCATGTATATCCCTTGGCCTACTTTCAGCACTCAGTTCTTGTCCAGAATGATCAATTCCAGCTATGATTGTCATAATGGTTCCTACTCTATCCTAACTGCCCTTCCCCTGCCCCCAAACCCCCCCATCTCTCTCTCTTTCTCTCTCTTTCTCTCTCACACACACACACACACACACACAACTTGTGGCAACTGGATCATGGTTCTTTAATCTAATAAATCTTTTAAAAGAGAACAAAGAATGGAACCTGGTACTCAAAAAGAAGCAGAGGGAAAGGAACCGAAGCAGGAAGAAGGCGAGGAAGCACCTTTCCCACTAACAGCAGGATCTGCTCTGTCCCTTTTTTGGAAGCTGACAAGGTACAAGAAGATTGATTATGTTACATTCCCTGAAATTTATTTTGAACAAAACTTTCCCCAGACTGTGTACTGATTTGGACTTCCTTACTAATTCCCTGGCTTCTTTACTGAACATTTGGTATAGGAAAGAGCTATCTTATAGAAAAGAAATTGCTTCTGACCCATACTCCTTTGAAAAATAATTCACACACTTTATTCGACTGGAGCTGACTTAGGATCGTGACAACTCCACTTACTACAGCATAATTTGGCATCTTTATGAGGTACTAAACTCTGAAACCTACCAGGCCAACATTTCAGGTAGTTTTCTTCAAGTTGGTGAAGTTCTCTGTTACTTTGCTGAGAGAATCCATTAGTTGATACACTTAAAAGTTGCAAACCTTTCAACTTCAGGTAGAGAGGTGACTGCCACCCTTGAGATTGATTTCCTTGATGAGGGATGTAATAATCAAAAAATAAAGTAGAAAAGGTATGTGTGATTACTTGGTTACTGGGTTACCTTCTAGGTGCCAAAATAAAATTTGTGGTTTTCCAGAATTCAAAGATTAGAAACATGGTCTTTTTTCCTCAAGGGTTTAACAAATAAGTAAAAGAGAGGACTAACACAATCATTTCCAATACAATGTAGGACAGGAAAAATACTAAAATCAGAGATATAAGCAATGTGCTGTAGAAATACATGAGATTCTAATTGATTTACTTGCTTAATTCTGATTAAGAGACATATGCAAGTTTTATTAGAAATAAAAAATAACTTAGAGAAAAAACTGAATGGAATGCTAAAATGAAAAGAACCTAAGGAAGAATATAAGGAAATGGCAAGATATAAAATATATACCAGACAGATTCTCCCCAAAGAACTGCCATCTCGTGTTAGAACGATGATTATTAAAATATGGTCCCTAGATGAAGAGCATCAACCTGGAAACTTGGTGGAAATGTAGAATTTCAAAGCCCTATCTTAGTCTCACTGATTCAGAAAGACTGGATCTAGGAGTTCAAGTTTCTTTTTTCGGTGGATGGGGGGTTCTTTTCTTGTTTGCGGGCTACCCCGGTGGTTCACAGGCTTACTCCTGGCTCCACTGTAGCACTGCACTGTAGCACTGTCATCCCATTGTTCATCGATTTGCTCGAGCGGGCACCAGTAATGTCTCCATTGTGAGACTTGTTGTTACGGTCTTTGGTATGTTGAATATGCCACGGGTAGCTTGCCAGGCTCTGCCATGCAGGTGGGATATTCTCGGTAGCTTGCCGGACTCTCCAAGAGGGACAGAGGAATCGAACCCAGGTCAGCCGTGTGCAAGGCAAATGCACTAATCAATGTGCCATCACTCCAGCACTGGCTCCAGCCCTGGTTCCACACTCAGGGCTCACTCCTGACTGGGCTTAGGAAACTATCTAGGGTGTGGGTCATCATACCTGGGTGAACCACATGCCAGGCAAGCGCCCTGACCTCTGTACCATCTCACCAGCCCTACAGATGGTTCAACAAGTTCTCCAGGTGAATCCTGATTCATTTAGGTTTGGAATTCACTAGCACAGGGCCATGTGCTTGCACGAATACATGTGAAACAAGGCTGGAAATGAACACTAGGACTGGTGAACTTCAAATATAAGTTCAGGGAGGTGGAATATTATTCTAAAGTACTGGTGTCCCACTGGAAACATTTAAGCGGTGAATAAACTATCATAATTGGTGCCTCAGAAAGAAAGCTCTAGCAGTCGGTGAGTGATGAGGCACTGATCAAATGAAAAGTGGGTGTAAGGAGAAAGTGCAAGCCTGTAATTGGAAATCCTGGCGAAAGAGGAATGCTTCCATCTCAGGAGGTGAATAGAAAAGTCCCCATCCAAGGAGGTCAATGTTCACTGTTGGGCCTGCAAAGAGAAGATACCTGCTTAGTTTATTTTTATACCAGCAAGCTAAAATAAACTGACATGGCATAACTTTTTCAAAATCAAACATTACTTTGTGTCATGTATGTATTACCGCATATCACCTCATATCACCTCTACATCAACTTCAATATGAAACTAAAATATCATACAATTAGAAAACGATAAAGGAAGGTGAATGATAAAAAGAAGCTGAGAATCAAATGAGACATAAAAGCTAATCCAGGACTGTCTCACAGCTTTCATTCTTTCTGCTACATAACATAGCCCACTTGATGCTGGAATTTGATCTTTGTGGTCCCTCTAACTGCCATCTGTACTATTACTGCAGTGCTATAATAGTACAGAGACAGCCTTACCCATAATTTTTCAAACTTCTTCCACCTAATTTCTGGCATTCCTTTCAAAGGCAAGGATGAGCACTTCCTATCCTTTATGCCAGCCACATAATCAGTTTTGTCAACCAATTTCCATCTATACCCTTAACATACCGAACTCCTCCCACGTTAAAAATCACTGATACTAAATTTCCATTTTTAGTTGTTTGTTTGTACCTTAGTGACAGAGATGGATGGGATTTTGGAGATAATGTGGATAATCACAAAATCTGTTCCATTTTATTTACATAGACTCTAAAGCTCAAAGAGGGCAAGAAATTAACCAAGAGCTAATTTGTTTTGACAAAACTAAAATTATCTTTCTTTTTCAGTTCTTTCTGTTTTATCATAATTGGTTTTGTTAATCTTCTTGCATCATTATTTAGATTCTAAAAGAGTAACAGATACTTAGGAGGTAATTAATAAATATCTCCTGACTAAATTAATGAGGTCCTCAACAATCAATTCTATTCAATACAGTTGGCTAATATCCATTCTGAACTCTTCTCCTTCTTTTTTTCAAAGTGCACCTATTCCTTGTCCCTGTATTTCACAAAAAGACAATCATCTTACCTGCTCTTTTAACTGGTGTTGCACCAAAAAACACCCTGTTATTACTCAGATTAAGAAATAAAACTGATGTGTTTTGTGGCTGCCCACCAACTAGATGGTCAGATTTCTTCATCAAATCCCTGAATGAACGATTTGAGGCTCTTCCTGTTCCTGGAGCAAGCAGATATCATTGGGCTGCACTAGCACATGACAGGGACAAATGGAGACATTACTAGTGCCCACTCGAGCAAATCGAAGATCAACAGGACTACAAGTGATACAAGTAATACAAGTGATGTGTTTCTATCTGTATGAAAAACTATTTCTACTTTGAAAAACCATGAGAAATGTGTCTATATTTGTATTATTTGTAAGAGAACCTTTCTAAATTTACAAGTTCCAATAGCAATATACAACATGCCGTTATAAATAGATACCCTGAAATTGGGGTGTACATTGAGAAATACTGCGTTTGTCAGCTTGATTACTTGTCAATGGGTTGCATATAACTTGGCTGTAAATGGCTATTTCCAAATGGTATAACAAACCAAGTTTCTTTCAGGGAGATTAGATTTCTCTTTATTAACAGCAATATTATTTGACATAAGAACTTTCATTTTGCTAGTAAGAATATTCAGAAAATATTATAATCCATCCTGTTGAACAATAGTTAACTCTTCTTTTGGTTTAGAAATCTGACCGTGCAATTAGATATCCCATAGGAGTCTAATAATGTTACCTATGTTTCTCTTTAATGATTCAAGATTTCATGGGACTCTATATCCTATCTCTAAATATACTTTGTTTTTATTCCTTCTTTGTTCTTTTATTTCATTCCATTAAATATTAATTCTGAGCTATGTTAGTTCCCAGAGCCTGGGTTAGACACTTGCAGAGTCAGTCTGTGTCTTACCCAGACCTCCACCCACACATGGAAATTGGGTTCCAGATGGTCGCTGTCAATGTAGATACATGAAAGGTATCTAACCTAAGTGATCCAGCAAAAATCCAACAGGAAAGCAAAATGGCTTCCTATTGTTCTCTATTGGACAAACACTCTATTTAGATCAGCTTAGAACATATTTCTTGAGGGTTTATCATGCTCCAAAGATTTATCAAAGTTGAAATCCTAAAGATTAGACATCCTCAAGAGATGAATGGCAGATTCAGGCAAGTAGATAGTACATACTTGATTTTAATAAGCAAGGGAAGTAAAGTAGTCCCTGAAGGAAAACACTTGGTTTTAACTGGAGAAATCAACAGACATCTTGTCCAGCATATTAGAGAAGTCATCCTGAAAAAATATCAAAGATGAGTTCGAAGTCTGATCACTGATCACTGTATCACTTTCATCCCGTTGTTCATCGATTTGCTTGAGCGGGCACCAGTAATATCTCCATTTGTCCTAGCCCTGAGATTTTAGCTGCCTCTCTTTACTCATCCTTCCCAATGGTGCCACATTGGAGGCTCTTTCAGGGTCAGGGGAATGAGACCCATCATTGTTACTGCTTTTAGCATATTGAATATACCGCAGGGAGTTTGCCAGGCTCAGCCATGCAGGCAGAATACTCTCGGTAGCTTGCGGATTCTCAGAGAGGGAGAATTAGACAATAAGATGCTTCCAGGAGCTTTGTTTTTATAGTCTCTGGATCGTGACCGTTAATGGGTTTACACGGCTGCCAAGGGCAGTTTGTGGTGTGACTGCCTAGCTACTAGAAAATGGGGGATCTGGGTGGAGAAAGCCCAGTCCCAATCTGAGCAGGCTTAGAGATCTCAGTCCCGAATCCCGCACCCCTGGGTTCCTCTGCCGGTTCCTTTATGCATGAGGCTCATCTGAACGTGTGGAGAGTGGCCTTGAGCATGGTTGTGACTGGGTTCCAGAGGTCTTCAGCTGCCAGGGCTCTGCTCATGATGGGGAGGGAAACTCAACCTGCCCCACTCTGAGGGGCCCCGGTGAAGACAGCCAGACGCAGGGGCAGGAGACTCTGTATCAAAGTCTGAAACTCCTTGTACCACGCAAAAATCTTGTTCAATTTAGTGGAATACCTTTCCACTTTTATGTAAATTTATTTCAGGGTGAAGAAGCTTTCTATTTTCTATCTTCTTTTTTAAAAAATTTTTATTAGAGAATCACTGTGATGTACAGTTACAAACTTATGAACTTTTGTGTTTGCATTTTACTCATACAGTGATCATTTACCCATCCCTCCACCAGTCACGAAATTGTATATAAGTGGATCTACATGGTAAGTATCATTTTAAGTGAAATGAGTCAAAAAGAGAGGGACAGACATAGAAAGATTGCTCTCATCTGTGGAATATAAAGTAACATAGTGGGAGACTAACACCCAAGAGTTGTAGAGATAAAGATTAGGAGGTCTGCCCCACAGCTTGGAAACTGGCCTCACATGCTAGGGGAAAAGGCAGCTCAGATAGAGAAGGGAACACCAAGTCAGGGTGAAGAAGCTTTTATGTTTGATTCCACTTGTCTGTTTTGCTGTGTTTCCCCCTTGTTGAAATCACAAACCCAAACACAATTCGAAGGCTAGTGTCAAGGAGTAAATAACCTCTTGTCTTCTATGTATTTTTTTGTTTATTTCAGAGATAATATCCAAGGTTTTAATCCCATTTTGAATGAATTATTTGCCTGGTGTTAGTTTCATTCTTTCCAACTGGCTTTTGGTATCCCCAAAGTCATTTATTGAAGAACCTTCCCTTGCTCCATTATAAACTCTTGACTTCTTGGTTGTCAATTATTTGTCCGAAAATGTGGAGTATAGATTCTGGGTTCTTAAACTGTTTCATAGATCTGCATGTATGTTTATTCCAATGTCATGCTGTTTTGATTATCATCATTGTGTTTTATAGTTAAATTTAGAAAGTGTCATATCTTTTTTAATTTTTCTCATGAGTATTTTTTGCTGATTGGGCTCCTTTAAAGTTCCAAACATATTTTTTTGTTCTAGTCCTGTGAAGAATGCCTGGAAATCTGACGAGTGTTTCACTGAATATGTTTATTGCTTTAGATAGTGTTATAAGCATGAAATATTTTACATTTATTTGTCATTTCTATTTATTTAAACGGTGTCTCATATCTTTTAAGGTGTTTGGCTCAATTTTTTCTTTGGTATGCTTAATTTTTTTATACCTTGTGATATGAATTTATAATTATAGACGAAAATTTATTTTTTAAAAAACATGTAGTTATACATAAATATGAGGGATTATTTTTAAATGCCTGTCCATGTGTTATAGAGCTCTTTGTGGCTAAATCACCTGTGTACTGATGACTTGTGCGTTACACCAACCAGAAATGGATAGCAGTAGTCAAAAACCTTTGAATACAATCTACTCAGAGAAGCCATTCAGCTAAGAAAGTCTTCACTGGCTGAAAGTGATGTTTTCTCCTTCATTCTATTCCTGACCTTCAGTGATCTTCCCTCTGCTGACAGGGCACACACTCATCTTCATTTTAACTGCTAATGAAGTCCGGCTGTCTCACGGTTGTGACCACAAGCTCAGGGCAGCAGTTAAAAGAGTGTGGTGTTCTCTTTTACAGCTCATTAAATCATGGAAAACTGATCCAAGCTTAATATCTCAACAGCAGACATTATCTGAGCCTGAATTTATATTTCTTCCTCTGGTATCAGATTTTGATAGCATATTTTATTAATACCTAACCTTGAGGTAATCCACATATATCTGGTAAATGGTACGTAAAAAAACCCATTTGTTCTTTTCCTCACCACCCAGGTTCAGATAATAAACTTCTGAATAAGGGATATGTGTATTTCTCTCATGATCACCCATCTGCGGAGCATCGGCGGATCAGTCCTGAATCACTTCTTTGTCATTATCTCAAACAAATATGTTTCGGACATCTACTATGAGAATGAATGGGGACTGGTCTTAAAGAGATTGAGCTGCAATTTAAGAAAGTTATTCCAGCCATTTGCACTGGATAGATAAGGTGGAGAGTGAAATGAAAGCTTCAATGGAATGACTGGAAGATACAAGTAAAGGAATCTCAAGAAGTAAAATAAACAGTAAAATAAACACGGGATCATACCATGAAAAACAACAGCAGTATCAAAGGTGAAAACAAAGCTTTGCAATGAGTAGGTAGTAGTGTTTGACCAGAAGGCAGAATAAATACAGTGAATGCATGGGATAAAGACCTGCAAGGCATATGCAGAGTAATGATAAAGGGATTTTGGTGTCATACACACTCAAAAAACAATCATGTCTATTTGGTGGAAAAGGGAACCATTAAAGCTTAATAGCAGGAAAGGAGGTTGAGTATAACTAGAACACATCTTCAGAAAATTTTAATTCTGTGCAGATGCACAAAAAACAGAAGCCTGACAGCAGACTTCTCACAGCCTGGCAGGTATCGGGGGAACCCAGGAAAGGATGCTGTCCCTTGGCATTCTTAGTGTAGCCCTAAGACTTTCAGCTTTCTGTGGGTGCCTATAAATTATGCCTGACTGATAGCGCCAGCCTTCATCCCACACACAGGCAGTCTGGCTCTGTGTGGGAGAGAGAGAGTCATTTCTAAGAACCATCAGGGAACTCATGGCTCCAGGAAGCTCAGTCCTTAGTCTTGGGGACTAAATCCAACCATGCTCTCTGGATGCTGGATCTGTCTGACACGACTGCAGGAATCAGGGTGCAAATTTGGGAATACAAGAAAGACAAACAAGTTAAGGTAAACAGAATGCAGGCATCCTTCACTTGCTTATCGGGGAAGTTTCTTACGGATGCAAATTCTCTGCATCACAGCAGACTATGTAGTTTTTGGCAATGTTTTTGAACACTTTGTGATATATCCTTTCCAAGGCAGGAATTAGGGGTAGTTAAGAGCCTTTTATTTAATTCCTCTGGAAAGCAGAGAATCCTGCAACAATTCATTTGCTCCCCAAGTCTGAGCTTTTGCGTGTTAGCTCAATTGTCTTTGGGGGAAGAGGGGAAGCTCCCAAGAAGTGCCCAGGAGGTCTCAGCTAGCCAAGCAGCAATTCAAAGCAAAGGCCAGAGGATGCAGTGCCGCTGGAGCCCTGGAGGGCAGGGGATCACCATGCCACCGCAGCCATGCTTAGAGGCTTCCAATGTTCTACCTAATAGTTGGTGAACCGTGTGCTACTGGTGATCAAATTAAAATAAAGTGCAAGCAAAGCATGTGCCTTAACCCCTGTACTGTATCTCTGCAAGTCTCCAGATCCTCATTTGTCATTTTTTGATTAAGTGAGAAAAGATGTGAAAGGCCCCTAACTGCAAAATACAAACATTTCTGAGATAATGAAGAATGAAATACACAGAGGTCTGGGTCAAGTTCCTGGATCAGAAAACTAAGATATTGTTACTTACCACAAATTAATCTGTAAATGAAATACAATTTGTATCAAAAAAATTTTGAAGGTATTTTTTTTAACAGTGAATAAGCTAATGTCAGCAAGCACTCCAACTAGAACATATGCAAGCACAAGGAAAGGAGTGTGACACCCAGTCAGTGCCACAACCAAGCATGCGTGCAGCTCCCAGTCAGTACAACCACAACAAGGAAGGGGGGGAAAGGAAGAGATCACAGTATCACAACTGGGAGGATATGATAACTGGATGTGAGGTATAGGAAGGGTGGAGGAGAAAATTAAGTATGTCTTACAGTTGCCTTTCATCCCTCAGAGAGCTATCAGTGTAACTCGGAGTATTTTATTTCACTTTTCCTTAATTTCCAAGTTCCCTTGCTGTTAAAGAGGACTCTGGAACTAGTTTTGGTCAATAGGGAAGAAACTTCTTTTAATATTATTCTATAATGATATGAGGATACACCAAACCTTGTTAAGACTCAGCATTGCAATTCTTTTAACCCATCACAATGTCCTACCTCAGGTCCAATTGATGTTTGCTTCATCTTTAGGAATTCTTGGGTTCTTCCTACAAACTGTCTGGCATCTACCACTGCGGATACATAGCATGTGTGATTCTAGACCTGGGTTTTGTCCTTAATGGGGGTTAAATGAAAGCATTCTTAGCCAGTAAAAGGAGACACCCTATCCATGTCGCCAACTTTTTTTCCTTTCCTAGTAAAGCTCTAAGGTCGGCAAATGATTTATTTCCCTCAAATCCTGCCAAATGTGGGCCCAGCTCTATGCAGCCATGAGACTATAAATGGCTGAAGAAAAATCAAGAAAGAAACAGAGTTGAAAGGCCAGTGGGCAACTGTTTTTCTTTAGCTCAGTCTGAACTGAATAATCAGCCAAATGGGGTCATCCCAGTCATATTCACCCATCTTTTATTACCAAAGACACAACTCCAACATCCTAATCTCAGAGCTGTCACCAGGACTGGCAAAGTTTTCAAGAGCCTAAAGCTCTACCGTATATATTTCCAGATCCACCAATCCTGATGTTTATGTCTTGTTAAGCCACCAGACATTCCACTGTGCAAAGTCAGCTTACTTCCACTTGGGTTGTTTTTTTAGTTAATGTTTTACAAGGAAGAAAAAGAAAAAGAGATGAAAACCTCAGAAATCTCTGATTTGCTCAATCCCATTTCTACAGAGATCTTTATTACTTACCAAGATGTATCTATTTCCTTGAATTCCAAGCTCCCTTGCTGTTATAAAGGACTCTGTAACTAGCTTTGACCAATGTATACTGAGCAGAAATGACAAATATCCTTTCCCAAGGTCAAGCATTTAGGAGATAGTGTATAATGCTTCAGCTTACTTTGTGTCCTCCTAGCCAACCTAAAACTCAAATTTGCTACAAGGTACCATGGCATGATTAAAGAAATGATGCTCCTGGGTCACTGCTTAAAAAAAAAGGAATTTCCCATAAGATCTTCTAGATACATACATGAGATATAAATCTTTATGTATGAATCCCCTGATACTTTGGTGATTGCCTGTAACTGCGCTACAGCCTACGTAAAAAAGGTGAAAAAATAAAACCTAGATGACTCCAACAGAGTGAATGAGCAAGAAATCAAAACAGAAACTTAAGCTTGGGATTTTATACAATAACTTCAACAATTAAATCATGATGGAGCAAGAACCAGAACTCAAGAACTCAAGTCAGTTGCCTTGGTGCAAAGCTCCTAGGTTGCCCATCTACAACAGTGGTTGAGTTACACCCAAATCCTAGAGCAATTACTCGCCGGTCTTGGGATGTAGCAGTCTCTAGGACAAATAACCTGAAAATTGAAACAATGGGCAAACTGACATCATGAACATTTCAGATTTAATTTTGATTTGGGGCTATTTTGCATTGTTCTTTCTGTTGATGACCTATTAAAAAAATAATCAAGATACCAAAAATAAAACCAGTAATTTTTCCCTATTTCTGGCTGGATACTCTCGGTAGCTTGCCAGGCTCTCAAATAACTGAGAGGGATGAAGGAATCGATCCTGGGTCAGCCACATGCAACGCAAATGCCCTACCCGCTGGGCTATTGCTCCAGCCAAAATCATACTTTGTTCCATACTGGGATTCCACAGCCAACACACTCTGTGTGCCAGGCACTGTTCTTGGTCCCTCCAGGGGTAAAGCAGGAAATGAGATAGAGCTCTCTGATTTGCAAAGTCTTCATATTTCAGATGCAATGTGCCCCAAACTGTACTGCACAAAAATCCATAATAACTTGGGTTCACCTCTACCTTCAGTATAAACTTGAACATGACCTCACCCTTTCTTATGTTTCATTTCTATGACTAAAAAATAGAATGTTTGAACTTGACATTATCTAAAACACTTTATAATTTAGAACACATATGAAAAGACTATTTGGAGATACAAGAACAAACTATAAGACAGCTGGACATAAGGCAAGTGTTCCAGAAAGAATATAGAACAAAGTATGAATACCTAGGTCAGAGAGTTTCTAAAACTCTTGGCTCTACCTAGGTACACTGTTCTTCAACGCCCCTGACATTTCTTGTTTGCAAAAGTTATGTATGTGAAATGTTTTGGCCCTTTTGTCTTTGACTGCATCTTAAATATCCCCTCCACAGAAAATGGTTATTTTTGAGTACAATTATTATTTAAAAAAAAAAACACTTGAAGGAAGATTGTGAGAAAGTATGAACTCTTATTATATCAGATAATAGGCTTCAGATAACTGCTTATCTACAATGAATGAGAATTATGTCCTCAAGAGTTTCTAAACCTATTGACTTCTATGCTCATCTTTAGAGATTTTTTTTAACAAAAGAACATCTCATCTCTGTAAGCTATTATACTACTATTGATTTTTTTCTGTCTATATAAAAGTTCCCTATTTTCCTGTCACTTCCTGATCAATCTGATCTTTTTTTATATACCCAATATCAAATTAGTTCAAGCCCTCACTTCGAATTTTGTTGATGTCCCTCAAAAGGAACATTCTGTCTTTTATTAAAGAATATTGCCTATGAAAATGCAGCAAGGATGGCTCTTATAAATGATCTATTACCAAAATTCAATTCTAATTCTGCTCAGTGCCTTATCTTCCTCTAAAAATCACTGTATAGCTCAGGATACTAAAAAAGAATATAAATGCTGTTATCAAACCAACCTAATTTTCAAGGAGAAGAGACAGATGAGAAGCAATGAATCCAGATAAAGAGATTCAGTACTAAGGATTGATAAAGCCAAATATCCAAACCATAGAGTCAACAACACTGAAATCAAGAGACCCAAAATTTAAAAATTGAACTTAGAAAGGTGCCTTACAAGGGGACAGGCTAGAAGTGGAGTATAAGGAAGAGAAGCCAGGAATATTGGTGAAGGGAAACTGACACTGGTGGTGGGATCAGTGCCGCAAGAGAGTATATCTAAAAGTCAACTATGAATGACTTTGTAAACCACAGTGCTTTAATAACATTTTGAAATATGTAAAAAAACTTCATTGACTATGAACCGGAGCTTAAAACTTCAGCTCTATCAGCCTCAAAAGAAGTATCACGCCAATATCTTGCACAAGTTTTATGAAAATTGTATGTATACTACACATATGGTGTTTATTATAGTGTCATTTGCCATCAAATGTTAGGGCTGAAAGTCTCATAGAGCAGTGGTTTTCAACCTTTCATACCTATGGAATAGTGAAAATAAGAGAAATACTTTTTAACCACTAAGGCATAAAATTTAAAATATATTTTAAATTTAAATAAGAGATATCGGAGACTATAAAACCAAGCTCCTGGAAGAGAGTGACGCAGAGAGTCTGTTGCCCCCACACCTGGCTGTCTTCCCCAGGGCCCCTAGGAGGGGGTGGGCTTCAGTTTCCCTCCCTACCCCAAATAGAGCTTCTGCGGCTGAAGACCTCTAAAGCCTAGCCACAGCCATGCTCAAGGCCGCTCTCCACATGTTCTGACGAGCCTCATGCATGAAGGAACCGGCAGAGGAACCCAGGTGTGTGGAACCCGGGGCTGAGACCTCCAAGCCTCTCGGATCGGGACTGGATCTTTTCCGCCCAGATTCCCCATTTTCAGTAGCTAGGCGGTCACACCCACAGACTGCCCCTGGCACCGTGTAATCCCACCAATGGCCAACATCCAGAGACTATAAAACCAAGCTCCCAGAAGTGCGTGGCTGCTTTCCAGCCTCACAACACCTTATAGCCTAGTTCTCCCTCTTGGAGAATCTGGCAAGCTACTGAGAGTTTCCTACCCACATGGGAGAGCCTCGCAAACTCCCCATGGCATATTCATAAGCCAAAACCAGTAACAATGATGGGTCTCATTCCCCTGACCCTGAAAGAGCCTCCAGTGTGGCACTATTGGAAAGAATGAGTAAAGAGAGACTTTTAAAATCTCAGGGCTAGGACAAATGGAGACTTTACTGAGACTGCTCGAGAAATTCAATGATCAATGGGATGATGATGATGATGATGATGATGATGATGATGATGAAGGCATAAATAAAAAATTATTGCCCGAAGATTTCTGTATATTACCTTAGGTCCATAGACAAACTGAAAACCATTGTATTCAAGTTACCTAGTTCAACTTCTCATGTTACAGAAGTGGAAACAGGACTTGAAAGGTAAGAAATATTTACTGAGGCCTTGTCAAAGGGTTCTGGAATCCTCCACAATGCTTAAGTGGAGTTTTCACCTCAACATTTCTGCATCCCAGAGACCATCAAAGCTATCCCGATGAACCATTCCAGTGGAGACATTTTTGGGTATTTCACTGCTCTAAATGCTATATTTTCTGGGTTCCTAGAACCACTCCTTCCTCCTGGAGGGTCAGGCCTGTGTCATAAGATATTCTCTTTCTCCTTCATGTGGTGTCATCCTGGGTCACTGTCTCTCTCTCTCTCTCTCTCTCTCTCTCTCTCTCTCTCTCTCTCTCTCTCTCTCTCTCTCTCTCTCTCTCTCTCTCTCTCTCTCTCTCTCTCTCTCCCTCTCCCTCTCTCTCTCTCCAGTTAGTTTCACTCCTGTCTTCTACACATCCTACAGTAACAACTCCCAAATGTGAATGCCCTTTCCAGAGCTCTCACAAGCTCATTTCAAACTGGTGTTTCACATATATACCTGGGTGTCCCTCAGTCACATCATGCTCAACAGCACTGAAAGTTCTTTTTTTCTTATTTGCTAAAATAAATTTTCATTTCTGTAACATTATAATGTCACATAAATTTTAGATGTACAGTATTATAATTCAGCATCCTTGTATGCTACATCACGATCACCACCAAAAATCTACCTTTCATCTACCACTGTGCATTTAAATTCCAATAACTGTTTCATTATCCCAACATCTTGGTAACTACCTCTCAGTTCTCAGGATCGAATAGACTCAGTTCAAATATTAAGTTTTCTCCAGTTGATGGCTCTACTGGGAAACTCAGTTGAGAAACTTAAGACTTGTTTTTCAAAATGTCTTTCTCCCTCACAGTCCCCACTTTGTCTTGCTCCATTACTAAATAATTCAGAAATTCATTATATTTTGTGAGTCAGTACGTACAACCATTACTCTAACTTCAGTCTTCATCATCTTCCTCTACTATTACTTCCTATATGCCAGTGACAAAGGTCCATATCAAGAAGTCTTCAAGTAAATATTGGCAGCGATGGGATTAAAAAAGGAACTTTTACTCACCATTAGTGGAATAAGGGAACATCTTAAAAAATTAAACATAAAACTTCTATAAGATATTGTTATTCCACTCCTGGAAATCTTTGTCAATAATACAAAAACATTATCTTATAATGACATACACATACCTATGTTCATTGCAATGATATTTATAATGGCCATGATCTGGAGGAAAACAGTGACCAACACAGATGAATGGATAAAGAAACAGTGGTATATCTGCACAATGGAATATACTCAACTGTGTGAAAAGATGAAATACTTTTTTAGTGTTTTTTATTTGTGAGGGGACCATACTATTGGTTACCAAAGCTTACTCTTGGCTCTGTGCGCAGGGATCACTTCCTAGCAATGCTTGAAAAAGCATATATGGTGCTGGGGATTGAGCTGGTCACCTCTTACCCCTGTATGATCTCTCCGGTCTGAAAATATTGAATTTTGTCTTAACTTGGACATAACTAGAGGGTGTCATATTAAGGAAAGTTAGTCAAGGGGAGAGTTCAAACACTAAATGACCTCACTTATATGTGGACAATAAAAAATAGAACCAAAACAAGGGCATAAAAATGCTCAATGGTGGGGGCCGGAGCGATAGCACAGCGGGTAGGGCGTTTGCCTTGCACTCGGCCGACCCGGGTTCGATCCCCGGCATCCCATATGGTCCCCCAAGCACCGCCAGGAGTAATTCCTGAGTGCAAAGCCAGGAGTAACCCCTGAGCATCGCTGGGTGTGACCCAAAAAAAGCAAAAAAAAAAAAATGCTCAATGGAAGCAAACCCTGAGAATTTGCCAATAGACATGAAAATTGAAGCTGCCTAAAGATTTGGGGAGAAGGGACAATGGCAGAGGAAATTTGACACTTATGATGAATGTAGGAGAGTAGCATTATCAACATAAAAGAATAATATTAATGATATGATGAAACATGGTGCCACAATAAGAGAGAAAAATAGAGAACCAGAGAAATAGCCGAATAGTCTAGAGCACTGGCTTTGCATGAATAAGGCCCAAGTTTGATTCCTGGTATCACACAGCAAACCAAGAATAGCCAATGCAACCCCTGACCAATGAGCTGGGGGTATCCCCTGCGCACACAATCAAGTGTGACCCCCAAAATCAAAATTAGAATTACTGCCTATTCACCTTAAATGGTCTCCTTTGAGTATGCACTCCTTCATGCACAAAATCCACTGGAAGCAGGATTATTTTTCCAAACCAGTGCCAAAGTATGGCCCTCAGACAAATCAATTGTTTTCTGGACATGACTGCAAAACAAAAAGTGAATGAAAAACCATTCATGTCCAGAACATAAATCAACCATATCACTAAACTTGCTTTTTAGTTAAACTTTTTTTAATGAAAATACACTATGAGAAAAGTGAAAGATTGATTTATTCTACCACAGATGATTTACATCACCACCTATCAACACATAATTGATCTCAAAAAGTCCCCAGTAGTTGGAGTAAAGTTTAGTGGATAGGGCATTTACCTTGCACGTAGCCGGCCTGGGTTCAATTCCCAGCATCCCATATGGTTCCCTGAGCACCACCAGGACTGAGTGCAGAGCCAGGAATAAATCCCTGAGCATCATCAAGTATAACCCCAAAAGCAATAATAATAATAATAATAATAATAATAATAATAATAATAATAATAATAATAATAAAAGTCCCCAGTATAATATGTAACAAACCCTTTTAGGTTTAATGTCCACTTTTCAATAATCCCATGTGTTGTGGCATTTACCTCATCTTCTCTTCTGCTGCAATGCTGACCTATTTTTTTGTCCCCTCCTCCTTTTCCCACTGCCAAAATCCTAACTTAGCCCATACCTGCAAGAAGCACTCAGTGGTGGGTTTCTCCCATAAATACTTTAAATAATCATTGTTCCCATTTTACTCCGAGTTTTACTTTGTCTTATGCAGAGTAGCTTACACATCTAACCTGCTCTTCCGATTATACTGGTGTGTAATCATATTCTTTGTAAAAAATTAATGCACTCGAGCAAGGGATGTGTGTTCGCGGGCTCTCTGGGTGGCTCTCTTGCCACCTGTGTTCACTGCTCTCGAACCACTGTGTATGGACTCGATCCGGACGGCTGTTGGCGATAGCAGGCAAAGGAAGAACGAGGAACAAGCTGGTTGCTGATTAGTTGCCGTTCATTCAATCTCTCATCTCTCCCACTCTTCCTTCCTCGCCCCTCATTCCTAGATCCCAGATCCCCGGATTCTGACTGACTTTCTGAATTCTGACTCCGACTTTGACTCTGCCAATGACCCTCTTCTTCTCCTTCTTCTTCCCATTCTCTGCTTCTTCTTCCCTGGATCCTGACTCTGACCCCTTTCGCTATTTATGTATGTATGTATGTATGTATGTATGTATGTATGTATTTATTTATTTATTTATTTATTTATATTTTATTGAAACACCGTGAGATAGTTACAAGCTTTCATGTTTGGGTTACAATCTCACAATGATCAAACACCCATCCCTTCGCCAGTGCACATTCCCCACCACCAATATCCCAGGTATACCCCCCTTTCCCACCCTCCCCTGCCTCTAAGGCAGACAATATTCCCCATACTCTCTCTCTACTTTTGAGCACTATAGCTTGCAATGCAGACACTGAGAGGTCATCATGTTTGGTCCATTATCTACTTTCGGCATGCATCTCTCATCCCAACTGGTTCCTCCAGCCATTATTTTCTAGTGATCCCTTCTCTATTCCATCTACCTTCTCCCCTCCGTTCATAAAGCAGTCTTCCAGCTATGGGGCAATCCCCCTGGCCCTTGTATCTACTGTCCTTGGGTGATAGCCTCATGTGATGCTACCCTACACTCCACAAATGAGTGCAGTCCCTCTATGTCTGTCCCTCTCTTTCTGACTCACTTCACTTAGCATGATACTCTTCTTCAAAAACTAGAAATTGAGCTTCCATATGACCCCACAATACCACTTCTGGGAATATATCCCGAGGATGCAAAAGAGCACAGTAGAGATGACATCTGTACCTATATATTCATTGCAGCACTGTTCAAAATAGCCAAAACCTGGAAACAACCTGAGTGCCCTAAACCAGATGACTGGTTAGAGAAACTTTGGTACATCTACACAATGGAATACTATGCAGCTGTTAGGAGAGATGAAGTCATGAAATTTGCTTATAAACAGGTAAGTCTTTATTCCATAAAATTTCATGACTAGAATTGAGTCAAAGAGAAAGAAGTGCTTGTAAGGCTTTTCTACCTTAATATCTTAATTTCTATCATAATACAGACTTTTCTATTTTATATCATAATAGCCATATATTTTCTATCCCGGTCGATTCCTTGGCACTACATATGGTCCAGTTCTCCCCCCTCCCATCTCCACTATGATTGATCCCTGAGCACAGAGCCAGGAATAAGCCATAAGTACAGCTGGGTGTAGCACAAAAACAAACAAATAAAAAGAATGGAAGACGTAAATCAATTGAGGGTGTGAATAGAGGAATCCACCGTCTTCACCTTGGTTGAGATGAAGCTCCTGGTAGCAAGAGCAAGTATAAAAGCAGAAAATGGTGGGTGTGTATGTGGGAAGTGGCTTTTGGAAGCCAGGCTCAGGCTTCCCAGGCAAACAGACCTGTGTAAAATTTCTTCAAGAAGCATCTGCTCTACACTTCTTGCCCTTTTAGGCAACAACTTAATTACCTGATGAAGTACTTCCAAAATCCCTCCTTCATTTATTTTCTTACTCATATTTTTCATTTACAGAAGTTAAAAGAAAAGTAAAATGTCTTACATGTATTTGTAATATCCCCACATTTTTTCTGCGTGTTTCATAAGATCTTTAAAGGTTATATTTGACCTCAAGTAACTTCCTCATTTTTTAACTTAATCCATTTTCTCAAGTCTCTTGATTTGAATCTTAAATAGTAATCTTTAAACAAAACATAAATTCAGGATTCAAGTAATTTAATAAGTGTCACTTTAAAGGAATAGTATTCAATAGTAAGACCTATTAGATAACAAATACAAACTCCAGAATACTACAGTAGAAGATGATATGAGATGGATCAAAATCACATAATCCTCTTTGAACAGGAAACTAAAAAAACAAAAAAATTTTTCATATTAAACACTTTCAGGGAAATATTTATCTTTCTCCCAGATAAAGTTTATCAAACCATTGAGTCTGGTCTTTTGTTGAAATATATGACTTTGAGCTAAATGTAATCCAATGAAACATTCATTCAAATAATGTCCATTAGATAGTCAGACAAAGAATAAAATTTTGATGATAAGACCCAAATTTTGGAGGACTGTAGATTTAAAAGCCATAGTTACAGGTCTTATCTCTCACATATAAATGGATATGCTAATTAAACTAAATGTCTAATCTATACATGTCTAATCTACCTCTTTTATCTCCCACACACTGGATTATTCAGGCACAAATGAGAGACCCTGGTCTAATAATACAGCATGACTGTTTTTTGTATTTCAACAGAATCTTATAAAGCAAGAGAATGAAACCAAAGTATTTGCTTTCCATATTCTAGCTAGCCCCGAATGATAAGCTGGGAATACATTTTTTGCTACACAAATGATTTGCTCTGATCTCTGGAAGCTAATATTTGAATTTTCACTTATATTTATGCTTCATTACTGAGAGGTTTCTTCTGTACATATTTGGAAGGTTATTATGTACATAATACTGAAATAGTGTCTTGAAAACTTCTATGAAGCAGAAAACACACTTGATGGACTCTATAATTGGCTAAAGGGAAAACATATAGGCAACAATATGAATTTCAAAAATACTTAGTGTACACCTGTTCATATAAGTATTGAGGTTGCTCCCAAGGATTAAAGATATGTGTGATTTAGGGAGACTAACACAAATCATGTGAAAAATTTACTTGAATGAAAATATTAGGAAGGCATGTATATTAGTAATGATAGTTGTGGTGAGAAATTTACATTAAAATAACAATTATCAAATTAAAATATGACTGAAATTCTAAGAAACTTAAACTTCATTATAATATTATAAGTAAAATCATTATTGTTCTTATGGTACCCATGATGCAATGGAGAACAAGCACTACAGATGAACCCCGAAGCACCACCAGGCGTGATCCCTGAATAAAGACCCAGAAATAAACCCCAAGGACTGCCAGGCATGAACTCCAAAAGATCACAACGTATTTTTATGATGATGGAAGCTATCACTGTCACTGTCACTGTCATCCCGTTGCTCATCAATTTGTTCGGGCACCAGTAACGTCTCTCATTGTGAGACTTATTGTTACTATTTTTGGCATATCCAATACACCACAGGTAGCTTGCCAGGCTCTGCCCTGTGGAAGAGATCCTCTCGGTAGCTTGTGGAGCTCTCTGAGAGGGGCGGAGGATGGAGCGATAGCACAGTGGTAGGGCGTTTGCCTTTCACGCAGCTGACCCGTGTTCAGTTCCTCCAAAAGATCAACAACTAAAATATGAGAGTAGTGGGGGAAAACCTTGCCATTTTCTTTAGGGTAAAGAGGGTGGGCAAGGGAAGAAATTTTTCCACAGGGGAGTACTATGCTCCTTGTGCAAGCAATAAGGGAAACTTTTCATTAAAAAGAATTAAAAAGAATAACAAGATTATGTACAACCAACCACATGCTAGAAACCTTAGACAATAGCAGTAATAAAATAGTATATCCCATGAGGACATTCATTCCCACCATAGTCCTTCTTCTAGGTATAATATTGTGTTATAATATTGTGTTAATGGCAAGATTTCACATGAGGTTTGGTTGCTACTGTTGGCGCCTAGAGGAATAAATTGGCTTGGACAAAAAAATTTATAAGGGCACATAGAACACCTCTGCTCTTCCTATTCTGGTAAAACTTTTTCTTTTGGGGGAGATGGTACTGTGGAGGGTGCCTGCTCTGCAAGTGGACATCCAGGGTTCAATCCCAGCAATCCATATCATTCCCTGAGCCCACAAGGAGTGACCCCTGAGCACAGACATAGAAGCAAACCCTGAGCACAAGTCCAAATAAAAGAAAAAATAAAAGATCTTCTTTCACCTGTGTGAGTGAAAATCAGTGAATCAATATTGTCTGCTAGGTTATAGAGCATTTATGAAAGAAAAGATAAAAGCACCATACTGAGGGGTCAGAGTGATAGGGAACTTGCCCTGCACATAGGTGATCCAAATTCCATCCCTGGCACCCTTTGTGCTCTGAGCAGTACTGCCTGGAGTGATCCCTGAGTGCAAAGCCAGGAGTAAGTCCTAAGGACTCTCAGGTGCTGCCCCCAAACAAAACCAAACAAAAAAGAAGTACCATCTTGAGTTGTTAATGGGGTAAATGATGAGAGAGGAGAGAGAGAGAGAGGGAGAGAGAGAGAATTAAAAGTTTATTCATGGCATGGGAGTGCCCCATCATTAGAGAGGATTTTATTTTTATAATATCTTATGAAGCAAAACAGTTTTTACAGAAGCTTATTTAGAAAGATGTGAGGGGAGATATGGAATAATGTGTTCAAGAGAGAACACGGGCTTCTTCAGAGTATTAACAGGCAAGCAAAAAGATATATAGACAAGGAAGCAAGATGCATGGTCAAGAGGAACACTTGAAGAGGCTGGAGGAGCAAGCCTAGGATGGATTTCAAATAAAAGTCTCACATTATTTACGGTTTACAAAAATTATTTTGATGATTGTTGTGAAGGATAAAGTTGGCAAATGTGTTAACTAAATAGTGACAACAAAGAGTATGCTTTTATTTGCTCGGATAGAAAAAACAATTCATATGAAATTATGATATGATACACTTCACATGTAACGCTATTGAAACCATGCTCCATCTGGTCTTGTTTACTGTAAGATCTTCTTAGCTTCTTCAAAAAGCCACTTAGAAACTTCAACTATAAGCAAAATGTTGCATAAAGAACCCAATTTTATCACAAGCTAATTTATATAAAAAAGAGTCCTGTGGCATAGTTCTGCTCTAAAATACTCTAATCACATATTCTTAATAAACCACAACAACTCCTAATATTAAATTATCTTTTGAGTTCTCGTTCGTTTTTCCCCATTCAGGTCACAGGTGGTTGAAGCCTATCCAGGTAATTTATAGCAACTTTCAATGACACAACACACTCACATCCATACCCACACTCACTGCTGGAGACCAGGGAGATATGACAAAGAACCACACATGCAGATAGATGTCTGGAAGGTGGGAGGAAACCAAAGTACTCAGAGAAACCCACACAGAATTAGAAAATGCAAAATACACGGACAGTAGCCTAGTCTTGAAATCCAGATTTGGTTTCTCATCTTAATTGTTAAAACACACACACGCACACACACACACACTCAATAAAACAATGTTATTCTAGAATTTGGTGAATAATAAGTGCACTTTTGTCTCTCTGCAGTCTTTTCTCTCAAGGGTTTGCCATCTGCAAATAGCTCAAAGAAAAATCTTCCTCTGCATCCTGTTTTATTCTCCTCCACCTTTTCCTACATTCTTTCTCCTCTTTGTCTGATACACTCTTAGTGGAGAGATCTATAGGTTTTTTTAAAAAAAAAAACAGAGTGAGAGATAAATAGTACATTTGGCTACCAACAACAGATTTTCTTTGACAAAAGGAAAGTTTGAACTCAAGAAAATAATTTTCATTCATACATATTCTTAATGAAACGATAGCATTGTAGCACTGTCATCCCGTTGTTCATCGATTTGCTTGAGCCGGCACCAGTAACGTCTCCATTGTGAGAATAGTTGTTACTGTTTATGGCATATCAAATATGCCACGGTTTTCTTGCCAGGCTCTGCCATGTGTGCAGGATATTCAGGGTAGCTTGCCGGGCTCTCCAAGAGGAATAGAAGAATCAAACCTGGGCCAGCCACGTGCAAGGCAAACGCCCTACCCTCTGTTCTATCACTCCAGAGCTAATGAAATGATAAACAGAAATAATATTACTCCAGAGTAATAGTATTCTGGAATGAGGACATTAAAGTAACTGAAAATACATTTTAGACATGTGCTTATTTATTCTTTAATCAAATTTCTCCTAGCTAGAAACATTTTATGTTTGCATTACAGTACATAATATATTTCAACTGGTCTGACTGCTTAGATATCAAAACCCTATTTCTTATATTGGGTCATAATTGTAAAAAAAAAGCCAATTTATCTTAATAACAGAGGAAAATAATGCTTTCATTTATTACTCAGATTACTTAGACTAGCAAAACATTAGCTATATAACTTTTGGTCATACATTATTTTATTTACTCTTCACACAGAGTAACTAGCTATTATCATTTCTACTCATATATAAAGAAGCTGAGATACAATAAAAAATAGAATTTAATTCACTGGACTAGAGTTATGATCGCTGATAATGTAGTTTAGATGTTTTGAATAAAATTGTAACCTCAGCTGAACCAAGAACTGTATGGTGTACAGTTCCTGTATATCAGTCACTGTCACTGTAACTGTCATCCCATTGCTCATTGATTTGCTCGAGCAGGCATCAGTAACATCTCCATTGTGAGACTTGTTTTACTTTTTTTGGTATATTGAATATGCCACAAATAGCTTTCAAGGCTCTGCTGTGTGGGCAAGATATATCAGTACCCCTGCCTATTTTTAAATAGTGAAAAACGTGTTCATTAAGTACCAACCACATGATATCATTAGTACTAATGGGATTTCAGTGATTTTTCTTTCTATATAGACAGTAGAGCCCCAGATTAAGACCCTGGACTTAAGGCATTTACATACTGTGACTCTTTGATGCATCTTTTGGCTCTGTCTCAAAGACATCAAGTCCTTTTGCAAAAATGTTTTCTCTGTCATGAACCAAAAGTGGGGACTTTTCAACCTCTCTCAAACTGTATAAAAGCATTCTTTGGAGAAACAAAAATATGAGTTATGCTTCTACTAGTCACGTCTCTGAGATTTACTGACTCCAGTACTCAGCTTCAGTCCAGTCTATTCTGATATTCAATACTTTAAAAGGTAGAAGCAGTTTTAATAGGGAAGAAAACCTGCTGCATTCAAAAGCTAACTTCAGGGCATGCTGAATAAAGATCTGTGTGCTTAAATATTTAGAGATGAGCTAAGACACAAAACTCATAAAAAGTTATCAAATGTATCATCATTTGTCCCTGGCAAGCAGCAGCCAGCTGAGATAAGGAAGCAGTTTTCAACAGTTCACACAGAACAAGTCTAAGATTTTAAAACAATAATTCCTCAGAAATAATTACTCTTTGCCTTATGGTCTGTAGAGTTTATTTGTAACTAAGGTTATTGTACACCGATGCAATCACTTCTCCACGAGTAAGTAAGTAGTCATGAAATCTCTGGTTGCACTGATTTGGACATTCAGTTAGTGATTGTGTAGCCCCACAGAAACCAGACTCAGAGGAGCAAGGGTTTCAGTAGAGCCCAGTTATTACGTGGATTGGTGAAGGAAGAAGGTTCAGGCCAGAGAGTAGAGTAAAAGAGCACTTTGGTTCTAAGGAAACAATGATAAATTAACAAAAGCAACGGAGTGATATGGAGTCAGAGAGTCAGTTTCAGCTCCAAATATATATCAACACATGCATCAACAGCTATAGATATATCAACATCTTTCTTCTCCAAAACTACTTCTCTTCTGCACCATTATAAATCATCATTTGTTCATACTACATGAAGTTCACCACTGAAAATGTGATCTTAGTTTGCTCTTTGCTCTTTCAAGCTCGCGTTCACCCTTGAACAAGTATGTGTTTCTTTCTGCTTTTTCCACTTTGGATAAGCACGCATTCCTCACCTTCTCTCCACTCACGTTTTTCTAAGTAAATGTCATTTAATAGAAACTATCTTGCTTCACAATAAAAGAAATTGACTCTATGCTTCACTATATAATTGACCCCTTTATTCAGTTTACTCATCTTTATTCCCCAAACCTTTCTAATAACCACTAATTTGGTTTCTACTAAAAATAAAAATTTTCAATCCCTTCTAGAGCTTCCATGTCAAAACAGTTTCTTGATGGCTGTGACCTGTGCAGACTTGCAAGTTCTTCACAATGCATTAGATTGAACCAAACTCACTAGAGTTCATAGAAAGAAGAATCTGTAGCTAACTTTATCTCTTCTTTGACCTCTGTTGGAGGAAGAAGGCTTGGTACTCTAAAAGAGCTGATACTCTGACGCCTAGTAAGAATTCCAATAACTGGGAGTAAGGTTTATGAATCTTTGGCAACATTATAGGCTTCATTCTTTTCATTCCAGGACCTCCAGATAAAGTTGTGTATTTTATCTGGTCTGTCTAGGATGTTGACAGTGTGGCAGAGAGAAAGAAAACAGACAAGAGTCAGATGTTCCCACGCCATATATTGTCCCATTCTGAGTTCTATCCGTCAGAGTCAGGCGCCTTCCAATCTGTGTTGCCCTGTTTATTTAATGTTATGTTTCTAATGTACTTATACCACTTCTTTCTGTTTTGTGTGTACTTGTGTTCGTCAACTTTAGATGTTATTTGTTGACTTTCCACTAAAGAAAATGAGATGTTTATCTTAAACTAGCACCCAGCAACACTGACACACATGCATAGCCTCTCAAGCCTTTTATAGGCTTTATCACATTTTCAGCTAAATTAACATCAATATTGACATGATTATGACCATGGGAAAGTGAGTCACAACTGAGCCATAGAATGAACTACACATTTCCTTTTAAACAGAATTTTACATTATTTTCCAGGAAAAAAAGTTGCTTCTACTTTTTAATATTTTCATCACTATATCGCTGTATCACTGTCATCCCATTGCTCATCGATTGGCTTGAGCAGGCACCGGTAACGTCTACATTGTGAGACTTGTTGTATTGTTTTTGGCATATTGAAGACGCCACAGGTAGAATGCCAGATTCTGCCATGCGGGCGAGATAATAATATTTTAATATTAAATTTTATTATATTTAATTTATTCAATGAATTTAATTTATGAAATGTTTTATATTTGTTAATATAAACATTAAACATTTATTAAATATTACATTTAGCTTATTAAATATTAGGGAGTAGGGAGGGACCAGCTACAGTAAGTAAGTGAGGAGTAGGGAGGGGCCAGCTATTGTAGATAAGTGAAGAGTAGGAAGGGGGCCACCTCTCTACATGCCACCTGCACAGCAGAGACTGGCAAGCTACCCGTGGCATATTTGATATGCCAAAACAGTAACAATGAGCCTCATTCCCCTGACCCTAGAAGAGCCCCCAATACGGCAGCGTTGAGAAGGACGGGCAAGGAGCTTCTTCTTCAAGGAGCTAAAATCTCAGAGCTGAACTAGGCTGTCAAAACGAAGAAAGAATAAAATGACTGTCTGCACTTTTAATGCGCATATGCTGTCATCAGAAGCATGCATCGAGGACCTGATGGTGCAAGCGCAGAAGATCGAGCATGATGTATTTGGATTGACTGAGACAAGAAGGCATAGATCACATAACACCATTTTCAACACTGAAGAACTGTTCCTCGGAACATGCGACAGCAAAGGCGTCGGTGGTGTCAGTGTCCTCGTCAACATGAACTTGGTCATGAGCACTGATTCATTCTTAAGTGCCTAACAACCCAAATCAGATGCTTAGGTTTGAATAGATGTGGCTCATTGCCGACAGCTTCTATCTTCGTCTTCTATGCACCAACATCCAACTATGACGAAGAAGAAATTGAGAAGTTCTACATGGAGCTGGAAAAGTTCTATAAAGAAGACCACACCTTCTACAAGGTCATTGTCGGTGATTTTAACGCCAAGATAGGATGAAGAAGGTCACCCGAAGAACTCCACATTGGGACACATGGCCTAGAATAGAAGAAACAGGATGAGAGACTGAGTTCATCATGTCGACCAAGACAATACGTGGTGACTCACAGTTCCAGAAGAAGGCTGAATCTAAATGTTGGACATGGGAGTCTCCCAGTGGGCAGTTCCACAACAAAATTGACCACATCATATTCAACCAATGGTTTTGCATGACCAGTGTCACTATTGTCCCAAAATTACAAATGGGATCAAGCCACCATCTCCTTCGTGCTAAATTCTACTTCACAAAGTGGGGAGAAAGGGCTGCAAAGTTTAAGAAGAAAACTCTCAGGATGACCACCAACTGGGAGCTCTTTGGCACTACTGCAGCAATATGGGAAAATGCTGTTGATGACAACATCGAGGAGGAACATGATTGACTGGTTCAGCACCTCCAAAACTGTTCAAGGAAGACCAAAAGAAAGAAAGCCACAAAAAAAGACAACTGTCTTCAGAAACTTCCGAGCTCATTCACCAACATGGTTTGGCACTAGCCTCAGGCAATCACAAGTTAACGTCTGAGCTCACAAAGCTGTGCAGAGAAGCGATTTAGGAAGACCTCAGAGAGAAAAGCAGCAGTGTTGGCAGATGCAGCAGAAGCCAGGAAAAGTATTTGAAATACTCACCTGTCCTTTGCAAACTACAAGACCAAGATGACTGCCCTTTGATGTCCTGACGGATCTATCACATCTTCCAGAAGGGCAATGTAGAGGATTATTCATGACTTCTACTTGGATCTCTTCGATAGCCATGTGCACCTGCCCACATACCAAATTCCGCAGGATGGATATGTCTTTCCCAACTTTCTCCCTTCCAAAATCTGACATACCATTTTGTCGGTAAAGAAGCTTACAACACCCAGCTCCCAATTCAGACAAGGTCAGACCTGAACACCTGAAGAATCTGCCGCCAGTACTCATCAATACACTGGCTCAGCTTTTCACACGCTACCTGTGTGAATGCAAGATTCCATCCCAATGGAAAACCACCAGGACCATCCTGTTGTACAAGAAGGGAGACATTCATGACATCAGCAACTATCACCCAATCTGCCTGCTGTCTGTCATCTACAAGTTATTCACTCAAGTCATCCTGAATAGGATTGGCAGAACACTAGACGAAGGACAACCATGAGAGCAAGCCGGGTTCCGAAAAGAATTCAGCATGATCGACCATATCCACATGGTGACCAAGCTCATTGAGGTTTCACAAGAGTTCAAGGTGCTGCTCTGTCAAATGTTCATCAATTTAAAGAAGGTCTTTGATTCTGTTGAGACTGAAGCGGTCGTTGAAGCCTTAGCCAAACAGAGCATTCAAACTCAGTACATCAGGATCCTCCATGAGCTGTATTACAGATTCACCACCAGGATCTCACCATTCTACACGGAAGTGATCATCAACGTAAAGAGATGTTTCAGCAGGGCAACACCATTTCACCTAAACTCTTCAGTGCCACCCTCAAGAACATCAGGCGACGACTGGAATGAGAGGAATGGAAGTAAAGATAGATAGTCGGCAACTATACCACCTCTGCTTCACTGATAACATCATTCTAATAACACCAAACATTAGCCAAGTGGCACGAATGCTGGCCGACTTCGACCGTGAGTGTGGGAACGTTGGACTACAGCTGAATCACACAAAGACAATATTCATGAGAAATGGACTAGTTCCTGATGTTCCATTTGCTCTCAATGGAACGAACATCTCTGAATGCAGCAGTAATGTGTACCTATATCGAGAACTCAACGTGACAAATGACCTGGCACCTGAACTGTGCAAGAGGAAGAGAGTGGTGTGAAATGTCTTCAAGAGTGTTGAAAAAGTGGTTAATTAGGAAGAAAAACCTCTGCTTCCAGGCACATTTTTTCAACTCCACCGTTCTTCCTGCACTAACATATGCCTCAGAGACCTGGGCCCTACGAAAACAGGATGAGAACGCTATTTGGGTCTCCCAAAGAGGAATCAAAAGTATGCCTGGAATATCATGTTTCACTCAAGTGAGAGAGAAAATCCGAAGTTCCGACCTCTGTCGATGATCGAGAATCAGAGATGCTGTCTCGTTTGCTAAGGCATCAAAAATCAGATGGGCCGGATACGTAATGCAATTTGGAGATGACCAACTGGATTCAACAAGATGTCAAAAGACTGCGTGGCTGCCCACCTACGAGATGGTCATACTTCTTTATCAATACCTTGAATGAACAGTTTGAGGCTCTTTCTTCCTGTTCCTGGAGCGAGCAGATGCCATTGGGCTACACAGGGATGAATAGAGATGTTACTGGTGCCCACTCAAGCAAATCTGATGAGCAACGGGATGACAAGTGATATAAGTGATATTAAATATTAAATTTTATAATATTTTAATAGTTTTCTATTTCTTATAGCAGAACTTTTCCCCAAGTACTACAAACAACCATCAAGTTTGATTCTCTCAATGCCAAATGAATGAGGTAATCACACACACACACACACACACACACACACGCACGCACACATACTGGAATATCTGTTCTAATGTCTTCAACTTTTTAATTACCTATTATATAAGGTCTTAAGGTTAATTTCCTTATACAGTGTGCATGGAAAACAAAGCACAATATCATGTTCAAAATATGCTCCCCTGAGCCCGTCCAAGAGTGAACCCTGAGTGAAGAGCCAGGAGTAAGCCCTGAGCTCCGCTAGGCATGATTCTAAAACAAAAAGAAAAAAGAATTTTCTACCACATTTGCAATTTTTTTATTTTGTTTTATTTTATGTTTTATTATTTTTTAATTTGTTTCCTTGGTTGATTTAGGGACTACATTTATTATTGCTATTGTTGCTCTCAATTTATTGTTTGAGGTTACAGGCATTGCTAGGATCAATCTCGGGTCTCTCCTGCAAAGCAAATGCTCCATTCTTTTGAATTCTAGTTTCTTTTAGAAGATAAAATTCTTGGGGCTGGATCGAGTACACTGGGTAGGGCATTTGCCTTCCATGCAGCCATTTCGGGTTTGATCCCCAGCATCCCATATGGTCCCCCGAGCACCACCAGGAGTTATTTCTATGTGCAGAGTCAGCAATAGCCTCTGAGCATCTCTAGGTGTGTCCCAAAAAGAAAAAAAAAAAAGCAGAAAAACACATGACATAAAATTTATGAATTTAAAATCCTTTTGTTTATTAAAAAAAGGAAAAAGGTTTCTTTTATAAAAAGTGTTATTTTAGGTACTAGGAAGACTGCATGAAGTTCAAATAATTTTTTATATAAAACAGTATTCTATGAAGAGCCTTACTTAATAAGTTAGGTGCCTTTTAAGAACTTCCTCCAAAAGATATTAGCCACATTCTGCATACTCAGTTTATCTCACTGAAACCTAGTGATCAAATAATTTTCTTCTTTTCTCCCAACCTATACCCCATGCTATAGTCTAATAGGGCTTAGGTGATGTTATATCTGTGTGCATACACACAGATGGAAAATGAGAAGAAAGAAAGTAGGAGAAGGAAAAGGAGGAAAAAAGAGAAAATGGAGAGGAAAGAGAAGAGGCAGGAGGAAAACCAAGGAGGTTGACCCCTTAGAACAAGACAGCCTTTATAAGTATGCTAAATAACCAGTGCACAAAGCTTAACGTTTTTGTGATTTATACAGGATTACATACTTGCCTTAAAATAATGTTAATCCAAACTTAAATAGTTTCCTATACCATGAAAAGCAAACAGTTAGATGATTAGCTTTACAGTCAGGTGGTATAAATTCAACCATAAAGCATACTTACTCTATCATTTACCAGATATGTGTGAAACCACAGCATCTCTGGACCTCAGTTTACTCACCTACAAAATGAAAATAATAGTAAAAACTTGCCTATTTTAAGGATTTTTTTTTTTTGCTTTTTGGGTCACACCCAGTGATGCTCAGGGGTTACTCCTGGCTCTGCACTCAGAAATTACCCCTTGGCAGTGCTCAGGGGACCATATGGGATGCTGGGAATCGAACCCGGGTCTGCCGCGTGCAAGGAAAATGCACTCCCTGCGGTGCTGTTTCTCCAGCCCAAGGATTTTTTTAATGAATTACACAGGATGGTAAATATAAAAACCACACGGGGCAAAAATCATGAAATTCTGCATATAATGTGTGCATAGGGGCACCGTGCAGTTCTGATTCAGATGGGCAGGGTACTCCGCTCAGCCCAGCGTGGCCAACCCAGACCTCACCCAGAATACTGGTGAAGGGGAGCATAATGGGTGCTGCTGACTCCACAATCTTGCTCAGCTGCAGGCCTCAGTGGACTGGGATGACTCGGGGAGCAGCTGAAGCATTTTCAGATGCACATTCTACTGGCCACCTAATTCTTTTGTTATCTTTCCGTTTGCAGCATGCTAGGAATGGCAATCATGAAAGTTTAAAAGATTCATTGGCACCATCAGAATGAAATTCATCTTCAGAACAAAGAAGACTTGCTCATTTCTGCATACAAATAAAACTTGCACAAAAGCCTGGGATAAATTCCATTTTCTTCCTTGGCAGAGTTTCTGTCCTCTGGAAATAAAAGTAATTCTGAGAGGCAGCATGCCTTGCAACTTTATTCTTCTTTGTTGAAAATAGCCGGAGTGCTGTGGAGGGAGTAAATAGAGGGGGGGGAAAGGCTATACTGAGAATTTGTAGTGCTGGTCAAAATAATACGAATCACTTAATCAGTGCCTACTATGATTTTCCTATTGTGTCATTATGTTCAGATAATAATTCTAACAAGCATTGCTATCCCAACTTGAGAGAAGAGAATGACTGAAAAAGATGAATTCATCCAAGGAAAACACTATTGAGATTTAATATACACCTTGGTGCGAATTCAATTCCATTATCTAATCAAAACTCAAACTTGATCTTCCTCCTGAAAATAAGGGACAAGTCCTGAGCCCTCTCCACCTTATGTGCCAAGGTCACGAGTCCTATGTGGCAGAAGGTGATGAGGATGGGTTAGCTCTGCAGCCACCTTCATGGACCAATAAAAAAAAATGGTCAATGCAGTTTTTTTTTTTCAAAGCAACTCATAAACACAGGAAAGTTTGTAGAGCTTGACAGGGAACAACTGAAAGAAACTGATTTTTAGAATATAGTTGAGATGCTCACACTTACAAAAATGCCTACCATTATTTTTGCCCCTGAGAACTGGCAGAACTAGGACTCAGTAAGGTAACAGAGTTGGCCAAGATGATTTCCTTATACTGGGTAGTCCACATCACAAGAAAGAACTCTGGACTTGGGAACAGATAACTCAAACACTACTCTGTTGAACACAACTGCCTTGACATTTCTGAGTCTCAAAAGTGTTACTGAGATAATTAAATAATGTATCAACCTCAACATAGAACACAATTCATGTGAGTAGTCAAGGAAGTTGACCCTAAGATGCACCCTGACTCTAATAGGATGTAAACCTTCGAGTGGATGGGGATTATTTCCACCCTGCCTCCAGGCTGGCGCCAGAATGTTGATATTAATTAACTCCAGGCTTAACATTAATTTATGGAGGTTTCATGGTGAAAACATTCTCTGTATACCCAGTAATTCACCTTATTCCCTTAGATCAAGGGTTTTATACTTGGTTATTTTATCACTGTAGGCCAAAATAAAATAAAACATAGAAATGAACTAATATTTTCTTCAGTGTTAGAAGATAGCAAAGTCATCTTAAGAAAGCAAATCTATTTGTCAACTTGATTTTTTTGTTTGTTTGTTTTGGGGCCCCACCTAGCATTACTCAAGATTCACTCCTGGCTCTGGACTTGGGGATCACTCTTAGTGGAGTTCGGGGGATGATATGGGGTGCCAGGGAATCAAATCCAGGTTGGCTGCACTGCATAGTATAAAAGACCAGAGCCCTACCCAGTGTATTATCTCTTTGTCCTGATAACATTTTAAAATAGGAGTCTGTGGATGCAGCTCAGTTGTAGTAGAATGCAATTTTCATGTGTATGAGTTCGTTGTTTTGATCCTTCACACCCAAAATTTTTTGTGTGCTTTTGAATGAGTAATTATGGAGAAAGAACCGATTCACCACTGTAAGCATTTCATGGCTTCTCTATTTGTAGGATGTACAAGGTCACCTACCATGAAGACTGCTTACTAATAACTCAAAGTATTTGAATACACATCTTAAATAACTGGTGAGTATGGAAGGATAGCAAATCTCCCCACGCACACACACATGCAATGATATTTTTAATTATGGAACTATTTCAAATAAAGCCTCTTCAACAAATGGTAATGGGGAAAATGGGTGAGCATATGTAAAATAGGCACATGCAACTAACAGAAATTGGAACTATATTTCACACCATCCACAAAAGTAAATTCAAAGTGGATTAAAGACCTGTAGATTATGCTAGAACCCATAAAACACACTTTGGAAAACATTGGTAGAACTGTCAAGAAAATGGATCTCAGACATGTCTTCAACAAGACAATCACAGAAGAAAAAAGGAACAAAAATAAATAAATGGGACACCACCAAATTAAAAAACTTCTTTATAACAAAAGAAACTCAAGTGAAAATAAAGACAACCTGCTAAATGGAAGAAAATATATCCACAAAGTATATCACAGAAAAGGCAAATACCCAAGATCTACAAAGTATTCACAGAGCTCAACAACAAAAATCCAACAATCCCACCAAAATCTGGGGAAGCATGAGTAAACACTTTTGTAGAGCAATTATACAGGTGATCAAGAAACATATAAAAATTTCTCATTACCACTTCTTATTAGGAAAATGCAAATCAAAAGAACAATAAATATTTTGTACCAGTGATAATGATGCATAACAAAAAGTCTAGAAAGAGTCAGTGTTGGCAGGGATGCAGTGAGAAAGGAACCCTCATTCCCTGGTGGTGAGACTTTCATCTAGTGCAGCCTAGATAGAAAGCAATATGTTGGCCTTTCAAATAAGTATGAACAGAAGTCCTACATGACGCAGCAATCAATACCTCTTCTTGGCATCTATTCCCAAAACACAAAAACACTAATTTGAAATGATTTAGGCAGACCGATGTTCATTGCAGAACTTAGTAAAATAGCCAAAATATGGAACCAGCCAGCAGTTCAGGCATCCAACTACAAATGGATATTCAGGAAATTGTACACACACACAGAGACACACACATATACACACAACATATATACATACACATATATATGATGAATATGATGCAGGTGTAATTAAGGACAAAATCACACAATTTGCCATAATAAAACAAAACAGGAGAGTATCATGCTGAGTGAAGTCAGTCAGAAGAAAAGGGCTAGATACAGAACATTGCGCGTATGTGGGATTTAAGATGTGCACTGGGGGAGACAAGAGAAAGCTAAGGAAAGCTGAGTTGGAGAGTTGGTCTACAGCACTGAGTTAGTAAGAGGGGCCTTAGGAATTCGGGTGAAGGGAAATGAAAACTCTGGTGGTGGGTGTGGTGTTGGAATGACACATGAATAAAACCATCATTGCAAATTACAGCACCTCGATAAAGGCTTTTTAAATTTATTTTTATAGCATTGCAAAGCCATTCTTGATTGAATTTCAGCTATACAGTATTCCAACACCCATCCTTCCATCAGTGTACATTTCCTAGCACCAGTGTCTCCAGGTTCCCTCCCATCACCCTACAACCTTGCGTGCCTCTTTGGCAGATGCTTCTCCCTCTCTCTCTCTCTCTCTCTCTCTCTCTCTCTCTCTCTCTCTCTCTCTCTCTCTCTCTCTCTCTCTCTCGCTCTCGCTCTCTCTTTCTTTCTCTCTCTCTCTCCCCTTCTGTCCCTCTCTCTCTCCCCCCTTTTTTTAATTTGTTACAAATTTTATTTTTTTTAATTTTTTAAATTTGATTTAATTTTATTTTTTTAATTTATTTATTTTAATTAGTGAATCACTGTGAGGGTACAGTTACAGATTTATACACTTTTGTGGTCATGTTTCCCTCATACAAGGTTCGAGAACCCATCCCTTCACCAGTGCCCATTCTCCACCACCAGTAAACCCAGCATCCCTCCCACCCTCCCCAATCCCATCTCCCCCCACCCCACCCTGCCACTGTGGCAGGGCATTCCCTTCTGTTCTCTCTCTCTAATTAGCTGTTGTGGTTTGCAATAAAGGTGTTGAGTGGCCACTGTGTTCGGTCTCTAGCCCACATTCAGCCCACAACACCCTACCCCCGCATGGCCTCCAGCTACATTATAGTTGGTGATTCCTTCTCTGAGTTGCCCTCTCCCCAGAATGTGAGGCCAGCCTCCAAACCATGGAGTCAACCTCTTGGTACTTATTTCTACAATTCTTGGGTGTTAGTTTCCCACTCTGTTATTCTATATTCCACAGATGAGTGCAATCTTTCTATGTCTGTTTCTCTCTTTCTGACTCATTTCACTCAGCATGAAACTTTCCATGCCGATCCACTTATATGCAAAATTCATGATCTCCTTTTTTCTAACAGCTGCATAGTATTCCATTGTATAGATGTACCAAAGTTTCTTCAACCAGTCATCCGTTCTAGGGCATTCGGGTTTTTTCCAGATTCCGGTTATTGTAAACAGTGCTGCGATGAACATATAAGTGCAGATGTCGTTTTGACTATACTTTTTTGCTTCTCTGGGATATATTCCCAGCAGTGGTATTGCTGGGTCAAATGGGAGCTCAATATCTAATTTTTTTAGAATCGTCCATATTGTTTTCCAAAAGGGCTGAACCAGTAGGCATTCCCACCAGCAGTGTAGAAGGGTCCCTTTCTCCCCACATCCTCTCCAACAGCGGTTGCTTTTGTTCTTTTGGATGTGTGCTAGTCTCTGTGGTGTGAGTTGGTATCTCATGGTTGTTTTGATCTGCATCTCCCTGATGATTAGTGATGTAGAGCACTTTTTCATGTGCCTTTTGGCCATTCGTATCTCTTCCTTGGGAAAGTTTCTGTTCATTTCTTCGCCCCATTTTCTGATGGGGTTGGATGTTTTCTTCTTGTAGAGTTTAACCAGTGCTTTATATACCATTGATATCAACCCCTTATCTGATGGGTATTGGGTAAATATCCTTTCCCATTCTGTAGATAGTCTTTGTATTCTGGTCACTGTATCTTTTGCGGTGCAAAAGCTTTTTAGTTTAATGTAGTCCCATTTGTTGATCTCTGTTTCTACTAACTTGCTTAGTTCCGTGTCATCGTTGAAGATACCTTTATCTTCAATATCGTGGAGGGTTTTGCCGATCTTGTCTTCAATGTACCTTATGGTATGTGGTCTGATGTTGTCTCTCTCTCCCCTTTTGGACATTGTGGTTTGCAATCTTGATACTGAAAGTTTATCTAGAATATCCCTTACCTACTTTTAATCCTCAGATCTTGTCCAGCATGATCATTCCCAGCTATTATTGTCATAGTGGTTTCTTCTCTATTTTCTCTATCCTCAGACCCACAAAGAAGACTTTTTAAGAAAATTAACAGTAAAAAATAACTGTATGGAACTGTTTCTAAGGATCTCCTTTACAGATCGGATTTGAGCACTAGCCAGCAGTGATCTGGGCCAGTGAGCTATACTCAGGCTTCCTCCTCATGAACCATACTGCTTCTCAGTCTTTTCAAGAAAGGAGTGTGCAACTATCCCAGACTTCCATTTGTCTTTTCAAGTGTCGGTGCAACCCCTTCTTTCTACAAGGTGAGCATCAGCTTTAACTCGGCATCCCGTATTTGGTCTGGAGCCTATCTCTTTAGAAACAACTTGGCCACTGCTCTCGATGCAAAGCAGTGACCCTCCGTTACCCACTCTGTGTGGATCACTGAGCAAGATGAAACCCATATGAGGAAAAATAAATCTATACGTGATTAGTTCTAGGAGAAAATCATTTGCTCTCAAAGAAAAAGTGATCTCAGGCCTTCAGAAGGACTCAGACTGGAACTGAAAATGTGCAACTATCATAAAGACAAATCTAAAATCAGATTTAAAATACCAAGTGAGAAAGCATTTACTTGCTGTGTAAACTCCTCCATGAGTGACATAAGGTGACAGAAGATAGCCTCTCTCCCACAGACATGCCTTGAAAAATGTCAGCTTTTCTAAGCTTCCTTCTCCTAACCTGTCATATCCTAGGGAGGTTTTTCTGAATGGAAGACTTTGATAATTGTTAAATGTTTTAAGTTTGAAATTACTTGCCTTAGTAGAAATAACATTTCCGGGGACTAGTCAGCCCTGAAATTAAACAAACAGCATAAAATGAGGCTCGAAATGGGGGCAAGGAAGCTAGTAATGGGAATGTTTCATAGCTCAAAAAATATTAATCGAAATTCAAGGTCAATGACAGACAAGTGAAAACTGAAACTTGACCCACAGATACCTCTCTCCCAAACCAGAAAGAAAGAATGATGAGTGGCTTTTTTTTTTTCATTAATTTGACATTTTAATTTTTTATTATGCTAGCATGGGTTTATAGGATTGATTATGCTTTTTTTTAAGAATTTCATTTATTGAATCACCATGTGGAAAATTACAATGCTTTCAGGCTTAAGTCTCAGTTATACAATGCTGAAACAACCATCCCTTCACCAGTGCCCATATCCCACCACCAAAAAAAAAAAAGCACACCTCCATCCCACCCCCCCGCACCTCCCCCCCCATGTAACTGATAAATTTCACTTTACTTTCTATTTACTATGGTTACATTCAATATTTCAACACAAACCTCACTATTATTGTTAGGAGTACCCCACTAGTCAGACCTGTTGTGAAGAGATATGAGGTTTTGGATTTCTGTACTTTAGCAACTAAGTCCAGGGAGACTTCTTCCAGATATTGGATCATTACAAGCTTGTAAACCCATCTGTGGTCGTCATAATATGGCAGTCTCCACGCCCTTCACTCCCAGCAAGAAAGAGGCGAGAGAGAGAAAGAGAGAGAGAGAGAGAGAGAGAGAGAGAGAGAGAGAGAGAGAGAGAGAAATATCTTTCCCCTCCTGGGCGGGCATGGGACCGTGGCTTAGTTCTCAGTCTGGAGACATTCTGTGAGGAGCTGCCAATGCCGAAAAATTTAGCTGGTGTCTGGAGTCACACTTATGCAGCTGCAGAGAGGCCACACACACATGTAGCCCCCGGGATCACATCTTGGCGGCAGCAGGATTGATTATGTTTTAAAGATACAATTTCACAACTTTTCAAAGCATATGTTACCACATCACATCCCAACCAAAGTATCATATCTGTGCACACAATCTTTTGATCTCCCCCTCTTTCCTTCCCCTTTGGTACCTCAGTTCTGTGGTTTGCACTCTTCTGACTGGAGTTATCATACAAAGAAAGAAAATGCAGACAGAGGGCAGCAGGCAAGTGCTCTGTGAAATGCTGCAATTTGGGGTTTGTTTCTAACCTACGTCTTAAGTCTGTCAGAGCCTCCCATTGGTGTCTCTACTATTGAGAACTGTGTTTCCCAGCATTATCTCAACTATGAGGTCAAGAATTAGGACTCTGTATTGTATAACTGACATAATCCTGAGAACTATGTAACCCTCCACTTGGTGATTCAATAAAAAAAATTAAAAAAAAAAGAATTAGGACTCTGTGCATAAAAACAAAGTATTAGAAATCTTATGTTTTAGGGGCCAGAGAGATAGTGCAGTCAGAAGGGCATTTGCTTTGCATGCAGCCAACCCAGTTTTAATCCTCACCACCTCATATAGTCCCCACAAGACCTGCCAGGAGCAATCCCTGAGCAGAGAGCCAGAAGCAAGCCTTGAATACAGCCTGGTGTGGCCCTAAAAACAAAATGAAAAAAGAAATCCTATGTTGCATACTTGAGAGAAATATGAACATGTTCGTAAAGGATGAGAGAGAAAATCCTGGGTGAGATCCATCTGAGTTATTTCTGAAAAGGTTCCCTTTTAAGGCTTGAGCTCATACAAGACAAAGCTGTCTTCCTCTTATTTGGATTTTTCTAAAATTTCCAGTTTACTTTCCCTGAGTCTGGAGAAAGATAACAGATTATATACGTAATCACAGAGTGCCTTCACCCGAAACTAAAAGTAAAAAAAGGGGGAGGAATTAAAACTCACACTAAAGAAATATGAGTTAGCACAGGAGACTATATACTCACCACTCAACTTTTTTAAAAAATTGTTTCAATAGAGTTGAGGTTATAATATTGTTTGAGTTTATGGCACTGATGTCTGAAGTGACTGCACAGCACCACCACTGTAGTGCCCATGATCCTTTTCCTGTCCTACGTCACCTCCAGCCCAACATTCCTTCCCTCCCAACCCTCCCATTTTTTGTTCATCTACAGATGAGCCAATAAAGAAGTTGTGGTACATATACACAATGGAATACTATGCAGCCACTAGAAAAATGGAATATGGAATATGGAATATGGTCATCCCGTTGCTCATCGATTTGTTCGAGCGGGCACCAGTAACGTCTCTCATTGAGAGACTTATTGTTACTGTTTTTGGCATATCCAATACACAAGGGTAGCTTGCCAGGCTCTGCTGTGTGGGCTCCATACTCTCAGTAGCTTGCCGGACTCTCTGAGAGGGGCAGAGGAATCGAACCTGGATGGGCCGTGTGAAAGGCAAACGCCCTACCGCTGTGCTATTGCTCAAGCCAGAGACAGAAGGACAAATCCAGAATGATCTCACCCCTCTTTGGTATACAAAAAAACAAATCAAAGGTATTTACAACATCAATCTGTAAGAAACCTTGGATATTAGAGTAAGATCTGAGAGAAAGAGCTGTGGGGTGGGGGCAGGGGGAGGGGACAAATAGATTGACTGGAAGTAAAATGGGCCCATGACTGGAAGATTTCAAGCACATGGGTGATGCCAGGGAAAGTAACAGAATACACTAAAACCATAGGGGATCACCAGCACTGGACTTTATTAATCCCTGGGAAACATCACACAGAACTAGCTTCTGATGGAGTCACATTCAGGGGAAACATAAATCAGATGCTGTAGCATTAGATCAAAAGGAAGGATAGACATCCCAGAACCCAAGTCTTCCTAGAAATGTTTTTAGCCATTCCTTTCTCTTCCCGCCTCTCATGCCTGTGTGTCCCATGCCACCATGTCCTCTCCCCTATTCCTTTTTCCTTCATGTTGCATGACAAATCATCCAGGTGCTGGCCCATGGTTCTTCCTGAACTTACTGCTACCAATAACTGGTCTTTTCATATGACCCAGGAGACCAGAAGGAGAGAGAATTTTCTTTCCACACCCCTATCCATGTCTAACTTTCCAACCGCTACAAGAAGTCTCCTGGCTCTTCCTTGTGTATTCTTCTTTAATCCTGTGTCCCCTGGGGCCATCTGCATTCACCACACACTGACTATTCCCACTCCAAGCCCTAAGAAACAATGGAAAGGAAAATGAGAGAAAAAAATACACAGAAAATGCCTTTCATTAATGAATGAGGGAATTTGAAGACAAGGGCTATAGAACTCTGGTGAAATAATAGAGAATGTCCCCAGAAAATCAATTCCTTTTAGCCACCTGGATGTGGAGTTGTTTGGCAGGAAAAATGGAAAAAAAAAACTGCTTAGTTGTCACTCAAAACATAGATGAAAGGCAGGGCTGACAGGCTCAGGACATGGAACTTTTCTTTTTTAATTCTTTAGGCATGATTAGTTTGTACTCCCATATCTAACTATAAGATCTGTCCATTTAATATAAGCGATGCACATTTTCAAAAGAAGCCCCTGAACTAATGCAAATCTGGGATTCTCCAATTGTTCCCAAAGTTCTAATGCTTGTCCTGCCCATAATACTCCCCAAAGAATTGAAGAAACTCATAGGAATACTCATTCAATGTTTGTAAATAAAGCAGTGATTAATGAAATATAAGCAAAAGTATGATAAGGTGTAGGATATCATTGGGCTGTCCTTTCTCCCTTGCCACAAAGAATTTAGGTTTATCTGGCAATAATCTCTAAACATTTTAAGACAACTTTGGCAGTCCTGTTCCCCTTGCCACGGGAAGCTTAAGTTTATCACAGTTCTCCCGAGGCACTTCCATTCCACTGTGTTTATCTGTAAACTCCTCTCCATGCTTTCTTCCCCAACCAATCTATCACCTTTTCCCCTAATCAAACTCTGTTAACTTGTAAGGTCAGATTCCTCAGAAATCTGTGATTATATATATATGAGTGAAATATTGTCTTTCTCCTCTCTTTATGTCTTTTGAATAGTTTAGTTTAAAGCAATGTCCCTTTTGTATGGACAAAGGAAGACAGTCAATATTATGCTTTATAACTTGGCATTTAATTGGCTTTGAATATTATTCACTCCCGGGCATCTGCTTTCTTGACTTAAGCCTCAGTTGCCCTTAGTTCCTAGCACCCCAAAAGTAGGGTCCTGACAAGGGACTGAAAGGACCCAGGACAAGCTGTGAGCTACCCTGGCATCGATATGGGCTAGGCCAAAGCGCCACAATTCTTAACTATAAGTTAAGAGCTTGATCATGGACAAATGCTGTCATGATCCAAAAACAACGATGAGACTAGAATCCTGCTAGTGATAGGAAAGACTAATCTGGCCTGAGCACTGTAGTCTGAGATAGAGATGACCCCAAGAGAACAATTCTATAACCTTAATGTATCTCTTACTGTGTCCATACAAAATGATTAATATTATGAATACTTATATGTTAGTTGGACAAGGAGAGGAGAAACACACCCATGGGATTCTGCTCTTGGGTGGGTCGTCCTGATGAAAGAGAATCTGTCCTAGAAGCAGAATCCCCTGAGGGAAAGAACTTTACCCCTATTGATTGTGACCACACCTATGTGTAAGCCCCACCCCTCATGCTTGGGGATTTAACTAGGCTGTAAGAGTGGGCTGGGGGTTCCACTGTGAGATCCGGAGAAAGCCGGATCGAGATCCAGATCCAGTGGAGGAGAATGAAGTAGCATGGGGGAGGAAGAAGCAGGAGGAGAATCAGAGGAGAACAGAGATGGGAATAGAATAAACTGCAACTGAGACCAACCAGCCTGGCTCCTGTTCCTTCCTTCAACTGCCTCATCATCGCCATCAACCTCCCTGGGGTGGGGGAAGTGGCTTGAGACTACTGAGACTACGGAATGCAGGCAGCAGGATAGAGATAGAGCCCCGCTGTCCCCATGCAGCCTTTTTTGTGTTTACACAATAAGGCACACTTGACTGGTTAAAGAAACTTTGGTACATCTACACAATGGAATACTATGCAGCTTTTAGGAGAGATGAAGTCATGAAAGTTGCTTATAAGTGGATAGATATGGAGTCCCATGCTAAGTAAAATGAGTCAGGAAAAGAGGGACAGATATAGAAGGACTGCAATTCATCTGTGGAGTATAAAATAACATGAGACTGACACCCAAGGACAGTAGATACAAGGGTCAGGATGATTACTCCATAGCTGGAAGCCTGCTTCGTGAGCAGGGCAGAGAAGGCAGCTGGAACAGAGAAGGGATCAGTAAGAAAATGATGATTGGAGGAATTGGTCGGGATGGGAAATGTGTGCTAAAAGTAGATAAAGGACCAAACATAATAACCTCTCAGTATCTGTATTATTAACCAAAATGCACAAAAGTAGAGAGAGAGTATGGGGAATATTGTCTGCCATGGAGGCAGTAGAAGGGTGGGAAAGGGAGTATACCAGGGATATTGGTGGTGGGGAATGTGCACTGGTGGAGGGATGGATATTTGATCATTGTGTGATTGTAACTCAAACATGAAAGCTTATAACTATATCTCATGGTGATTCAATAATTTTTTTTAATTCCCTTGTTCCATCCTCTGCTCTAGAGCATCCCAATTTGAAAATCCTACTCTGCTGCATGTCAGAATTTCCCTCTGATGATTGAAGGTAGATTTGACTTAGTCAATTGGAGATTTGAGCAGGTTATAGAGCACATCTTCCTAACATGAAGCATCAATCATATGCCTATAGTTCCAATTTAGTTTTGACAAAGCTTGGGTGGCATAACCAAGAACTGAGAAGATTCCACAAGCTTTTCCTTGTCACTTCCCTCCAAACTTACACACAGTCTATACCAAATAAACAAAAGCTTAGTAAAGTTTTGATATCCATCACATTTTCCTTTGTGCAGTGTCTAGGATATAAATAGTTTTTCAAACTAAAAAACCAAAACAACCATCACTAAATCATGCATGCTGCTTTCTGGACATGAGATGAGGGTCTGCCATGAGAATTCTGTTCAATATCTTTGATTTATTTCATCTTCATTCAGAACCATGGTAACCAGTGAGGTTCAACCATTCCCTGCCAAAGATATGCTTACAGTAAGACACGGCCTTCAAAATCCATAAAATCTGGTTAGGAAAACTAACAAGTAGACAGTAATTGGCAACAAATTATGAGTACAACAAAAGTCTTCATTCTGATTCATGAAATGAGATAGAAATCTAACTTCAAAAGACCTGAAATAATAACTCTGAACTTTAGGGAAAGGTTTACAAGGAACTTAGGTAAAACATATAAAATTCTCAAATTTGTTTAACATTTTCTTGAATTTCTTCCCAATTTTGATAACCTAGACAGCAACTGCACCTGTCTTTTTCTATGCAGCACCCCATTATCAAATAGTACCAACTTTCTTTCCTTCTGTGTGACTCCCTTTTAATCATGTGCCCCAATCAACCACTTAGCCTCAAATCCTCACATGTAATTAATATTTTTCCCAGCATACCTCTCTTTCCCCTTTGCCTTGTTTTTTTGTTTTCAGGCCACACCTAGATCTGTGCTCAGGGATCACTCCAGACATTGTTCAGCAGAGTGTATGGGGTTCCGGGGATCAAATCAGGGTCGACGGCATATAAGGCAAGCACTCTACCCACTGTACTATCTCTCCGGTGCACACCCCTCACCTCCCTCCTTTGGTTATCCTCTTTCTGATCTGAGTATATTGCAAGATGAGTCTTCCAAAACTTTTGGAAAATAGATCAAATATTCAACAGTCATGGACTGAGCCTCTCCCATGGACACAGAAGGGAGAAAGGGATGCATTTCACACTGAGATTCTAACTCCATTCCACATTTCAGATCTATAGTCTAATGATAAAACAAAAAATAATTGCAATATTCTAGTCCAGTTGGCAGGTAAAAGTGGCTTCATTTTACCCAGTGAACACATTATTTGGGACTCCGATCCCAAAGACTCAGCATACACAGAACAGCTGCCTCACACAAAGATCTACCCTGCAGAAAAGCCAAGGGAGAAAGAAGCAAGCATGGTTCCACCCCTGAAGCTAGGAGTCTGCCTGCCGGCACCGCTGATTTCATCTGAACAGAGGTCTGAACACTATGCGCTAGTGACTTCATCATCCCAGCCTGATGTTGGAAACATCAGGAGAGTCTGTAGGGTAACATTGGTTTGCCCTTCCTCCCTGGCCACTGGGAGCTTGGGTTTGTTGATTGCTCCCTCAACCTGTCAATTACCTTTGTCTCCTGATCAGACTCTGACTTGTAAATATTGTCTTTCTCTTCCCCTTAATGTCCTTTGCATGGTTAGTTATTTCAGAGAAATTGCTTTTTGTTTGAATGCCAGAAGACAGTTAAAAAGACAAGCCTGTGGCTTGGGAGTTTATTGACTCCAGATAATATTTCCTCCTGGATATCTGCTCTCTTGACTTAAGCCTCAGTTAGCCTTACTTCCTATATCCCCCAAAGCAGGGTTCTGACCAGGGGCCAGGATAGACTCAGGGTAAGCGGTGAGCTAGCTACCCTGGCATCGAAATGGGCCTAGTCAAAGTGCCATAATGCTTATAGTTTAAGAGCTTAGTCATGGACAAATTCTGTCATGATAACTAGATTTGGAGCCTGCTGTGGTTAGGAATGACTGTTCAGGCCTGAGCACTGTAGTCTAAGTCTGTGGTGAGCTGTTCCCAGGAGAGTCCCCATTCAAGCCTAAAAGTGCCTATTACTGTGTCCACACAGAATGGTAAATATTAGGAAGGAGAATTAAGTTGTAGGTCTAAGGAGAGGAGAAACACACTTAAAGGTTGTTTGCCCTCGTGGGCTTCAGGTGGTCGGGAAGTTTGGAAAACCATGTTTATTGCGCTTCCATGGGGAGGTGTCATTTGGGGTGGGGGGTGGACGTGGTGAGAGAGAAGAAAAAGAGCGGCTGCGGGAGACAGACTGAGCCGGGTGACAGAGGGACAAATAGATTGGAGGAGTTAGACACAGAAAGAGACAGAAGAAGATGTGGGTCGAGTGAGACAGAGAGTTCGAGGAAGACTGAGGGACAGACAGAGATGGAGAGAAGAGACACAGAGCTGGAGGAGAAGGTTGCGAGTTAGAGAGAAGGCGGAGAGCTGAGAGAAAGAGTGGCCACGGAGATTGGAGAGGAGTCACGGAGAGAGTTGTAGAGCAAGTTAGAGAGAAGGTTGGAGAGAGCTGGGAGAGATGAGAGATAGAATAAACGGCAACTAATCAGCAACCAGCTTGGCCCTCATTCTTCCTTCGTCCATCCAAGGCAACAGCCATCCTGCGTGGAGAAGCGGCTTGAGAGCACCAAACATGGGTGGTGAGAGACAGCCCCCTGGAGAGCCCATGAACACCCCTTAACGTGTAATCCCCAAGTGAAGGAGTTTACACAGCTCCTCGGAGAGGGGTTTCCACAATAGTCTGTGTAGCAGCAAAGAATCTTATTCAAGATTGAAGTTAAATCTTTTTAATTAAGGCCCTTGATCTGAAGAAGAAATGGGCTTGCATCATTAGATCTGGACATTCAGTGTGACCGCCTCAAAGAGGTAAACTGATTTAGTTTCAGTTTAATAGATAGACTTTTTGTTAAGTGACCTAGCTGTGTCCTCAGTGCCATCTAGCCTTTTAACTAGCATTTTCACACTAGGTCATCCCTTCTCCAATTGAGGAACCAAACTAGACCGTGACAGGCTTCAGTAGTGGAAGGGCAGCATTGGCCAGAGTATCCATTTACTGCCCATTCCAAGAACGAGTGACCCCTATCTAGAAACATCATGGGCTGCCTAAAACCTCAACTTCCTAGGCCACCAATAATCAGGAGCACCTTGCCAGGAGCCCACAGCATGGGTGGTCCCCCTAGATTACATGCATGAGCTAGTAACGGGCTAAAGTAGAATGTAGCCTATCATGTAGCACTGCACTCTTCAAATTGTAAAGACAACCAATCCTGTAGTAATGCTGTTTAAATTCCCTGCTTCCTGCTGTAAACCCTATATAATCCTGGCACCTTAAGAGCTCTGGGTCTCCAAAAGGAGAGAGAACAAATTGGAATGCCCTGCCACAGAGGCGGGGTGGGGCGGGGGAGATGGGATGGGGGGGGCGAGGAGGGGGAGGGATACTGGGTTCATTGGTGGTGGAGAATGGACACTGGTGGAGGGATGGGCTCTCGTACATTGCATGAGGGAAAAACAAGCACTAAAAGGTGGGAATCTGTAACTGCACCCTCACTGTGACTCACTACAAAAAAGATTAAAAATTTTTAAAAAAAAAAGAGCTCTGGGTCTCAGCCTCAACTCACTGTGTTGGTGTTGACTGGGAGACCAAGTTTGCAATAAAGACTCTTGTGTATCTGCAATGGAGTCGGCCCCTTGGTGGTCTTTGGGAAACTGAGTCACGGGCGTCACACAATCTCCTACTTTATGACATTTTACAATCATCTGGTCTCTCTAGTTAAAAACCTTAACCAACTCGCTATAAGCCTGAGCCCTGATCTAATCCATGAGCCTCTATATTGTCTACCATACACCCCTTCTAGTCCCATTCAAGCTCTCTGTCACTCCGGCAGCCTTGACAGTGTCATGGTTATTTTTTTAGTCACTGTGTTTTACAACACTATCAAGGATAAAATTTTGTGCACATAATATTAACTCCACTCCCACCACCAGAGTGTGAATTTTCCTTCACTGTTGTCTCAGGATATCCCCCTACTCAAACTTCTTCCCTTCACCCCCATATCACTAACACTGTAAGCTCAGTTATGTGGGTTACTTACGTATTCTGTGCTTTGGGTCATTTCTTATTCCCTTATCATGCTTTTTTATATTCCACACAGGAGAGGGATCATTCTGTGTCTGTCCCTCTCTTTTAACTGACCTCACTCAGACTAATACTCTTCAGTTTTATCAACATAGTGCCAAACTATATGATTTCATCTTTTCTTAAAGTTGGAGCGATAGCATAGCAGGTAGGGCATTTGCCTTGCACGCAGTCAACCTGGGTTCGATTCCTCTGTTCCTCTCGGAGAGCCCGGTAAGCTACCAAGAGTATCCTGCCCACATGGCAGAGCCTGGCAAGCTACTGGTGGCATATTCAATATGCCAAAAACAGTAACAAGTCTCACAATGGAGACATTACTGGTGCCCACTCGAGCAAATCGATGAACATCAGGACGACAGTGTTACAGTGCTTCTTAAAGCTGAGTAATATTTTGGGGCTGAAGCAATAGCACAGCGGGTAGGGCGTTTGCCTTGCACGCGGCTGACCTGGGTTTGATTCCCAGCATCCCATATGGTCCCCTGAGCACCGCCAGGGGTGATTCCTGAGTGCAGAGCCAGGAGTAACCCCTGTGCATCATCGCCAGGTATGACCCAAAAAGCAAAAAAAAAAAAAAAAAAGCTGAGTAATATTTTATTGCACACACACACACACACACACATACACAAGTTATAATTTCTTTGCCTAGTCATCTGTTCTTGGGCACTCACACTGTTTCCAGATTTTCACTACTGTGGATAGTGCTGCAATAAACACAGGAGTGAAAATGCCTTTCTGAATAGAGTTTTTTTTGGGCCCCTCCCAGAAATGGTATTACTGGATCATATGAAAACTCAATTCTTAGTTTTTTGGAAAATGTCCATATTGTTTTCCAAAAAGATTAAACCAGGTGGCTTTCCCAGAAGCAATGAATTGGGGTTCCTTTCTCCCAATATCCATGCCAACATTGGCTGTTTTTGTTGTTTTTGATGTGTGTCAGTCTCAACTAGTGTGAGATACCTGGAGGTTTATCTTTTCCCAACTTTGAATTATAATCTAATGTTATAGTACTCAAGACCATGTGCTATTAGAATAGAGACTCTCAAACAAAGGAAGTAAAATTGAGAGCTCAGAGACACATCCTCAAGCATATAGTCAACTAATTTTATTACAGAGAAGCTAAGCATTTGAAATGGAACAAAGAAAGTCTATTCAACAACTGGTGATGGGAAAATTGGTGGTCAGCAACGTTAAAAAAAAAAAAAGAAAAAACTCAGACATCTATCTCATACAATGCACAGAAGTCAATTCAAAATGATTAATCGTCTCAATTTTAGGGCTAGAGAGATAGTAAATGGGATGGAGCACTTTTTCTGCATACATCCAACTCAGGTTCAACACCCTGGCATCCCATATGGTCCCCAGAACCATCTGGAGCAATCCCTGATCACAGAGCCAGGACTAATCCCTGAGCATGGCCAAGTATCGTCCAAAAAAACAAACAAATGAACCAAAAAGATCCCTCGATATTAAGCCTGAATCCATAAACTATATTAAGGAAAACAAAAGCAAAGCCCTTCATTATATTGTATCTAGAGGCATCTTCAATAACCCAAGCCACTGATCAAGCAAACAGAAGCAAAAATAAGCAAATGAGATTACATCAAATTAAGAAGCTTATGCACGGCAAAAGAACTGATAACCAGAAATAAAAGACAAGCTGTAGTGTAAAAAACTAAAGCTCACCGAATGGTGCATGCACTCGCGGGCTCTCTGGGCGGCTCTGTCTCACCGCCCACGTTCGGTGCCCTGGAGTGGCTGTGTGTGCTGTCGGTCGAGGGCAGGCGACGGAAGGAAGAAGACCAAACTGGTTGCTCGATCAGTTTATTTCATTCTCTCTCTCTGCTTCTCTCCCGGTTCTGGATCTCTCTCTGGATCTGTGGATCTGGCCTCTCTCTTTTCCGGTCTCTCCTCCTACTTGTCTCTCCCACCTTCCCTCTAGGCTACACCCAGCCAGGTAGCAAAATCAACATAAGAAAGCCCTTCCTGAGGGCAGGGCATTCCAAAACCCTTCCTGACTCTTAAGGTTTTTTCCTTTCCTTAGTCCAAACACTTATTAACATCTTAATACTAGTTATTTTTGTATGGACATAGCAAGAGATACATTGAGGCTTGCAAGGCAGCTCTCCTGGCAACATCTTGCCACAGGCTCAGACTATAGCACTCAGGCCAGATTAATCACTCCTAACTCTAGCAGGGTCCAAATCTCATCATTAATTTTGGATCATGACAGCATTTGTCTATGATCAAGCTCTTAACTTATAGTTAAGAATTAGGCACTTTGGCCAGGCCCATCTTGATGCCAGGATAGCACAAAACTCACTGCTTGCCCTGGATCCGTCCTGTCCCTCGTCGGGACCCTGCTTTTGGGGTGCTAGGAACTGAAGGCAACTGAGGCTTAAGTGGAGAAAGCAGATGCCCGGGAGGGAATAATATTCGAAACCAATTAAGTCCCAAGTTACAAAAGCATGATATCGTCTTCTTGTGTCTATACAAAAAGGACATAGCTTTCAAGTAAATTATTCAAAGGGCATAAAGAGGGGAGAAAGGCAATGTTATAATATTCAGTGTCCTAGGAAGGTCTGACCTTACAAATTAGCCGAGTCAGATTAAGGGAAAGCAGATGAACTGTTTTGGGGAAGAGAGCATAGAGAAGTGATTACAAGCTAAACTAAGGGTTGGGAGAGATTCGTGAACACCTTGATGGGTGAGACTGGGGTAAGCCTAAACTCTGGGAAAAACCGGGACAAGCTACTCGTGGCAAGGGGGGGAGAGGACAAAGTAATGTCATCCTACACTGTAGTCTGGAAGGAAATATTTGCTCACCATTCATATGACAAGGGGTTAATATCCAGGGTTTTTACACACACACACAAACACACACACACACACACACACACACACAGAGCACTGGTAAAAGCAAGAAAACAACCAATCAACCCCACTCAAAAATGTGGGGAAGAGGTGAACAGATACTTCTTCAACAAAGAAATACAAATTTCAAGGGGGGCAGAACAATAGTCCAGTGGGTAGGGAGCTTGCCTTGCTCACATACGATCCTAGGTGTGTGCAGAGTGGGGAGTAAGCCTTGGGTACCACCAGATGTGCCCCCAACACCAAAAAAAAAAAAAGAAAAGAAGAAGGAGGAAAACAAAAACTGATGGGTAATAATAAGTACAGGAAAAAATGCCCTGCATCACTGATCATCAGGGAAATTAACACAAAACAAGTTTCCTCTTGGTTCCTTCATGGCACAGGCTTCCTCTCCCCAGGGTCTTGCATGAGCTGCTCCCTCCACTGAAAACACCCCTCCCTCCAGCCTTCAACTAACTAGTTAACACTTTTTTTTTTAATGTGAGTTTGAATCTCACTTCCTGTGGTTAAGAATCTTATTTTGTTTTCACACCAACACTTATCACAAATGCAATATTCTATTTTTTCCTACACTCTCTCCCATTAGCGTAGATATTCATGAGAGTTGAGGCTGGGAAGTTTTGGGTTTTTGTTTCTTTTTGTTTCGATTTTTTACTTACTTTTGCTTTCTCATTAACTAGCAAAATATCTGAAAAAAAGTATGGAAATATAAGAAGGAAAATGGCAGAGATGGAAAGGAGGAGAAAGAACCTACCTTAGGCAATTTGAAGACCTGACTTTTCAGACCTCTGGCTAGGATCCTGAAATGAACAAGGAAAAGGGCCACCATTTTGGAAAAGCACGAGTTCGGTGTGGGACTGGTAATGGGGTATCCTAGTGGTGATGTTTCTAGAAGATTTCTCTGTTGATCTGAATCCAGGAAGAACAAATAATCACTGTAATAAAAATGTCTGCACAAGCCTGGCAAGCTACCCATGGCATATTTGATATGCCAAAAACAATAACAACAAGGCTCACAATGGAGACGTTACTGGTGCCCTCTCCAGCAAATCAATGAGCGACCGGATGATAGTGACAGTGACCGTGAATAAAAATGTCTGCACTAACATCATGTGTTTAGAGGCTCACACAGAAAGATCTAAAAGAGAGCAGTGGGTCAAAAGGATACCCGCAGAGAATTTACTTTCTGAAAGTACTAGGTTGCCTGAAAAATATTAAATAGACAGAAAAAATGCTTTCAGAAATGTACAGAAATCAAGATTGTAGAGTCAAAGACGGCAAGGACAGTTTCCAGGAAAAGAATGGAACCAACTGTCTCCAGTGAGGTTGAGGGGCTCAATATGTATCATGACTGACAGGGCAGTGCAAGAAGAGTGATGTCTAGAGGGAGACCAAGAGGATTGGAAGTAAATAGGCAGAAAGGGAGAGATGACTGGAATCACAGGCAATTCTCTAGAACATAGCTCAGAAGGTGAGAAGTAAGGTGAGAAAAAGGGGAAAGGAGAGGATGAAAAAGAAGTAGGCATTTTGATAGGCTAAGTTGATCTTGGCTAGGAAGAGAAAGGATGATTTTCACTACTGGAAGGAAGGTGACAAAGGGAGGTTCTGAAGGAAAGTGGAAGGACGGGCATAAAAGATAACCTGCTGAAGTAAGCTCATTTACTGGCCATGATCCAAAGACTCATAAGTAAGTCTCAAAAGAGATCAACAAGTTGCAGAGATTCTTCTAGAGCTCGTGCAAGGCTGAGTCATGTGAGGCAACCCAGAGGGGTCAGGTGACCTGCCCAGAGTCCTGGCAGTCTAAAACTTCTATACTGCACAATTGCTGCCATGCTCTCGTCTGCGTTCCATTGCTCAGACAAGTCTTATCCAGAAATTAATCTGTTGAAAACTCAGGTATATGGGTTTTGTGACTGAAATCTCCAGATTTTCACAGAGTCGGGAATGGGCTACCCCCCACCCCTCAGCTTCCTGCACTTCCAGAAGGCCAGGCAGTCATGTACATGCCCCAAAGCTGCCACCCCATTGGAAAACTAATTTCAGCTGCACTAGCAGTGACAGATTTTGGACTTCCTGGAGCAACATCTCAAATTCTACAATATTGATTTGCCAGGAGTAGCACACCAGATTGGATGGAATGTAATACAAAGGGCAACAACATCAACCGACAAGTAGAAACACAGCAAGATTAACCTATAACAACATTTTAGTAATCGCCATACAAGGACTTAATGTCTCCATGGTGAGATGCAATAATCTTCACTAACTTTCTTCTAAGGAAACATTTTTGATCATATTTTCAGCAAATTATTTATAAAAAGCAATATAAAATAAATTATTGAGAGTTTTCTATGGCAGCAGGCTTAAGGGATGGTTGGGAAAACTGCAAATAATGGTAGAGGGAAGGTGCAATAGTGGTGGGATTGGTGTTGAAATATTGCATGTTTAAAACAAATCAAACAAGGACTTTGCACATGTGAAACATGAGCCAGGGGCTGGAGAGAGAGAGTATAATAGGCAGGGTTCCTGATCTGCATATACATACCTTAATCGGAATCAATCCTTGGCACCCCATATGATTCTCTGAGCCCACCAGGAGTCATCCCTGAACACAGAGCCAGGAGTAATCCCTGAGCACTACCAGTGTTCTCTCTCTCCCCCCCACCCCCCACCAAATACCATGAGTTCCAATCCTTTGTATTGTCTCCCCACATACTGCCTAGCTTTTATTTTGAGTAAACACTAATTAGCTATTTGGAGACACACAGTGTAGGGATGCAAAAGCATTTGCCATGCAGTGATCCCACATGAGACATACTAGCTTGCCAGGCAGCTACACCTTTGCTTCCAGGAATGCCACCAAGTGAAATAGCAGGTGCTGTGGCATGGGGAAAGCTGGTCTTTGGCGTCAGGAAGATACAACTTTTGAGCAGTCTAAAAACTTAGTACTCTTTCCTTCCAACCATCATTGACTTAGTGATTCCTTCTCTTGGGATGGGAGGGGCAAGCTGAAAGTAGATAAAGGACAAAACATGATGGCCTCTCAGTAACTATATTGCAAACATAATGCCTACAAATAGAGAGAGAGAGAGTAAGAGGGAAATTGTCTGCCACAGAGGCAGGAGGAGGGGTGGGACAGGGGTTGGGATAGGGTGTTGGTGGCGGGAGGGACACTGGGAACATTGGTGGTGGAAAATATACACTGGTGGAGGGATGGGTGCTCGATCATTGTGTGACTGAAACTCAAACACAAAAGTTTTGTAACTGTGAGCTACAGTGATTTAAAAAAAAAAAAACCTTAATACTCATGCCTGATTACTGGGGATCGGGATCAGAAAGCTTTATTCTTTATAGAATGGTGCTAATAATTATCCTGTATTTGCAGGCTTTTTCAAGAATGAGTACAGCATTACTAAGCACAATTTGTTCAGAAGAACTTAAAAATTGAGAATGCCATCACTGTTAGAGCTGTTTTTTGGTGTTGTTTTGTTGCTGTTGTTTTGCAGCTGAAAAGCGGATCCCCTTGCAGTTAAACCCTTTGTTTAACAGAGAAGAAACCTAAGAATCCCTTACTTCAAAAAACGGTCCTAAGACTGCTTGCACAGCACTAAACAAATGCTTGTTTCATCAGCAAGTGGACAACTTGGTCAGTAGCTGAGGGAAGCTACCAAAATACGCGTAGAGTAGTCGCAAACCCAAAACACAAAGGAAGTAACCCCCAACTTTGTCTCCCCATCACAGAGAGCCCTTCGGGTAACACCGGTACACAAATGAAACACCCATTCAAGGTAGTCTGCACAGATGTGAGGCTGGTAACTGATGCTTGTTAGTGCCATTTCCCCAATAGCACTTGCCCATGGAGTATTCAGATCCATGAACACAACATGGAAAGCCAGAGTTCCTAAGTCAAAGTCCTGAGAAGTGTTTTGATAGGTTGAAGTGGGAAAGAGAAGGCCTGACACAGGGTTTGGAAGATGGGGACAGAACTGGAAAAAGTAATCAAAGAGTCAGTACTGAAGGAAAACAGGAAATAGAAAGCAAGAAAGCAGAGAGAGCCAGATGATCGCATAAAACCCTGCTCACGGTCTCACACATGTCCTCATGAAAGAGGAAGCCTCAGTTTACCCTTGTCATCTGTGATGAGCAGTCCTGTTTTGAGCTGGACCATCTTAAATTTTTGACTTCGTGCAAATCCCTGGGCATTTTCTGTTAGTTAAGAGAGTTAACAATTGTCCATCATAAAATTCTGTCACAGAGCTTAGGCTCACCGAGAGTGGACAATATCTAAGGCAAATGGCCAGACAAGGATCTGTTGGATCCTGGCATCCTCTGGAACACTTGCCAAAAGTCCAATTTTCATTTAAAAGGGTCTACAGAAAACCCTTACCTTTAACTTCCCTGAATTTCCTGTAACTCAAAGACCCAGATTTCCTTTAAGGACACACAAAAAGAGCCATAGCTAACTTAGTCCTACAATAAGTCCCCCTGACACACACACACACACACACACACACACACACTTGGGGAGTTCCTTTTCTTTTCACTCCTACTTTCTAATAAACTTCTACATTCCAATAACTCTGAGTCTGAGTATCTTTATTACTTAATGTTTTCATTCTATTTTTTTTAATTTTTAAAATTTTACTGAGTCACCGTGAGATAGTTACAAGCTTTCATGTTTGGGTTACAATCTCACAATGATCAAACACCCATCCCTCCAGCAGTGCACATTCCCCACCACCAATATCCCGGGTATACCCCCCTTTCCCACCCTCCCCCTGCCTCTAAGGCAGACAATATTCCCCATACTCTCTTTCTACTTTTAGGCATTATAGCTTGCAACACAGACACTGAGAGGTCATCATGCTTGGTCCATTATCTACTTTCGGCATGCATCTCCCATCCCAACTGGTTCCTCCAGCCATCATTTTCTTAGCGATCCCTTTTCTATTCCATCTGCCTTCTCCCCTCCACTCATGAAGCAGTCTTCCAGCTATGGGACAGTCCCCCTGGCCCTTGTATCTACTGTCCTTGGGTGTCAGCCTCATGTGATGCTAGCCTACACTCTACAAACGAATGCAGTCCCTCTACGTCTGTCCCTCTTTCTGACTCATTTCACTTAGCATGATACTCTCTATGTTTATCCATTTATAAGCAAATTTCATGACTTCATCTCTCCTATATATATAATAGCTGCATAGTATTCCATTGTGTAGATGTACCAAAGTCTCTTTAACCAGTCATCTGTTTTAGGGCACTCGGGTTGTTTTCATATTTTGGCTATTGTGAACAGTGCTGCAATGAATATATAGGTGCAGATATCATTTCTACTGTGCTCTTTTGCATCCTCGGGATATATTCCCAGAAGTGGTATTGCGGGGTCATATGGAAGCTCAATTTCTAGTTTTTGAAGGACTGTCCATATTGTTTTCCAGAAAGGCTGGACCAGTCAGCATTCCCACCAACAGTGAAGAAGCGTCCCTTTTTCCACACATCCACACCAGCACTAGTTGCTTTTGTTTGTTTTGAATGTATTGAAGAACCAGGAAGTCACCAATGAACAGAGATGCACCACCACTGCTCCTGCATTATCTGCATCACTCACGGGGCTCAAAATTTAAATGGAGGGTTGGTACATATTCCAGTCCTCTCACTGCACACATAAACCACATACTTAGTGGGGGGGAAGATGGGATAGGGATGACAGTAGGGATACTGGGAATATTAGTGGTAGAGAATGGCACTGGTGGAGGGGTGGGTACTCGATCATTGTATAAGTGAGACGTAATCATGAAAGTTTGTAAGTCTGTAACTGTATCTCACAGTGATTTGTTAAAAAAATCATCATCATCATCATCTTTATCATCATTCTGTTGATCATCGATTTTCTCAAGCCGCCTCAGTAACATCTCCATTCGTCCTAGCCCTGAGATTTTAGAAGCCTTTTTCTACCCGTCCTTCCCCAACAGTGCTCCATTGGAGGCCTTTTCAGATTCAGGGGAATAAGACCTATCATTGTTACTGGTTTTGGCATATGAATACGCCACCGGGAGCTTGTCAGGCTCTCCCATGCGGGCAGGAAACTCTCAGTAGCTTGCCAAGTTCTCCGGGAGAGAGAACTAGGCTATAAGATGTCACTCAGCTGCAAAAGTGGCAGAGTGCTTCTGGGAGCTTGATTTTATAGTCTCTGGATGTTGGCCGTTGATGGGATTACATGGCGCCTGGGGCAGTTTCTGGCTGTGACCTAATAGCTACTGAATATAGGGGATCTGGGCAGAAGAGGCCCAGTCCCAATCCAAGCAGGCCTGGAGATCTCAGCCCCGGGTCCCACACACCTGGGTTCCTCTGCCAGTTCCTTCATGCATGAGGCTCGACCAAATGTGTGGAGAGGGGCCTTGAACATGGCTGTGGCTGGGTTCAATTTTATAGAGGTATTGGTTTTTTTAAAAATTAAACCACAAACTTAGTATCTCTTCCCATCTATACTACTAAATAGTTCTTCCTCCAATTCACTTCTGTTCTTTTGTGTTAATAATAGTAATTTCCAGCCATTTGTTATATTTCAATTTTACAAATTAAAGTCCTCTAGGGAAGTTGTCAGGACATGAATGAATATACTGTTTTAACTCTGCCATATTAGGTAGGCATATCTTTGCAAGCTATGTTAAGCCCTCTTCTAACAAGAAGTCAGAGTGTTAGAAAATCATATATTTTCAAATGTCCATTTTCTAATTCTTCTGTTTGCCAGCTTTCTGTATCTAATTTATTCTAGTCTCTCTCCTCTGTATTCCACAGAATCTCAATCAAGGTTAGTAGCTGGGGTTAAACATGTGTAGGAAACTAATCCCTTTTAACTCTGCTACTCCAGGTAAAGGGTTAATTAGTAAATGTGGCCTGTTTCTATAGGAACAATATATATTATTTACTGTGAACCAAGTCACTGAGTACCCTGCCTTCACATTTCACTTCACATAACCCTCATGATCACCAAGGAAGCTGCTTTCATCAACTGACAAAAACACTGGAGATGTAGAAGCTGCAGAGATCACTCAGCTAAGGACCTAAAACCAAGATTTCCCAGACCCCCAAATTCTGACTCTTTCCTCTGCCTTGTACATGCATATAAAAAGGTCAGGGACAGAAAGCCACAGAATGGAAAGGGCTGTAAGACAGAATGTGCCACCAAATGCAGTCAGTCATCAGACCATTCTCCCTGTCTGAACTCGGGCATGGAGAAATGATTGTAGCTGTGTAGTTTCGTCTCCAGGTCATACATGCTCGGGCTCAATCCACTGGTTTGAGAATTCACAGGTACACAGTGCTGAGTGACCTTAGTGTCCCCCACTCATGTCTTGCCTCAGAAAAGGGTGGTATTGGGGAAGCCAAGGGAACATCACTGCCTGCTGACCAAAGAGCTGGACCCAGGCACTCTAATTGGAGATTCCTTTGTCCCAGCCAGTTTTGAAATGTGTACCCTGCCAGCCTCCCCTGCTCTGAGACACTGCCCAAAGACACATCCCTGACTTCAATGTATTATTAAGACCAAACGATTAAACCCAGTTAAAACCTTTATATGAGGTCTAATAGACAATACAATGGGTAACGCACTTGCCTTGCATGTGGCCAACCTGGGTTTGATCCCTGGCATGCGATGTGGTTCCCTGAAAACCATCAGGAGTGATTCCTAGCATTGCCAGGTGTAGCCCAAAATTGAAACAAAAAATCTGTATAAAAATGTTTTAGATTTGCCAATTGAATACAGAAAACTCTATTGTCTTGCAGTTGCCTAAGGAAACCTTGTAAGCAAGTTCCCTTGATTATTTAAGAGAAAAAACAATCCACCATTGAGGAATAACCTACCACTTAGGTTTTCCATTCCGTACTAGTAAATGGTAAGGATTGTGAGTCCTGGTGTCAACTTACAGCTGCAGAACCACGAGTGGCAGGGACACCTCCTGTCCTACCTGACCTCTGATTCATGCAAGCTGGGTCCAGACTGCCTTGGAAAAATGGATTTATCCACAGCCATTCCTGCAATGCTCATTTCCTCAGAAGTGACTCTAACTCTGCATATGCGAACTAGTGTTTCACTAGAGCCAGGAAGCTGAGACGAATGGGCAAGAGGGAAGCAGAGCACCTCTGCATTTCTGTGGGCAGACCAAAGTGGAGCAGCTGTAGTAGGATAGCTGGGCCATGGCCTTCTATGACCGACTAGCTGGAGTCTTACCATTTTTGATTCTTTCAATGGAGAAAGCCTTAAGTCACCTGGATCTTTGTAGGGTCTCTGTGAAAACTGGAACACCCTTGCATAAAGGAAAAGTAAATTTAAATAAGAATAAGTCTCCAAAATGTTTCTGATGATAATTTCATTTTTACTGACCGCCCCCGCCTTCATCAGGAAGAATAGACAACAAGAATAAGAGAAGGGGTGAAAAGATGAGAAAAGCTCAAGAAGAAGATAAAATATACCAGTGTCAGCCCCATCCCTGCCTTGCTGTTCAAGTGACACACAGTACAAGCTATGAGGCCATGATGCACTTTTTGCTAATTAGGATTGGTCTTGACTTAAAGGAATGCTTGCTGGACCAAGAGCACTGATTCTATTCTTCACAAAATCACTGGACTTTATATTTCTCTCATTAGGAAAATATCCACTGAAGAATATCTACTGAAAAACTATAATACATTTTTAAAAACCCCACAGTCTCATGGAGAAAGAAATACTTATATATACATTTTATAATGAGAATAATGTAATATAAATGATAGAGGTTGGATGGATGCTTGGATGGATGGATGGGTGGACAGATAGATAGATAGATAGATAGATAGATAGATAGATAGATAGATAGATAGATAATGAGAGATAAACAGAGAGATAGAGAGATAGAGTATAGATGAATAGGAGGGACGTACAAGAAGAAATTGTTAGCATTGTTAAATATTTTAAGGGATGATGAGAAAATTCGTGTTCTGACTCATCATCACTGAAGGATGCTTATGCCCCAACACTTATGCAGCTCCACTGTACAAGTCAGGTGCTCAGTGAGAGATGGAAACTTCTGAGAAAATGTTTATGGACCATGGTAAAGACTGTTAGAATTCAAGGCCTACATTCATGAACTGATTATTCTGAGCCCATGTTGCTTTTAGAATTTGTCGTTGTTTGACACAGCAATACTAGATTCATAAATGTCAGCAAATATGTTGCTGCTCAAGAAAGCTCCTAAGATTTGGGGGTTCCTGTCTCATTTAAAGAATATTGTCAGAACCAGAGTGATAGTACAGCAAGTTGGGCGGTGTCCTGGCAGAGAGCTGACCCTGGCATCATCCCATATCGTCACCCAATTACTGCCAGGAGTAATTCCTGAGTGCAGAGGCAGGAGTGAGCTCTGAGCATTGCTAGGTGTGACCCAATCCAAATAAATAAATTAATAGATAGATCAATAAATAAAGATTAGGGGGAAAGGAAAGGCGGTTTACTAGAAGTCAGGAGCATAGGTGTCAGATCTTGATTTAGAGCAGCATTGGCAACTGGTGAGCAAAACAAATAGCCAAATAGAGGATGAGATGAACAGGAGAGTTCATCTGACTCATCTGATTTAGTGTCCACACTATTTAGATTAAGTAAATGGATATGAACAATTCAACTCATTTAATATCAGGAAACCTCAGCAATGAAACTGGATATCATAAGGATTATAACAAAAATTGTGTTCTTAAGGACAATCACTGAGAATAAGAACTTTACAGTCCTATCACTCTAGGAAGCTGCACAATAACCACAAAATTTTACAAAGACTCTCACCAACAATCTTTGAGCCAGTAGTGTAGGAGGGTTTGAAGACACATTTATGCTGAAGATTCCAGGATTGTGGGGCAGGGGTGGGGTGAGGGGAGAAAAGGGAATGGGTCATCCATTTAATTCAATCAATTTAATCCTATTTTATATTATGCAGATTCTTATGTCTGACCTTGGGTTCTCTGGGTATACCTGAGGTATACTCAGGTATATTAGGTATACTCAGGTATATTATACCTGTGAATAATGACACTGAGTGATGAGGGATAATTTACCACTTAAGGTCACTGCCTCCAAGAATCTGGAGAATTTAAAACTCTCCTGGCAGCAGGTCAGGCAGAACGTTATAGGTTAGAAAGGCTGAGGCTTGGGGTTTGCTAGAGATGGTCTGAAATGAGAAGACATGTAGACACCTGGGGGCTTATGGAGTCAAGAGAAGAAAATGTGACAGTAGAGACAAGGGCCAGGAATATTGCCCCAGGGTTGGTAGCCTGTCTCATGAGCTGGGGTAGCTGGGATAGAGAAGGGATCACTAAGTCAATGATGGTTCAAGGGATCACTTGGGATGGGAGATGTGTGCTGCAAGTAGATAAAAGACAAAACATGATGGTCTCTCAGTATCTGTACTGAAAACCATAATGCCCAAAAGGAGAGAGAGAGAGAGAGAGAGAGAGAGAGAGAGAGAGAGAGAGTAAAGAAGGAAATTATCTGCCACAGAGGCAGAGGAAGGGATGGGGTAGGGGTAGCAGGAGGGATACAGGGGGCATTGGTGGTGAAAAATTCCTACACTGGTGGAGGAATAGGTATTTGATCATTGTATGACTGAAACTCAACCATGAAAGCTTTGTAACTGTATCTCTTGGTGATTCAATTAAAAAAATAATTAATTTTAAAAAAGAAAGAAAGTGCATTTTCCAAAACCCAGTTTTAAACTTAGGAACAAAGATTAAAACTGGGTGGCTAGAGCAATAGCACAGCGGGTAAGGCGTTTGCCTTGCATGTGGCTGACCTGGGTTCGATTCCCAGCATCCCATATGGTCCCCCAAACACTGCCAGGGGTAATTTCTGAGTGCAGAGCCAGGAGTAACCCCTGTGCATCGCCAGGTGTGACCCAAAAAGAAAAAAAAAAGAAAAAAAGTTAAAACTGGGAATCAGGAGCTAGATTACATCAAAAGATAGAAGAGACAAGAGGCTCAGGAAGGGAAGGGGGACCACAGAAGGCAGAGGGTTCACTTCCTTATGCAGCACTCTGCAATTACTGGTCTGTGGACCCACAGGTGTAGCATGATTGAAAATTATTGGTCTATTACTCTGGTTATAATTGCCAGTCCATCATTGGTAGGCAGGACAAGTGCCAATCTGCAGGTCTGAAAAGGTTGGAGAATGCTGGTCTAGTCATGCTAGTCAGAGGTCAAGGGTATGTAAACATGAGCCATTTTAGCCCCCAACTCCAACCCAGTCAACATAACCCCTTGAGACTGCCTGGAAAACTTTCTCCTGCTAAGCCGTTGGAGAGATAAATATGCAAATTATGAGACGCTGATCTCCCATGAGTCACCATCTCTTCCCTTGTTTCTGGAGTCTTGTTGGAGTTGCCCCAGAAAAGGGCGGAAAAGCATCAGACCTAGAGTCTTACTCTCTATTCAGTCCACGACTAGATGTGCACGTGCTGGAACCATCGCCATCTATGGAGAGAACCCCTGGCGGCAATAGATTTGCTGACGGAATTTAAGAATCCATCATTAGCGCTCCAGAAACAATGAGGCTATTCTCGCTGGCACTGGGAAATGAGTACATGTGTTGTGCATGCTGACAAACATCTTTTGCAATTTATAAATACCGCAGCATGTGCTCTCTACTCCAGTGGAAATAGATGTGATTCGTCTGCAGTAAAGTGCAATTTCATCAGATAATTGCTCCTGGAAAAGAGTTCTCTGCCTGTGCTTCATATATCTGGTCTTACAGCACCGTGGCAGGTTTTGGATAAAACATAAATTCGCATTGATAGTTGGCAGAATTCATTTGGAAAGAAAACAGTGCTCAAATAAAACTGCCTAGTGCTTCGAGAACCAAATATTCTGTTCATTGATTTTTTTAATGATGTGGCAAGTCCCATCACAGAGACAGCTGCTTCTCTTACGCACATCAGGAGAGAGGACCTTGTGATAGATTCTGACTCAGCTTCCAGAACATTCGTGAATCATTTTTATATACCCTCACAGTCATGACTTTTATTTCCTTTCTTGCATGAAAACACTGAGTTTAAAGAGAAGTAGTTTGCCAAGCCCAGTCAGAGAGTTAACAAACACATCTAGAACACAAAAAGAAGGTATTCTGGCTCCAGGCCCTGTGCTCTCTTCCATCTGCCAAATCTCTGCATCTCAGCAGGATTTTTGTTTGTTTTCCAAAAACTCGTAAGTTATTAAGGTCTGATGAGGTGGCTGCATGCAGGACACAGGCCTGCCTGTGTGTAACCTTGAGGTTAATGAGCAAAATCTTGCTCCAAAATGTAATGTGTCGGGATGGGAGATGTGTGCTGAAAGTAGACTACAGACCGAACATGATGGCCACTTAATACCTGCATTGCAAACCACAACACCCAAAAGGAGAGGGAGAGAGAGAGAGAGAGAGAGAGAGAGAGAGAGAGAGAGAGAGAGAGCAAAAGGGAATGTGCCTGCCACAGAGGAGGGTGGGGTGGGGAGATATGGGGTGGGGGTGGTGGCGGGAGGGATATCGGGAACATTGGTGGTGGAGAATGGGCACTGGTGGAGGGATGGGGACTCAATCATTGTATGACTAAAACGCAAGCACAAAAGTTTGTAAGTCTGTAACTGTACCTCATAGGGATACATTAAATAAATAAATAAATAAATAAATAAATAAATAATTAAATGTGACTCTCTGGATTAATCTTTATTTCTTAGTTTTCAGTTAGTTTCCATGTCTTTTTAGACAGCAATACTTTTCGGCGGGAGGGGAGAGAATTATCCTGTAATCAGGGGCTATGCCAGATTCTGTGTTCAGGAGTAACTCCTGGCAGTATTTAGGGGACCACATGTACTGCTGCAGATCAAATTGGGGTCAGCCACATGCAAGGAAAGTGAAGCATTTTACTCGCATTGTACTATCTCTTCAGCCCCTATAATAATCAGGGACAGGGGTATTCACACCCAGGGTTTACTCTGGGCTCTGTGCTCAGGGATCATTCCTGGCAGTACTTGGGAGACTATATGTAGCACTGGGGGAAAAAACTCGGATTGGCCTGGGTTACCTGCTACACTATGTCTTGAGTCCCATAATACTACTTCTTAAACTACTCAAAAACAACAATTTGTGTCCAAGTTCAAAACTCATGCTCTTACCCACTGTGACTTTGTCCCAGTCATGAAGTGAGGCCCACTTATATTAGCACACCAAAAAAATTAAGATTTCTGAAGCAGAACAAGGAAAGCCTCTTCAATAAGTGGTGCTGGGAAAATGGGTCAGCTACATTCAAAAAATCAACTGGACCTCTTTCTTATGTCATACACAAAAGTCAAATTAATATCAAATAAAGACCTACATATGAGACCTGAATCCATAAGGTACCTAGAGGAAAACAGAACTCTCCATGATACTGAAGCTAGAGGCATCTTTAAGGATGAAATAGCACTGACCAGATAAGTGGAAGCAAGGATACACAAATGCAACTACATTAAATTAAGAAGCTTCTGCACCTCAAAAGAAATGATGATCAGAATACAAAATAGCCCTCAGACTGGGAAAAGTTATTTTCCAACCACTCATCCAATAAAGGGCTAATAGTAAGATATATAAAGCACTGACAGAACTTTAAAGAAAAAAATCCAAACACATTTTTAAAAAAATGAGAAGAGAAGAACAAAAATTTCCTCTCAGAAATGTGACCAAACGGCACATGAAAAATATACTCGTGACATTAATCATCAGAGAAATGCAGATCAAAACCATTGAGATATAATCTCACATCAAAAGGGCTGGCATGCCTCAAAAAGAACAATAACAACCAGTGTTGGCATGGATGCAGGGGGCAAAAAGGACCCTCACTCACTGCTGCCGGGAATGTCGACTGGTCCATGCTTTTTGGAAGGTAATATGGACATTCTTCATGTGGCTGTATAACTTCAGTGTTGAGAACTGGATATTAGCTCACAAAGATATACAGGTTCTCAGCCCACGAACCAATCTGAATCAGGCTTCATGTCAGTAAAGGAACCTGGGAAATATGCTTAAATTTGGGAAGAGGAGAGATGGGGGAGCTAATTTTTTATTTCCAAGATGCATTTCTAACACCTGATCTCCAGAACTGTGACAGCATAAATTTCCATTATTTTACATTCATTTTTTAACTTACCACACAAATACTTTAGAGAAAACTGTTTAAACTCCTTATCAAAACTCAGACCTCATTTGGATGTTGTCAAATAGGGTAGCATCTAATAAACATTTCTTGTTCTTTTCCTAATTTCCTGTGGGGAAGAAAGTGAGTGAATCCCAAAACTGAGATACTTTATTTTTTTGAATGTTAATTTTATTTTATTATTTTCCCCTTTTTTTGATTCATTGTGAGATACAGTTACAAAGCTTTCGTGTTCAAACTTCAGTCATACAATCATCAAACACCCATCCCTTCACCAGTGCACATTTTCCACCACCAAAATCCCCTGTGTTGCCGCCTCCTCATCCCCATTCCAACCCTTCCCCTGCCTGTGTTGAGTTTGCATAGCTGAGTCAGAAGTGGTTGTGGATGTGTCTCCCACATACCTAACTTTTGGCCATTTAATTTCTGTTAACTTAGTCCCAAGTTGATGGGGTCCAGCCAAAGTCACAGTGGCAATTTTGGGGTATCAGGAAGCCTGAAGGCACTGATGCACTCGCCCCACAGGTACAGGTTGACCTGATGACCGCACCAGGTCATACACCCTACTGATATTTTTTTATATAATGTTTTATTGTGAATCACCATGGGGTACAGTTACATACTTGCAAACTTTCCTGTTTGCATTTCAGTCACACAACGATCGAGTACCCATTCCCTCTACCAGTGCCCATTCTCCACCATCAATGATCCCAGTATTCCTCCCACCACCCACACTCCCCTTCCCCCCACCCCATCCCGCCTCTGTGGCAGGGCATTCCCTTTTGTTCTCTCTTTCCTTTTGGGTGTTATAGTTTTCACTAGAGGCACTGAGTGGACATTGTGTTCGATCCATAGTCTACATCTGGCTCTCATCTCTCAACCAGAGTTGGTCCTCCAAATACCCTTTACTTGGTGTTCCCTTCTCTATCTGAGCTGCCTTTTCCCCAAGCATTTGAGACCGCCTTCCAAGCCATGGAGTAGACCTCCTGGTACTTATCTCTATTATACTTGGGTGTTAGTCTCCCAATCTGTTACTTAATATTCCACAGATGAGTGCAATCTTTCTATGTCTATCTCTCTCTTTCTGACTCATTTCACTTAGCATGGTACTCTCCATGTTGATCCACTTATATACAAAGTTCATGACTTCATCTTTTCTAACAGGTACATAGTATTCCATTGTGTAGATGTACTAAACAAAACTGACATACTTTAAAGTAGGAGTGGAAAGTTTAGAATAGAAACTGGGTAACTTAAAGGATACAAACACTACTGGGGGAGGGGTGTAAAAGTGTGGTAAGTGTCATCTTAGGGTAAGTGTTGAACAAGGACAAAAGAACTTGAAATTGTTACTGAAGTTCAACACAAGCTATGAGGCACATCTTCCTAAAGTTTTTAGCTTTAAAATAAATTGGGGCTAGAAATAGTATAGTGGAGAGGGCACTTGCCTTGCATGTGGCTAACAAGGTGTAATCCCTGACACCCCACATGGTCTCCCAAGGCTGCTAGAAGTGAGCCCCGAATGCAGAGCCAAGAGCAATCCCTGAGAACTGCTTCTATGGTGCAAACCCTAAACCAACACAAACAAACAACATCAATTTTTATCTGTCTCTGTGCATTTAACAGTATAAACAAAAATAATTTTGATTGCTTTTAGAGATTCCCTGCTCCCTCATGACTTTTAAACACATTTTTTAGAAAGTCTCACCTGAATTTGCTATATAGAAAATGCCAAACAACTGGCAAGTGGTGAGTTCATAATACCCACATTCAGGACTGGACATCTGAGAGAAGAGAGAAACCACCATTAGGCAAAGCTACACACTCAGCTGAAGGAGACAGCCTTCCCAGCACGGAGACACGCTGTTCTCTGCACATTGTGCAGGAGAAGCTGGGATCCCTAGCCTGAGTCTCCAATGAGTCTCTTGAGAGACTTCGGGTTATTTTTAAACTTTATGAATGACATTGCCATTTTATTTTTCTAAACTAAAATACTAAAAATCTCATGGGTTAAGACTTGCTTCAGAATGAACTGGGGAGGTGAAGAAGAGAGCTGAGAAATAGAGATAATAAGTTTCCTAGTTTATCACTGTTGAAGCTGGGTGTAAGGTACATGTAGAGACAGAATACTGTGCCTACAACTTTTTTATGTATTTGAGTTTTTTTCAAATTAAAAGGAAGGGAGGAAGGAAGGAAGGAAGGAAGGAAGGAAGGAAGGAAGGAAGGAAGGAAGGAAGGAAGGAAGGAAGGAAGGAAGGAGGGAGGGAGGGAGGGAGGGAGGGAGGGAGGGAGGGAGGGAGGGAGGGAGGGAGGGAGGGAGGGAGGGAGGGAGTAAAGAAGGGAAGGAGGCAGCGAAGGAGGGAGGGAGGGAGGGAAAACAAGTTCAGAGAGGTACCCCCTGGTATCCTGATCCCACAGAAAGCCCTGTTGCTAATACTGAATCCCCAGGTTCTTAATGTCCATTTTTCCTTTAAACTAGATATCTAGATACATCTAATCAGTAGTGTACCTAAGAACAAGAGGAGCAACTTTTGACTAACACAAAGCATACCCCTCACATTAGATTGAATCGTTTTTAAAAATAGTTAGCTAACAGAATATTCTGTCAGCTAATAGAATAATGATGATTGTATACCATGCAGATCATGCTTTTCTGTATGTTTGAAATGCTCAAATAACATTAACAAATCCCTACAAAATCGAAGAGGACCGAACCTGTCTTGATACAAAATCAATTGTGACCCAAATTCCAAGAAGTCAAGGAAAATCTTAGCCCTAAAACTAAACTGCACTCACCAGATCACAGAATAATGCTCTCATACCTTTCTCCTTCCTCCCCATTCATTCTGCCTCTCTCTTACATATACCCTTAGTTGTCTTTCTGTTTCTGTTTCTCTTTGTGTGTTTCTGTTTCTCTCATTTTATCTTCCCCTCTCTCTCTCTCTCTCTCTCTCTCTCACACACACACACAAACACACACACACCACACACATACACACACACACATACACACACACACACACACACCTATTAGCCCCTAAATTTTCCCAAGGTGCAAGGATGATGCCTCATTGGTTCTAGTCTCAGGAAGCCCAGGCACAGGACATGATAGGTCCTTCTGTGAGCCGAAGCCCTTACAATCTATCTTAAAGACCCATTCAGTAGGACACTCAAATAAACTGGAGGCAAAGGAAAGATACTGGGAAGGCAAGGGATTTGGAAGAATTTCAAGATGTCACAAAGTAGTATAGAATAACATAACATGAGGCTGACACCCAAGGACAGTAGATACAAGGGCCAGGAGGATTGCCCCATAGCTGGAAGACTGCTTCATGAGCGGAGGGGAGGAGGCAGATGGAATAGAGAAGGGATCACTAAGAAAATGAAGGCTGGAGGAATCAATCGGGATGAGAGATGTGTGCCAAAAATAGATAATGGACCAAACATGATGACCTCTCAGTATCTGTGTTGCAAGCCATAATGTCCAAAGGTAGAGAGAGAGTATAGGGAATATTGTCTGCCATGGAGGCAGGGGAATGGTGGGAATCGGGGAGGGCGTATACCCGGGATATTGGTGGTGGGGAATGTGCACTGGTGGAGGGATGGGTGTTTGATCATTGTGTGACTGTAACCAAAACATGAAGCCTTATAACTATCTCACAGTGATTCAATAAAATTAAAAAAATATATTAAAAAAATGCCACAAAGTGACTCTAATCCTTCGCCATCAACCAAAACTCAGGACCAATCAGAAAGAGGCAGGAACAGGGTTAAGGTCATCTATCCACCTTTCTTGCTATCCCCTGCACCCACCTCACCCCTCAGTCCCCTCCTCCACCTTCAGCACCACCACTTTATTCCTACACCATCCTCCTCAGTGCCTCAGTTTACCTCTCAGCACCCCACTCCAGAGCTAGTGTCCCTTCCACCTTTAGCACCCCATCCAGCCCTCAGAACCCACTCTACCGCTCAAGAACCACTCTGCCCTCTCAGAAACCCCTTCTACCCTGAGCACCCAGGGCACTGGGCAGGAGCCCTTTCCCGCAAGAAGGAACCTGCCTCCCACAGGTGGGAATAAACCACAGGCAGCACGTGTGGCTCACAGAGGAGCACAACAAAGCCCACCCCCCAGAAGGTGCTGAACCTCTCCCTAGGGCCCATGTTTAGAGAGTAAGACATCAGAGTGACCTTCATCAGATAACTCACAGACAACATTCTTCTTCCAAAAGATGCATCTGCAAACAGAAATGGCTCAATGTTGAATCCATGAGGACCTTCCATTAATAGCACCTTGGTGAAAGATCCTGGGCTGAGAGCATGAGTTTGCGCCACCATGCATCACCAACATTTAGACTCTCACCAACTTCTCTCTGTAGATAGAATTACTCGCTCACTCTCTCTCTCTGCTCTGGAAATGAGTGTGCATGTCTTTTTTCAGTGTAAGGGGTTTCTACATAAGATGAAGGCATTACTGAATCCAAGACTATTTTTAAATGTTGGCTCATTTTATAGTTGCTGGGATTGCTTTTTTTTGAAGTGATTTCAACTTCACTGCTCTGGCCATAATGAGTCACAGCTGTGTGTTTGTACCACACACCTTCTTTCTTCCATTCACTGAACGTATCTGCCTGCGAGTGTGTACACTTATTCTGCTCTGGTTAATTTTCAGGTGATGAGGGATCATCTGAAAATTTCTATCTTAGCAGGAGAAATTTTGAAACACAAAACAGAAACTGGAACTATCTCAATAAGAAGGGCACACAGATTTATTCATTTATGCCAGTTGGAGTAGTTCCTAACCATGTGCATGTTTAATTATTTCATAATGGGCATAGTGGTTTAATCATGAATATGATACTGCAACTTGTCAACCACTACTAAGTCTACTGAACATAAGAACTAGCATATTGGTGGTGAACATTTAAAAGTCAGAAATATTGAAAAATTCTCTCAATTTTTCAAAAGAGGAGAGAGAGAGAGAGAGAGAGAGAGAGAGAGAGAGAGAGAGAGAGAAAGTATAGCATTTCCCTTCCAAACCAGTTTTGAGCAGATTGAAATGTATAAACCAGACATAAAAACATACAACCAAGACAGTCTTGCATAATGAATTAGGCAATTTTTATTAGGCTCCTAATTTCCATGTCTAGAACATGAACATGGATTTACATGCATAGTCTCATTTTGTAGCTCTTACATGCATGTGGACTGGAGCGATAGCACAGCGGGTAGGGCGGTTGCCTTGCACGCGGCCAACCCGGATTCGATTCCTCCATCCCTCTTGGAGAGCCTGGCAAGCTACCGAGAGTATCCCACCCACATGGCAGAGCCTGGCAAGCTATCCGTGGCGTATCTGATATGCCAAAAACAGTAACAAGTCTCACAATGGAGACATTACTGGTGCCTGCTTGAGCAAATCGATAAACAACGGGACGACAGTGCTACAGTGCTACATGCATGTAGTCTTCAACCAGCTGGGCCTTTGATTCTACTTGTCAGTTAATTACAATTAGCTCAATGTGAGTAAATGACAAACACAGAATGACACATAAGCTATAGCAGCAAATTCCACCCAATATCATTGGCTTGTTTTCCCCAAAATCATATTCACAACTCTCTTGTAAAAAATAAATTTCAGAGCAAGGCATTTCATTTACTTCATTGAGAAAAATAAAGGCGATTTATCAGTTTTTGGAGCAATGAATGTCCAACTATGGCTGAAAGGTACACCCTGAGAATTAAATGATTTTAACGAACCCATTGAGGTTTATAATAAAGCTGTGTTAACCTAACATCAAGAAGAGACACGAGATACAGGCACAAACGTTTCTGCTCATTTTGCGGTGCAATTCTCCAAGGACGCCGTGTTATAAACATCCTCGTCTTCGATGCTGGAAGCGTCTGTGGAATTGGGTTCGCTTACCATAATTCCCACAGAAGACAGACTGGTAATGAAGGCATGCATCCGCTGAGCATAAATGTCCCGGATGTTAAAGTACGGTAGCTCATGACACTTCTCTGGTGGGTCCTCACTACACGGTTCCACATCCATATCCTTTTGCCTCTGGTAGTACTTGGAAAACTTGTTGAAGATAATGGTGATGGGCAGGGCCACCACCAAGATGCCGCAGATAATGCACGTGCTGGCAATGAGCTTCCCGGCTAAGGTGACTGGGTGGGTGTCTCCATAGCCCACAGTCGTCATGCTGATGGTGGCCCACCACCAGCAGATGGGGATGCTGGTGAGGCTGGAGGAGAGCTCATCTTTCTCCACCGAGTAGATAAGCACAGAGAAGATGGAAATGCCCACGGAGAGGAAGAGGAGCAGCAGGCCGACTTCGTGGTAACTGTGTCTCAGCGTGGCTCCCAGCGACCGAAGCCCCACCGAGTGCCGGGCGAGCTTGAGGATCCGGAAAATCCTCATGAGCCGGAGGATCTGAACCACCTTGCCCATGTTCTCGATGTCCTCGCTCTCCTCCTCCTTGGTATCCACGGCCAGGGTGGCATAGAAGGGAATGATGGACACGAAGTCGATTATGTTTAGGGGGTTTTTCCAGAATTTCTTCTGACAGGGCGCGGCCACCAGGCGGATGGCCAGCTCGCCGGTGAACCAGGTGATGCAGGCGATCTCCACCCCTTCCAGCACGGGGTCCTCCACCTCCCCGTCCTCATTCTGGAACTCGGCCATGCTGTGGACACACATGGCCACAATGGAAGCCAGCACCACGCTCAAGGAGGAGACAGCGATGAGCTTGGCCGACAGGCAGTACCCGGGGTTTTCCATGAGAATCCAGATCTTCTTCCGGATCCGGCCGAACCGCTGCTTGTCGAACTTCTCCAGCTCCTTCTCGAACAGAGAAGACTCTTCGAAGGAGGAGTCGGAACTCACGCCGTTGCTCTTCTGCTCCCAGTCTCGGTCGTGGCTCTCCTCCTTGCGCTCCTGGTAGCGGTTGCTGCAGCAGGAATCGATGAAGAGCTCGTTGATGCCCCAGTACTCGATCTCCTGGCAGAAGGAGAACACGCACAGCTCCTCCATGACGTGCAGCTTGCCCGTGTAGTAAAAATTCAGCACGTATCTGAACAAGGAGGGGTTCCGGTCAAAGTAGTACTCCTTGTCGGCCACGCTGTAGTCATCGCACAGCTCCAGGATGGCCTCTTCCGAGTGGCAGGTGAGCAGCTTCCCGAGCCTGGTGTGCGGGAACCGCAGGAGGGTGCTCTGGTCCACGGACTGCTTAAAGCCCCCCACATTCAAGTTGATAAGTTCCTCGTCTGGTCCAGGGCGATGGAAAAATTCACCAAACACCATGGTGGATACAGGAAGCAGAGAGCTGGCTGGGAAGGGAGACCAGGAAGTTCACGCTGCACCCAGAAAGAGCAGAAGACAATGGGCATTAGCACCGGGTACCATACCAGCGTCGTCTCAATCTGCCTTTTCCAGGAGGATGAGCTACATTCAAAGCAAAGCAGACATGAAATTTGAAAGACTGTGTTTCAGGGCCAGAGAAATAGTACGTGTGGGTAGGATGCTTGCCTTGTTTGTGGCTGATCCGGGTTCAGTCTTTGGCACCCCAGTTGGTCCCATGAGCCCCCTCTAGGAGTGACCCGGGAGCACAGAGCCAGACTGAGTTTTGAGCACAAGCACGTGTGGCCCAAAGTGGCCCAAAGTACCAAAATTAATGTAAAAAGTATCTCTTTTCTTTTTCTTTGGTGTTGAGAGGGTTACTCCTAGTAAGTCTTGCTGGAGTAAGAGGCCAGAACTGAACCAGAGCCGTTGGCATTCAAGGCAAGCATCTTAAACCATGTATTATTTTCCTGGACCCTTTATCCTTTTGACTTGATGAAAATCAATACAAATAACTAGGACTATTGGTGGGCACGGTGTTTCAGCACTGCAAGTATAGAAAAATGACATCAATAGTTCTGTCAACCATGTGCCATCAATAAAAACATATATAAAAGAAAAATTAATGGTTTGTTACACTCATTTTGAGGGGGGAGGCAAAATATACATGCACACTGTCGTCAGGAAAGTAAATTGGTCCTATCATTATGAGTAACTGAGTAACACTATATCGGTTTATCCAGAAAATTAAAAGAGAACTTCTACATGATTCAGTGATGCTAAATCTGGTTATTTACCCCAAACTAACAAAACATTAAATTAACATAGATCCACCTTTCTGTTCATCTCAGCACTTTCCCTCTAGTCAAGAGTTAGGAACTAGCTAAGTACTCACCAGTAATCAGATTTTAAAAAAAAAAAGCTGGAATTCTATCCAATTATAAAATAGATGAAATCTTGTCACTGATGAATGGACCTAGAAGTTATCTTACTTTTGGAAACAAGCTAAATGGGAAAATAAAAACTCTGTACAGCTTCACTCAAATGTGGAGAATAAAAAAAAAACTAATAAGCAAATGAAACAAAATGAAAAAGAATTCCTAAACAATAAATCAAAATAGAAGTTACCAGAAGAGATAGAACAGGGGTGGAAGTAAATCAGATAAAAGGGGTGAACTCTATGGTAATGAAAGCAAATTATAATGTTGGTTGCAAATATAATGTGGCATATACAGATGTTGATTACCCAACCCATATATTACTGTGAACTAATATTACTTTAATAAAAATAATTTAAAATAACTAAAGATTCTTTTCTTCAGGGGGGTTACACCCAACTGTGGTCAGGATTGGCTCCTGGTTCTGTGCTCAGGAATCACTCCTACAAGGATTGGGAAACCATACGGGATGCCACATCAGACACGTGCAAGACAAGCCCCTCACACACTCTACAATCTCTCCGACCCCTATAGATTCATTTTTCAGAAAGAAAACCTGCAATAAAAATTCTTATGATTCCTAATCCTAAATTCTCTATTTAACATACAAACTTTATCTCTCATTCTCCCCGGCCCTTAAAAATCAAGGTATTTTAGATTACTTACACAGTGAAAGCAGCTCCAGGCTGAACCAAGTGACCCGGCACTGGGGAATGTTTAGAAGGGAAGGGCCAGTACTGTCCAGCTGGCAGCTCTCATGTCCCTGTCCTCAGAGTTTGCTCATGCACCCTCAAAACCAGCTCTGTCCTCTTCACAGACGCTTACCCTCAACCCACACACTACCAAGGGCCCTGCTCAGCTCCTACAAAGGACGTAGGTTTCCCCTCATGCTCCAGTGTGTCCCTTCTGTGAGAGCCCCATTCCCTGTTCAGAGCTGGGCAATCAAGAGGATATAATTATCTCCCTGTTTATAAATGCCTCCTATCTTAAAGATACAGTTACACTTCATGGGATGGTGTTTCAGGTACATCCACATAGGAGAAACTGACTTACGGGAATCATTTTAAACTAATTGCACTGTCATTTTCCTGTCACCAACATGCTCAGCTCTACTTTTCCTTCTATTCTCAGTCTCCTACACCCTCCCAATCCTGGTCTCCAAGTCTATGCTGGCCCAGCACAAATTATTTCTAATCTAACATTAATCAGGATATGCTGACCTATTTCTTATGAAATGGACTGGAGTGATAGCACAGCGGGTAGAGCATTTGCCTTGTACACGGCCAACCCGGTTTCAATTTTTCCATCCCTCTTGGAGAGCCTGGCAAGCTACTGAGAATCCCCTCTGCATGGCAGAGCCTGGCAAGCTACCCGTGGCGTGTCTGATATGCCAAAAACAGTAACAACAAGTCTCACAATGGAGACATTACTGGTGTCCGCTTGAGCAAATTGATGAACAACGGAACAACGGTGCTACAGTGCAGTGCTATTTCTTATAGAAAAGTAACCCAACATGATGATGCTTTCCCAGAGAAGATGATGCAAATAAAATATTAGACTGTTCTAGAGCAAGTTTCTAGTGAGCACTATAGGCTGCCATGTAAATATTCTGGCATGTCATCCTTTCAACACTGTAAAATGAATATATAGGAAAATGGATACTCAGAGACCTTCAGCCCAAGATCACAGGGAAATTATAGAACCAGTATTTAAATGCAGACTGGATCAACCCTAGTATTCATGCTCTTTTCCCTACACATAACCCTTTCATTTTCTTCATTATTATAATAAAATAATCTAATCTGAGAAGTGTTCCATAGTCCCATTAGCAGAGTAAATCCATAATCCTGAGAAAAGGTCAATGAGCTTTGTCTGCAGAAAAGCAAAGTTATATTCAGCTCAAGGTTTAAAGCAGTGGTGAACCTTTATATGGGTAAAGGGCACTTTATACCCAGAGAGCCAAAAGGTGAGAAGAATCTTTTATACCACCTAGAATCTACCTCACTCTGTAGAAAATACCACTAATCGATCCCAATCAGTACTGGAGAGGAGACATACAGACAGAAAGACAGAGACAGAGACAGACAGATACAGAGACAGAGACACAGAGACACAGAGAAAGAGTATAGGGGTTAAGGTAACTTGCCAGGAGTGATCCCTATGCAGAGCCAGAAGTAAGCACTGAGCATTGCCAGATGTTAGAAGAGGGATGAAAAAGGATCCTAATCAATGGGTGGATGTAGTTGTATCTATGACCATAACCTACAAAGCTCCCACTAGCAACAGCAAACAACTCTTAGGTAAAGCTGAAATGCAACAGGCTGCACTCTAGAGCAGAAGAGAGGGTGTCAAAAAGCCTGTACTCACAGACTGCGGGTGCATATTGCAGAGGAAAAGACAAATGCAAATGAATTGTATGAAGAACAACTGGCAATTTGGTGTCTGCTCTTAAGAAAAGACAGAGAGGAAAGACAAAAGGAGAACACACATTCTGCCCTGCACACAAATAGGTGGATGGGGAAGCTACTACGAGGCAGAAATATGGGACCCTTACATTTCTGGAAAGTCACGGCTGTCTACAAGACAAGAGAGTCCTCTGAAAGACAACATACCAGAGGACATTGCCTTCAAGAATAGCCCTCGATAACATGTACCCCCGAAGAAAGCCAGTGGTCTGAACTATTTCTAAACAGATGTAGAGTGTCTTCGACCCTCCAATGGTGGTGAAGATGCAACAGCTTTGTAAACCAAAAGCATAAGCATTAGCTCTGCTGTAATCATGTTACCTCAACTACATTTTTTTTAAAAAAGGAGCACTTGAGATACCAACACTGAATGAGATCCCATCAAGCCAAAAGCCATAACATGGCTCAATACAACATCTGATAAATTGCTGACCCCTCCAAAGGACACGATTTTTTCTGCCAGAAACCAATGCCTGGGAACCAATATGTCGGTACAAACTGACCTGTAACTAAGGAACAACCGCTTCTTGGGAAAAATATCAATGCGCCTTTTGAAAGCTGCAGAACAATGCCCAGGGTAACTGCCATCAGGGCCCACATCCAGTTTCGTTAAACGTTTGCATTCTTTGCTATTCTCCCATTCTGCCCACTTCCTCATATAATCAATCATCATAAAAGACTAGCTTAGGAGAAATAAAATTGGAGCTTGCTCCCATTCTTCTTGTGTCCGTCCCATTCTTGTGTGTCTGTGTCTGTCTCTTTCTTCTTTGTCTGTCTCCTTTTCACTCTCACACCCTCTCCCGGCTACCCATGTTGACCAAGTCCCGGGGGACGGGACATTTTTCCACTGCTGATTTCTCTTTTTAGTTAGATATCTTCTGTGAAGGGAACTAAAGCAGAGCACATGGTTTCTTACAAATGTTTTCAGAACCTTAAATCTCTGAAAGTCAGCTTACGCTATTGGCATGAATAGTAATAAACTGTGTAAAATGTTCTGAGGAGCTAGTTTTAGCTAAGCTGACATGAAGACTTTACTGGATGCTACCTTCTGGTGGATTCTGGGTCATCTCCTTGGCTATTCTAAAATCCCACAGTGATGAAAAAAAATTATGATATGACGTACATAAGTTAGTCTCATAATCAGAAGGCATTTAACTCATGCCCAGGGTTCTTGAAAACTCTTCATTAAAAACAGTGATCACCCACAAGAGCCCGAGATATCCCCTTGTTCTGTTCTCCTTGCTTTCTTTGACTCTGTGAATGAACAAAGGTCTCTCCTTCCCCATTCTCCCCATGAATTCTAATATTAAAAGCAATTCTTATCATAAAGCGAAGGACATCCCAAGAGACTTTTAGAAGAGAGAAATAGGTGCTCTGACCTTATCACAGACGTCAGCTCAGAGCAAGATGAGATGACGCAAGTCACAGAAGCCACACAACAAGGATGACTTCTCTGGTTGTGTCAGACCCACAGCAGAAGCAGGAAAGGAGCCTCCACCCTTACAAACTTTAGTAAAGTTCCTTAACACGCAGTCTCTCACCTTCTGCAACATTCCTTATATTATTTGTTCCTCACTATTACCCTGGATTTTACACATGAGGAAATGGTTTCGGAAGAGATGAGTAGATGTAATGAAGCTGTTAAGATTAAGAGTCCAAGCCAGGGCTCCTCATGCCAAGCCCAGTGCTCTTCAGACATGTACAGTGCTCTTCTGACTCATGTACAGAGCAGAGCCTGAACAGATACAGACAGGTACTAAACATCACTATTTTCAAGGTTCTATGTTCAGAACATTAACAGCGTTAATTTCATAGCCACTGATTTACTACTATTCAGAAAACATTTACAGGATCAAAGACTCATCTTTGTACATTACTCTATGTATAACTTACATAGGACGATACACATATATCAATATAAAGATTTGTGTGCACATATAAAGTGAATCATACACATACCAAATAAAAATATGGGTCAGCAACTTCATAATTAGAAAGAAAAAAACTTAATCATTCGGATTCTAAATACAGGGAAAAAAGAAATACATTTGTTACACAGAAGGAAAATTTGGGGTGGCCTGGGAGCTAGCATTAGGACAGAGAGCACATGCTTTGCATGCAGGGAGTCGAGGTTCCCTGGCAAGGTCTCCCCACTAGGAGCAACTCCCAAGCACTAAGACCAGAGTAGCCACTGAGTACCACCAGGTATGACTAAAAAAGAACAAAAAAACAAAAAGTTAAAATTTTGCATGGAAAACATACCCTGAAGCAACATTAAGAAGATAATATGGGAAAGAACACTTTCCATTTACATCATAGATAAGAGGGTAATAGAAGGAACTCTAACTAGAGGAGAAAAAAATAACAACAGCAATACAGAAGAATAGAAAAGACAGCTTTCAGAATAAAAATGCAAATGAGGGTTAAAACAGGGAGCAAAAATGTTCAACCGTGCTCATAAGATAAATGCAATTTAAAACTATACTAAAATATCGTAGCCAATCTTTCAAACTGGAAAATTAGATTGAAAAATTAGACTAAATCATCTATAAACAAGTGTTTGAGGAAGTAGGCACAGTCACTCATCACAGTGGAATTGCCAAATGCAGGAGAACCCTTCTGAAGGGGAATTTGGCAAGATTTAGCAAAACTGAGTAAACCCTATACTCCCTCACCTAGAAACTTCTCTCCAAAAGATAGGCAAACATAAAATATCTACAAAATTGGGGTGGGGGGGAGGTGGAGGAGTGACAAGAGCCCATCAATAGATACTGGCTGCATAAAGGACGATCAATCTCTATGCACAGATAGATATGCAATAAAGTGATTTTTAGAGTACAGTAGAAATGCATGTATGTGCACGTATACATACATATATATCCTTATGTATAAAAGTACAAACAGTAAAATAAACAGAGTAAAATGTAATAAAAAACAGAATATGCAGGAGAAATGAGAAATGATAAAGATGTTTCCTTATGTAGAGAAAAAGGAATGGCTCCTAATGGAAGAATTAGAAGCTAGACTCTGGGGAACCCTATAAATATTTAAATAATTATCAAACCAAAGAGACAGTCCTTGAAAATTGTAGCCTACTGTGTATCATGTTCACCATTAGCCTATAAAAGATTATTTTATTAATTATTTAAAATTCTAGTTTGATTGTAATCCCTACTGATAAACCCTGTCAGAAACACAGTCAAAACTTTAAAATACTTTAGTATATAGATGTAATTACCCCAAAACTTTTATATACACACACAGATAAGCAAGTAAACAAATGTGTTGCTGACATTAGTCAACTCCAAGGTTGGATCCAAAATAAAAGAAATATAAATAACAAAATCAAAGAAATTAAGTAAAAACTCACTGATCAAAAATATAAATTGAGAATACAACTGTGAACTCAGAATTCATTTTTAAGTAAAAGAAAAAAATTATTTCCACTAAAATGACCTAAGACAATGAAAGTACCAAATACAGTGGCTGCACTAGAATATTCATCTTCAGAATAGAAGCACTCAACATTCTCTCTCACTCACCAGCAGTGTTAATAGTTAAGGGTGCTCAGTTAAGTCCTGCTCTGGGAATCACTCCCAACCAAAGAGTATCACCTTGTCCAAAGCCCTAGTCCCTTACCAGGTTAGCCTACATGCTTACTTACTTCTTGTATGGGGCGTCTAAAATCCAGCAGACTTTTCTTAAAGTATGCAATCAAACTCCAGAGTTCAGTTGAGATTTCTGTTGCAATTTCATCATATTCGACTGCTCCCTATGCCCAATTCTACTTCCTCCCTTTCCTTCCCCTAGGTGGTTTCCCCTAGAGTAACTCCCACAACCCCCTGGCACTTAAATCTTTGTCTCCATCTATTTCCAAGGGAACCCAAATAAAGACACCAACTCAGATGCAATTAACATGCCTAGGTTATAGAGACCAAAGAAACAAAACACAATTCCTTAGTACACCAAACCAAGCTTTTTATGAGAAATAGCTAGTCCCATGTCTAGACAGACTGACTGTCACTGTCACTGTCATCCCGTTGCTCATCGATTTGTTTGAGCAGGCACCAGTAACGTCTCTCATTGACAGACTTATTGTTACTGTTTTTGGCATATCCAATAATCTAGAGAGACAAGAGTACAAAATAAGTCTTGAATACCTGCGCCACCTGAAAGGAAGAGAGCTATACAAAGGAAGCAGTCCAAAGGACTCAGTGCCAAGTTGAGGAGACACTCACAGTCAGAGATTGGAACTGTATACCTCTAAAGGAAAAAAAATCTCTCCAGTGAACTGAAACACACCAATTACATTAAAGATTTTTAAGTTAATACTATTGTTTTAAAAGAAAGGACCAAAAAATGTGATTATTTTTGGATGGTACTGGAATACCAACTTCTATTTAGGAATATATGATACAAAAAGAAAAGTCAAATATTTATCCTGCTATCCTGCAAGAATTATATATTAGGAGACCAAAATTAGTTAACAAGGGTAATTTTTATTAAAAAAAAATTCCAAACTGTCAATAATAGTAATGGAAGCAATAAAAATGGTACATTGTTCTCCAAAATTATTCAGAATAAAAAATATAAGCAGACTGAAAGTAAAATGAGGTAAACAGGAGCTGGAGAGATATTACAGAAGGTATGGCGCTTGCGTTGCACGAGGCCAACCTGGGTTCGATTCCCAGCATCCCATATGGTCCCCAAAGCACCACTAGGAGTAATTCCTGAATGCAGAGCCAGGAGTAAGCCCTGAGCATTGCCAGGTGTGACCCCTCGCAAAATAAATATACATAAAAAGAAAAAGAATACAAATATAAAACCAAGAAAATAATCTTATTTATAATAACATTAAAGGATATAATATAGGAATAAGTTTAAGGAAAGTAATGTTAATTCTTTTTTAGAGGGAAATATATTTTTGTAGAAATATATATATGTTTTAATTAATTTATTTTTTAATTAGTGAGTCACAGTGAGGGTACAGTTACAGATTTATACATTTTCGTGCTCATGTTTCCCTCATACAAAGTTTGAGAACCCATCCCTTCACCAGTGCCCATTCTCCACCACCAGTAAACCCAGCATCCCTCCCACCCTCCCCAATCCCATCTCCCCCCACCCCACCCTGCCACTAGGCAGGGAATTCCCTTTTGTTCTCTCTCTCTAATTAGGTGTTGCGGTTTGCAATAAAGGTGTTGAGTGGCCATTGTGTTCAGTCTCTAGTCTATATTCAGCACGCATCACCCTTCCCCCGCGTGGCCTCCAACCACATTTTACTTGGTGTTCCCTTCTCTATCTGAGTTTCCATTATGTTTTCTATAATTTCTCTCCCCAGAATGTGAGGCCAGGTTCCAAGCCACGGAGTCAACCTCCTGGTACTTATTTCTACTATTCTTGAGTGTTAGTCTCCTACTCTGTTATTCTATATTCCACAGATGAGTGCAATCTTTCTTTGTCTGTCTCTCTCTTTCTGACTCATTTCACTTAGCATGATAAGCAAAGTAATGTTAATTCTTACAACAAAACTTATGAAATGCTGGTGAGAGAAATTATAGAAAACATAATGGAAAGATATCCCATTGTTTACTGACTGAAAGATTAACTATTAAGATGAAAGTAATAACCAAAATTAATCTGTATGTTCAACACAATCTCTGTAAAAATATTAGCTGTCTTTTTTTCAAAAAGTAAGCAAGCTGATTCTAATTTTACATGAAAATGCACGTTATTAAGAATAATCAATTTTGAAAAAATAGAGTAAAGTTGAAAAACACATACTTCATGTTTTCAAAACTTATTACAAAGATACAGTAATTGTGCAGGGTGGTATTGATTAGAACAGAGAGGCAAATCAAAGGAATAAAATCAAGCATCCAGAAATAAGCCACCTATGATCAACAAATTTTCTACAAGAGTTCAAGATTAAGAGGAGAAAAATAATGTTCAATAAATGTTGTTACAACTGGCTAACCATATGCAAAAGAATGGAGTTGGACACCTGCAAAAGTTAAATTATAATGGATCAGAGATCTGAATGCAGGTGTTAAAACTACAAAGCTCTTGAAAAAATATATATGCACAAATTTTAGCAAACTTGGGTTTTGGAATGACTTCTTAATAGGATACCAAATCACACACACAAAAAAAATAAAAACAAACTTCATCAAAATTAAAATTTTTGTCCTTCAAAGGACATTACCAGAGTATAAGTATCAAGAAAATGAAAAGACAACCAACAAAATGGATAGAATGTTTACAATCCATATATATGACAGGGGTCCAGTACCCATAAGAGACAAAGAATTTTATAACTCTATAATAAAAATGGCAAAAACTTTACATGGTAAAGAATTCTAAACAATTGACCAAAAAAAATTATAAAAAGGTGTTTGGCAAATTTGTCATTAGAATATATAAATATATAAATACAAATAAAATCACAATGAGATTATCTCTTTAATGACAAGAATAGTTATAATCAAAGAGTAATAATAATGTAAGGCTATATACATGACATATTAATAAAGAGAGAAAGGGGAACAGTCAAACATTATAGTAGTAATGTAAAATGGTGCAGCCCTTTTGAAAAACAATTTAGACTCATTTCAAATAATTTAACATATAGTTATATCATACAATAATTATAATTTTACATGGTAAAGTTCTCTGTCAAAAATATAATAAAAAACTACTAAAAATCTTTTGGGGAGCAAATATTATACTAAGTGCTTCATATATACTACTGTTCACTCCCTTTTTATTTGTTTCTTTGTTTTTGTTTGTTTGTTTGGGGGCCTCACCCAACAGTGCTTAGGAGCTACTCCTGGCTCTTCACACAGGAATCACTCCTGACAGGTTTGGAGGACCATAAAGGATGCCAGGGATCAAACCTGGATCGGCCAGTGGAAATCCATCATCCCACTTACTTTTCTATCTTTCCAGCCCACTACTGGTCACTCTTAATTCCCACTTGTCAGTATCGGACCCTAAGAGACCATAATTATGTATGAATAAGATAAATGAATGAGTAAAAGTTTCCAGTGAATTCTCAGCAGCTGTAAGTGGGAGCTCTTATACCCATGTTTCAAATAGAGAAACCTAAGGATCAGATTTCAACAAATATTGTCTGGCTTTTATGGTGCAGATACCTTCCACTGTATTCAAGCATAAAGTCTCTCATGTCTATCACTTTGAATCATAAGTTAGAAATTATTAAACAGTGATGAAAACAGAGACAAACTGAAAACTAGGCCTCGAGCTAAATCGTTAGCCAAATTGTGCAAGCAAAGGAATCGTTCTTGAAGGAAATTAAAAATGCATCTCCAGTGAATACATGAATCATAAGGACATAAGAATGACAAGAAATTGCTTTACTGCTGACATAAAGCTTTAGTAGTCTAAAGAGAATATCAAACCAGCCACACTGTTCTCTTAAGGCAAAACCTAAACCAGAACAATCCCCTAACTCTCAGCTACTCTAGAAGGATAACAAAGGTTATGATAAAGATGGGGGAGGGGGAGTCTGAAGCTAGCAGAGGTTGTTTCATAAAGTTTAAGGAAAGAAACAGACTCCAAAAGTGCAAGATAGCACATGCAAAACTGACACAAAAGTTGTCAAGTTGCAAGCAACTAATAAAGAATATCTAAGATCATAAATGAAGGTAACTTAATTACACTAGACAACAGGTTTTCAGTACCGATGAAACAGCCTTGATTGTAAAAAAAGCACAACCTTCCATAGCTAGAGAGAGCTCATTGCACGGCTTCAAGGTTTCAAAGGCCTCACAGGTTAAGTCCTTTATTGGAGTCAAGGCAGCTGGTGACTTTGAATGTAGCCAATGTTCATTTGTCATTCCAAAAATCTTAGATCTCTTATGTTCAAGACATTTCCTTAAAGAAGATAAACAGATGGCCAAAAGATATAAGGAAAAAGTTTCCTTGTGTCATTGATCAAGGAAATGCAAAGTAAACTGACAATGAGCAATTCCCTGACACCACTGAGAATGGCACACATCAGTAAGACCGGAAATGATCAGTGGTGAGCATGTGGTGAAAAATGAACTCTCATTCGCTGATAGAGGGAATGCCACCTTGTTCAGTCTCTAGGAAAAGAGTATGGAGACCTCAAAAAAGAAAGGAGAGAGTTTGCATTTGACCCGGCAATTCCACTTTTTGGTATCTAAACCCAAGAATACAAAAACGTTAATTCAAAAAGATATTTGCACTTCTATATTCATTGCAGCACTATTCCAATAGCCAAGACCTGAAAACAATCCAAGGGCTCAAGAACAGATGATGGATTAAAAAAAAGAATTGTGGAATAGCATAATCTGACAATTTTTCTTTCGTAGGAAGCTTACTATGGAAGTCAAAAGAGTAGGACAGGGATCCTGGGATAATGCTGGAGGGAAACAGATACTCGGGTGAAGGGTGAGGTGCTGGAATACTTTATGTATGAAATTCTATCAATAACAGTTTGGAAACCATAGCACCGTAGCACTGTCGTCTCATTGCTCATCAATTTGCTCAAGCGGGCACCAGTAACGTCTCCATTGTGAGACTTGTTGTTACTGTTTTTGGCATATCAAACACGCCACGGGTAGCTTGCCAGGCTCTGCCAAGCGGGCGGGATACTCTTGGTAGCTTGCCAGGCTCTCCAACAGGGACAGAGAAATCGAACCTGGGTTGGCTGTGTGCAAGGCAAATGCCTTACCTGCTGTGCCATAGCATACAAAATTTAAAATAAATAAATAAAAATAAATGATGGAATGTTATTCAGATGTAAGAAAAGATAAAATTCTTAAATTTGCCAAAACTTTAATAGAATTGAAGGGTGACATGCTGAAAAGTGAGTTAAATGAAGGAAAAATACCACATCATCTCAAACATCTGTATGCACATGAAGAAAAACAGTAACAGGACAATGATATCACTGATATGACCCTGAGAATCTGGCTATTTAACTGAGTTTGCTACGTGGGGTATGAGGTGGGATAACGGGACCTAGACACAGTGGTAGAAGGATGCCACACTCTGAAACATTACTATTAGTTACTATTAGTAACTAGTAAACATTACTATTATACATCACTCTGTAGTCATTAACATAAGGCATGACCTTCCCTGAGTCAAAGGATCTAACCCACTGAAGGCTTAGATGATAGTGGTTATTACAAGTAGTTTTCATTAAGGAATATGCACAATTCTTTACAAATAGATACTGTGTTATTTCGCACTTAATAAACTACTATATACAGTAAGATCGACTTGCTTTATTGCTGTGGTCAGCAACTCAATCTGCATTATCTCCAAGGTGCATCTGCGCTCTGGTAGGGGATTTGCATGCATACTAGCATGCCAAAGGGCAAAATGGGGTTTTAGTCATCTGTGGATATAAAAAATATGTTGCCACAGGAATGAAAAATCATCAGATGTTTTCATTCTCCTCTGCAAGCAGACTTTTAAGATCTCAACTGCCTCCCTACTATCAGCCCAAGTCACTCACACAGAGAATATTATCTACTATATTTGACCACCTTGTGCTTCCTGGTGTTCGTAAGATTGAAAAGAAAGACAAAACTGTCAAAAATTCAAGATATTCACTGGCAGCTGAGAAGAGAAACGGCATTGATTCTCTTCTTTTCATAAAACCATTTTCAAAGCCATTAACCTCTTACCTCTCTCCTTGCTTGATGCTCTCAAACTCACTTTTGAAAAATGCTCTCCAGGCTGTGTCCTTTCAAGGCCAACACATACACAAGCACAGGTAAGTGTGAGTGGCTCTGATATGGCACTTGATTTGCTCAGAAAAGCAACAAAAGGACAATAAATGTAATCTTCTTTATTGGGTAGAACTACTTTTTAAAATCAATTTCATAAAACTAACTGAAACCCCACATTCCTTTTTCCTTCCCACTTATCCAAAAATCTACTTAGTCCTTTCATTGAAATGGAAAGGAAAGGGAAGCATTTTCATCACGACTATTGCCATATTATTTAATACTTTTTAAAGACGTATTCCTTTCTATTAAGTTCCCAAGAAAGATGGGGATGTAGCTCGTGGCAGCAGACTTGCCTTTCAAGCATGAGATCTGGGTTTGAGCACTGAAAAAAAATTTTTTTTAATTTAAATCCAAGCAAAAGAAAATCAGTCATGAGTTATAAAAGGTAGGTTATGCTAAATTCTATTCTGTCTATATACAATGTGAAATTATTCCAATTAAAATCAAGCAAAAGGGAACAGAATGGAAAATCTAAATTCAATCCATACCCCTATATTGTGCACTCTTTCACCAAGCATAGAAGGGGAAAGATTAAAAGTCAATTCATGCAAAGGATAGCAGAGTTTGATGAAATAATTATCAGTGGCGCCAAAATCCTCTGAATATGGATTTGGAAATGGAGATGCTGGTGGTCCTTCGAGAATCAGGATGCTCTTATGACTAATAAGTGTGTTAGACAATTAGAAGAACCTGCCCAGAACCAGATACTGAACATATGAAACAACAAAGAGCCTTCCAAATCTGAGATTTTGGTTTCCAAGGCATCTGGGGTTTCTACATGAGCTTTTCTCTCTAGTAGCTCATGCATTTGTGCTAATTGTTGTCCAGAGGGAAAAGTAGGATACTGACTTTTATCTGGAAGAATTAGCAAAAGCTCTCAGTGTTTGTCAAAGAATTAGCAACACAGGCACTGTAGCACTGTCGTCCCATTGTTCATCGATTTTCTCAAGCGGGCACCAGTAATGTCTCCATTGTGAGATTTCTTGTTACTGTTTTTGGCATATCGAATACGACACGGGTAGCTTGCCAGGCTCTGCCATGCGGGTGGAATACTCTCAGTAGCTAGCTGGGCTCTCTGAGAGGGGCGGAGGAATAGAACCCGGGTCGGCCGCGTGCAAGGCAAATGTCCTACCCACTGTGCTATCGCTCCAGCAACATAGGCATGGCACAATAAAATGTCTCCAGTGGTCAAGTAAACCAATTAATCAAATAAAGTTGGTGGTTGGTTCATTGCATCCCCCTGTACAGAACTCCAATCGAATCCTACCACGCTAGCACTCTCCCTTTCTCTGTTACTCACCAGCCCCATACACCCAGTGGATTTGTACCATCAGAAGAGTATCTCTGGTGCCTGACCTTCATTTTTGTCACTACACCATATGGATTGTTCTCTCATTTCTTTGATCGTGCCTAAGAAAATATCAGAGGCAGCTCTTACCCTTGTGGTGTGAATGTCACACACTCTGCCCTCATCCTGCCCGGTGGAAGGTCCATCGTCATCCAAGACGCTCCGCCCTTCTTCTGGAGGGATGTGTGGTGCACATAGGTTAGCAATGTCCGACAAGAAGAGAAGATTGCTGTTCTCTTGTTACACCCCCCGGAGAGGCTGCTGAGAAATCGCTCCTATCTGCAAGAGAAAACATTGGTCAAGTTGAACCCCAGGGAGAAGACTCACACTACACACTGCCTCTCAGTGTGAAGGTGCTTTTCTGATTAGTTCCCTAGCTTAAAGCCCCTAGACACACAGATGAGGGACTGCACAAAACTACTGTCACTGTAGCACTGTCATCCCGTTGCTCATCGATTTGCTCAAGCGGGCACCAGTAGGGCACCAGTAACATCTCCATTGTGAGACTTGTTGTTACTGTTTTGGGCATATTGGATACGCCAAAGGTAGCTTGCCAGGCTCTGCCGTACAGGCGAGATGCTCTCAGTAGCTTGCCGGGCTCTCCGAGAGGGGCAGAGGAATTGAACCCAGGTCAGCCGTGTGCAAGGTAAACTCTCTACCCACTGTGCTATTGCTCCAGCCCACACAAAACTACAGGATTCAGAATACTCTCGGATTTTTTTGTTTGGGGGCCACAACCAGCAGTGTTCAGGGCTTACTCCTGGCTCTATGCTCAAGGATCACTCCTGGTGGGGTTCAACGGCGCCAGGAATCAAACCCAGGTCAATCTCCTGCAAGGCAAGCACCCTACCCACTATACTGTTTCTCTGGCCCTCTGATCTCTATTTTGATGGACACTCGGGACATTTCCACTGATGCCAAACCAGCAACACGACAAGCCATCAACCAAGTATAGGATTGGGACTGCATTCACTCACCTCCCACACAGTCTCCAGGATCATTAGTCTCCTGGCTAACTTGGCAAGGTCATACTTATACGTCTCTGAATAAATGAGTTAAATCCATGTTAGAAGCCAAGTTTTGAGTGTGACTGCTGCCTGGATAGAGTGAATACTGCTGCTCTCATCATAGATCAGCAAATTCTAAAGACTGGCCAAATTCTGTTTCATTTTCATGGAACACAATTCTATATTACAGATCCGATGACTTCAAGTGCTAGACTGAATTCCAGGATTCTTTGGTTAAGACATGAGAATGTGGGGCAGAGGAGAGCATTCAAAAGGCTAGTGGGCCTGCTTTGGCTACCAGAGGCCCAGGTTCAATCCCCAGCACCGCAGGGTCCCACTGGGTGAGGCTCAAAAAAATAAAAACAAATAACCACACACACACACACACACACACACACACACACACACATTCATGTAGCTGTGAGTGTTGCTTATGGGGAACAGATTTAACAACTAAACAAGGAAAAGGCAAAGTTCAATCTCTCTCTCTGAGTAAATTTTAAAAAGGCAAAAAAATCCAATTCCCCGTGAGGTAAAGCTTGCTTCATGCTGAGATACCCCATAGACTGATACTATGTCTAAGCCTGCATCCACTGATTTTTCTGGTTTTTCAATCAGTGCTGTTTCAAAACAAGGGGTGGGGAGAGAAAGCATTGATTGGGAGCCTAAGAATGGGAATATAATTGCCTCTGGCTGTGTCAGGCATTAAACAAACATTCGTCGGGTTTGAAGATCTGCAGGGCATTATGCTGGGGTTTGATATTACAAATAGGATCAGTCCTAGCTCCCTCCTTCCCGAAGGGGCTCTCAGGCCCCGAAACCCAATTATAAACAAATAACTGTTTCCTATATTTAAGGGCCAATGGAGCAGGAGGAAAGTGAGAAAAAAATCTCAGACTAGTCCCCAAAATAGGCAGAGCAAGCCCTCAGAAAAATTCTAGCTCTCAAGGAGATGAGAATGAGGAAAGATCCAGAGGGCAGAATATGTCTGAGAGGGCATTCTTGGCAAAAAAGAAAAAATTTCAATAGGGATAAATAAAACCCGCACAGGAACCAAAATCATCTGCCCCCTCCTCTCCATATCCCCCCCCCCCCGCCCCCGCCCTCCCTCTCTCAGTAGCCCACCACCAGGTCAGTCCCAGGTATTTGCATTCCAATGAGATACTGGGACCATTGGTGGTGGGGAATGGGCACTGGTGGAGGGATGGGTACTCCATCATTTTCTGACTGAAACGTAACCACGAAAGTTTGTGAGTCTGTAACTGTATCTCACGGTGATTCGTTAAATAAATTTGTCACTGTCATCCCGTTGCTCATTGATTTGTTCGAGCGGGCACCAGTAATGTCTCTCATTGTGAGACTTATTGTTACTAATCTTGGCATATCCAATACGCATGGGTAGCTTGCCAGGCTCTGCCGCGCGGGCTCTATACTCTCGGTAGCTTGCCGGACTCTCCGAAAGGGGCGGAGGAATCGAACTCGGGTCGGCCATGTGAAAAGCGAACACCCAACCGCTGTGCTATAGCTCCAGCCCCGTTAAATAAATAAATAAACAAATAAATTTTAAAAGCTCCCATGGCTAGTCTTCCTTTCCCTATCAGAGGCCTTTTCTAATGAAGCCTATTTTAGGGGAACATAAACTAATTGAGTTGGGAGATAATTAACCCAATATAGTGATATAGATACCACTATATTAGTTACCAAAAGGGAAAAAATGAACAAAGATTTTTGGTCTGTGGCACTTTTACCCACGCACTCCCCCGCACTCCCACGCACAGTGCACTATGCTGCCCCCTTGCAGGGCAGACCCAGAGGCCCACCAAGTCTTTTTCACAGCAACCAGCAATGAGTGGGTCAATATCTGATGAAAAAGTAACAGCCCAGGAGATCTTTCTCTTGCTCCCTCCACTCACGTCACAGAATTCGTATGCTTTGGGGGTCCCCCATGACTCCAGACAAAATTCTCTCCTATAGTTTTATTCCTTTTTTTTTTTAAGATTGAAGAGCCCGCAAGACTCCCAGGTGTGAATTTCTGCCCATTAACACCCACCCCAGGACATTCACACCCTCTGTGTGAGTTCTCCATAGAAAACAGTAGTGAGCATATTTGCATATTTTCTGAGTCCCCAGACCTAGCCTGGACCGGTCCTGGGAGACTCAGTCATGGCACGGCTCTTCTCAACCACTGAAGTGGCAGATGTTGCTATTCCATAGTTTGTTTTGATTTTTTACTGATTGCGGTTCCGTGACAGTTAATGATTGCTCTTCCATTTTCTAGGTAGGCCATGGGAGCTCAGAGAAGTTCTTTGCTCAAAGTTCCATACTGCGAGCCAAACCTAGGAAGGTCTTTTGATTCCCATTAGCAGAGCCAACCAAGAGTCATGCTCAGTTGCCAGTCACTGGGGAAAGCTCAAGACATACTGGGAGGGATGGGCAGAATACAGGCCACAGCAGCCCGTTTTGGGGGAGAGAAATGTGTGCATGCAACCTGCTCAGCCACTTCCTGCTTAGCCACGTGGCCCCGTGTGTCTGCCTGCATGTTGCCACCATCTCATCGGTGAGCCACTGTTCAAGAGCAGCGAGGAGGGCTGGGGGCAGGGCACTGGAGCTGGTTTCTGACTTTGCAGGTTGATTCTGCAGGATCCTGTCAAACCATGTCAAACTCGAATTTTGTTTCTTCAAGTATTACAATAATAAATTGAAACTGATCAGGCTGGACAAGAACTGAATAATAAAAGTAGGTAAAGGGATATACAAGACAACTTTTCAGTATCTGTGTTACAAACCACAAGCCCAAAAGGACAGAGAGAGAGAGAGGGAGAGAGAGAGAGAGAGAGGGAGAGAGAGAGAGAGAGAGAGAGAGAGAGAGAGAGAGAGAGAGAGAGAGAGAGAGAGAGAGAGAGAAGCTCCTGCCAGAGAGGCAGGCTGGGTGAGGTGGTAGGGGGGTGATGGGAGGGAAACTGAAGACACAGGCGCTGGGAAATGGACACTGGGGGAGGGAAGGGTGTTGGAACACTGTGTGACTAAAATCCAATCATAAGCAGCTTTGTAACGGAATATCTCAAAGTGATTCAATAATGAATAAAATACCGTTTTTTAAAATCCCATTCCCTCTGCAGAGTTTCCCCTTTCACAACACAAAGGGAGTACTCTGCAGCAGCCTGGGCCTCGCTCCAGCCTGACGCCACGTCCCGTTGACGGTAACATCCCCCATGTACCCAGTGCAGCCTCCCTCACTGACAGGGCATGGGCGAAGGTTTAGTGCCATTTGGATTCATCCAATCTACAAACAGAATAAGTGACCCCCTGCCACTGTCCCCTTCTCCCAGGTCTCACAAGCCTGAGAATAAAGTTGCTCTCCAAAACTTAAACTAAGAAGCGCCTGGGAGATCCAAGAGACCCACTCCGTGTGGCTTTGCAGCAGAGGTCTGTGTCCCCTGCACTTGTATAGAACTCAGAGTGAACATGGTACCACTCTGTTTACATTCTTATAAAATGTTGGCACCTCTGTGCCATCCACCAGGCAGAGAAACCCTCTAGTTACCATAGGGTCCCCATGTCAGTCTTCATAGTAACTACCCTGGTTATACACTGGTACTGAAAACATTTTTGTTAAACTTATTCCTCTCTCCCAAGCCAAGCAGACTAAAAAAAAGATCAATTACAAAGCATCCATATGAGGGGCAGAAGATGGTCCAGCAAGAAGGGCACTTACCTTGGACGTGGCCAGTCCAGTTTAATCCCCAACACCCTATATGGTCCCCAGTCCGGAGGGATCCCATGGCATAGTGCCAGGAGTAGGCCCAGTAGGGCCCAGTAGGCCCACCACCAGTAAGGCCCGAAAACCAAAAACTAAAAATAAGTTGAAAAATCAATATGGAGCACATGAAAAAGTGCTCTACATCACTAATCATCAGGGAGATGCGGATCAAAACAACCACGAGATACCACCTCACACCACAGAGACTGGCACACATCCAAAAGAACAAAAGCAACTGCTGTTGGAGAGGATGTGGGGAGAAAGGGACCCTTCTACACTGCTGGTGGGAATGCCAACTGGTTCAGCCCTTTTGGAAAACAATATGGACACTTCTCAGAAAATTAGAAATTGAGCTCCCATTTAACCCAGCAATAGCACTACTGGGAATATACCCCAAAGAAGCAAAAAAGTATAGTCGAAATGACATCTGCACTTATATGTTCATGGCAGAACTGTTTACAATAGCCAGAATCTGGAAAAAACCCGAGTGCCCGAGAACAGGAGAACAGATGACTGGTTAAAGAAACTGTGGTACATCTATACAATGGAATACTATGGAGCCGTTAGAAAAAATAAAGTCATGAACTTTGCATATAAGTGGATCAACATGGAAAGTATCATGCCAAGTAAAATTAGTCAGAAAGAGAGAGACAGACATAGAAAGATTGCACTCATCTGTGGAATATAAAATAACAGAATAGGAGACTAATATCCAAGAATAGTAGAAATAAGTACCAGTAGGTTGGCTCCATGCCTTGAAAGCTGGTCTCACATGCTGGGGAAAAAGGCTGCTCAGGTAGAGAAGGGAACACTAAGTAAAGTATGGTTGGAGATCCCACCGGGAAGGGAGACGTGTGCTGAAAGTAGACTAGAGACTGAACACAATGGCCACTCAATACCCCTATTGCAAACCACAACACCCAATTGGAGAGAGAGAGATCAAAAGGGAGTACCCTGCCACAGAGGCAGGGTGGGGTGGAGGGGAGATGGGATGTGGGGGTGGGATATTGGGTTTATTGGTGATGGAGAACGGGCACTGGTGGAGGGATGTGTTTCTGAACATTGTATGAGGGAAAAACAAGTTCTAACATGTGTGAATCTGTATCTGTACCCTCATGGTGATTCACTAATTAAAGAATAAAATTTAAAAAAATTAAAAAAAATTGAGATAGCATAGTTCATATATTCAAGTTTAAATGAAAATGAAAAATAAAAGGAAATAATAGAACTGTATCAGGCATATGATATTTTATAAATCCAGAGAATCTGACATAATCAGTTTTATTAAAAGTATATTTTATTTAAAAAAAAAGAAAAATCAATATGGTCTAGGCATCACCCCTTTACATTTCCTCATCTAGTATTCTATGTACCACAGATAAGTGAGATCATCCCGTGTTTGTCTTTCTTCTTCTGGCCTAGTTAATTCAGCATGATATCTTCCAGTTCCAAACGGATTGCAGCCATGACCCCAGTGTTTAGAGAGAAGTCTAAGAAGGAAATAGATCAAGGTTGGGGAGAAGAGAACAGGAAGTGAGCAGGCATCAGGGCTTCAGTTATACCGGTGGTACGGGTGAGGGGTATAGCCATGTATCCAAAACACAGACTCAATAGGACAACATGAGAGCTAAGCTGCAACCACCGGAACTTGGTGATGTGCCTGTCAAGCTGGCAGGTGGAGATGGGGCAGGGCTTGAGGATGGGGAGAAATATGGAAACTCTGTGGGACTGGTGTGGAGATACATGCCTAAGACCATCAATGACATTGTAAATCACAGTTCTTTTTTTAAAATAGAAATAAGCAGCTTTAAAAATATCACGGTGGATAATAAAGAACAGTTGGGCCACAATGGAAGCAGATAGAAATTGCAAAAGATCTAGGGGCTGGAGTGGTAGTACAGCGGGTAGGGTGTTTGCCTTGCACGCAGCCGACCCAGGTTTGATTCCCAGCATCCCATATGGTCCCCCGAGCACTGCCAGGAGTAATTCCTGAGTGAAGAGCCAGGAATAACCCCTGAACATCGCCAGGTGTGACCCAAAAAAGCAAAAAAAGAAAAAAGAAAGAGAAATTGCAAAAGATCTAAATGGTTCTAAGCTCCACGCCAGCACTTTCTAAAGGAGAAAGCTTTATGCTGAGCCCACAGCATCTCCAACCCTGTTGCGAAATATCCTGACTGGAGCTCAGACACCCGGTTTCAGGTACCAGTGGATACCCTCCCCTTTCTGGAGCCCACGTCCCTCCTGGAGATTGCAGCTCCTTGGCACTTGGCCAATAGCAAGCATTTGAGTGAGGCAGCCAACCAAACTCAAGAGTGGAACTTGGTAAAGCAAGAGGAGTGCATTTTTCTATTTCTGTATTTCTGACTGAGCCAGTCTCAGAGAGTCTGATCAGTTCTGAGACACCCAAAGCAAGTATCTGGATCTGTAAGACTGGGGGAGAGAAGGACCCTCACTTGTGATGGAGTTTCAAGAAAATGACGCCTTTGATCACCCTCCAGGCTGCCAGGCACTTCCCTGCAGACATTCTAATCTTGTGGGCCCGGGCAATCTTTTACAGCAGGTCCCTGGTTTCAGCGTTACTGACACTTAGAGGTTAAGTGATTCTTCTGTAGCAAAGGAGAGGGGGTGTGGCGGTGCTAGGGGAAATTTCACGGTATCTCTGGTTTCTACACATTAAATGCAGTGCATCTCCTCCCTACCCCGAAGGACTGTGACAACTAAAGTGTCTCCAGACACTGGCATATGTGCTCCTGAGTACAGAACCGTCCCCAGCAGTGCACCTCAGCCCTTACAAGTGTTTGTCAAAAGACTTCAGACACCTGATCCGGGAGTTAGAAGCCAGAAGGCTCTGAAGGACAGAATGCTAACCTGCTGAAGGGCTCTTCTCCCAAATCCTTGTTCTTTAAGAAACCGGGCCTGGCATTTCCCATGTCAGACAAGTAAAACTTTGCAAATGAGGAAAGATAAAAGCAAGGTTAACCTTTTGTTGAAACTCAAAGCATGCTTCGTGAAATTTGAGTCTAGAGTAAAGGTTAGTGGTTTTCTCAGAAAGTCTGTGTTCTATTTGCTAACCTTTTCAGTGCCAGACTGGCACACACGTAGGGCGTGTGCCCTAACAATTGGGAAAATGTGGCCTGCTATTACATTCTGAAGGAAGTGGGAGCAATGCCGCCCACACCCACCGCTGACAGATGCTTCAATTCAGTGGAAAATCATTGATGCCCCAGGAAAATCACAAACACAGGTTAGTTGCACAAACTTGTCACCCGTTATAAATTATCAACCAATTTTCAATACAATTTAAGAGCCATGTAAACATAGGAATAATGAAAGGCAAAATTCCATCCTACCTCTATATTGCTTAACTAATGAGAACTATGGTGTAGGTTGTTGCTTAAATAAAATCAGAGCACCATCATTTGGAGTTAGCATGCCAGGAAACTTACATGCCAGGAAACAAGTTACATATAACTTATATGTAAATACTACAGTCCAAAGCAAATCCAAACAACACAACACCTCCACTTGACTCAGATAACTCAAACTGTCCCCACCCTCTTTTTCGAACTTTCAAGACATACCTTAGGATCATATGGGAATCCTTGAATTAATAATCTTTTTTTTTCCTTTCCATTCACTTGTCCCAAGAAGAAAATAAAAAAAAAATCAGGGTCTAATATCTACAGGAGTTAAAACTCCATGTGTAGAAGTTCTGGTCTTCTGAGACTTAAAAGAAAATAAAACAGTCAATACTTTCTAAAGCAAGGCCTCTAAATGACACTTAGATAAATATAAATTATGTTTTTCAGCCATCGAGAGCAAATGAAGAAGTTCCGTCCCCATAAATCCCAAAGGTTTGATACACTGGTAACTGTTCTGTGTTCCCAGACAACGTACCCTGGGGAGCAGAAACCGGTGCAGGCTGCTGCCAAGTCACCTCCACATTCTGCAGAAAAGAAAGGCAAGAAGTGCCCGTGGCAGGTGTGTGCCCCCAGGGGAAGGCAACAACATCACAGCCACGGAGGCCAGTCACTGCCAACAGGGCTTTAAGGGCCAACCTTAAAGGTCCAAATGGCAGCCACCATCCACAGGCCCCAGGAATCAGCTGCTCTGTCCCTTCATCCCTCAGGAATTCCCCCACTAGCAGGGCTGGAACTGCAGCCAAGAAATCTCAGCTCAGGGTTGGAGCGATAGCACAGTGGGTAGGGTGTCTGCCTTTCACATGGCAGACCTGGGTTCAATTCCCAGCATTCCATATGGTCCCCTGAGCACTACCAGGAGTAATTCCTGAGTGCAGAGCCAGGAGTAATCCCTGTGCATTGCCAGGTGTGACTCAAAAAGCAAAAAAGAAAAAAAAACTCAGCTTATCGGGGGCTGTAGGCCCAGCACTGTCTCTGGTTCCCACATTTTCAATAGCTAGTACATCAAATATCTGGGCTAAGAAGGGTGGGGGAAGCACACAGTTTGGAGGGTGTAGGGAGAAAGCACATCCTCTAAGAATAGTGATTGTAAACCAGTCAAAGAACCCTCCTAAGGAACAATGTGTGATCTATGTATCTCGGTGCCCTATTGTGGGATGTTGGAAAATCAAATATGTCATCAGATACATGTCCAGGGAGGCACAGACAAGGATAGTCACTGAATCATTGCTCATCAAAGCCAAAAGCCAAGGCCAGAGAGATAGTACTGAGGTAAAGCACTGGCCTTGCACACAGCAGACCCAGCATAACTCAACACCACATACGCAACCCCTCAGCAATATCTGGGGTCACTCTTGAGCAAAGACCCAGGAATAGTGTCTGAGCAAAACTAGATGTGGCCCCAAAACAAGCACACCAAAAAGGCACCCTAAATATTCATCAATTGGAGAATGATTAGCTAGATTAGGAAGTTACCATGTGATGGACTAACCTGTGAACATTAAAAATGGGGAAATAATAGTAGGACTCCTGAATACTGAATCAGGCACTGCTCTTACATGTTTACATTTCTGAACATATTTAATCCTGACAATTCTCATACAAGCATTTTGTTCTTGGGTTCATTTCATACATGAAGAAGCTGATAGATAGAGGAGTTAACTAACTCCAGAGTCAACTACTATGAGCTGGTCGATACAGACCTCAAGTGATCTCCACGGTCAACACTATTAAATAAAAACGTATGGTTTGGATTCAAACAATTGTGCTCTTTTTTAAAAAAAATTGAATCATCATGTGGAAAGTTACAATGCTTTCAGGCTTAAGTCTCAGTTACACAATGCTTGAACACCCATCCCTTCACCAGTACACATATTCCACCACCAAGAACCACAGTAAACCTCCCCCTCACCCCCCCACCTCCCCAGCCCCCTACCCTGCCTATGTAGCTGATAAATTTCACTTTACTTTCTATTTACTTTGATTAAATTCAGTATTTCAACAAAAAATAGTGCTCTTAAGCCATTCTCTTAACCATAAGTCTCTACCCAACAACAAGGACATACGCAGATCATCACAATATGCTGTGTAAAATAGAGATGAAGAGAGGTCATAATTATAATAAAATACATAGCATATTATGATCTTGACAAGAATGCCTGACTTTATAAAGTTGGGGGGAAAAGTCTTTAAAAGTACCTACCACTCTTGCCTTGAGATGTAGCCTTGGATGTGTGAGGCTCTGAGTTCAAACCCTAGTACTAATTTTTTTTTTAATATACACCAAAATGTTAACTGCATTCTCTCCAGATGATAAAATCCAGGGTAATTTTCACTTACTGTACCTCTCAACATTGCGCTGAGACAAAGAATTAAAAGTGTTGATACACTTAGGAAAATCGTTCCTTCTACTGGAAAAAATATTAAAGGTCATAAGCAGTCTCTGTCAGCATCTGGACAGGGGTGAAGGAAGGCAGACAGGCATTCACTGAACTTACGGATTGGAGTGAGATGAAATCTTCTCCCCACGGTCTCCGGTCACGGGCAGGAATCCTAAGCTTCTGCAGTTCATTCACATCATCTCTAGCGCAGACATCAGCCTGGGAGCTAGAGAGAAGCAGACAGCAAGGCTCTTTCCCTCTGCGCTGATAGGTGCTTGGGAGAGCAGGGAGGTAATTAATAACTGTGATAACTGCAGGAGAACTGGGTACCATGAGGACAGTCACCAAGAAGGTGCCGCAGAGGTTTGGAGGAGATAAAGGTTCCCTCTGGAATCAGAAACATAAACAGAGAGATAGCATCTGAGCTGAACCTTCGGGGTCAGGTCGGCTATGAATAAGTAAAAGAGACCGGTTTCAAAAAGAAGGCTCTTCTCAAGGAGGAAAAAAGTACAGATACAAAGAGGTAGCACTAGATAGCTTGTGGTTTGTATAGAGAGCAGAAGATAATTGAGTTGGACCAGCAAGCAGATGACCCGCAGATATTTTTCACAGATTCTTCTTCAGATATAAAGAATTCTGCCTTCAGTCCTCACACCTTTGTGAACCAGAAATATTGGAGGTGAGAAATAACTCTAGGAAAGGAGAACAGATGATGTGGTCATCCAGAGAATCTGCAGGAAAAAAAGTACTGCAGCTCAGGATCCCAAACTACTGAGCTACCCAGGAGCCATTCAGAGAAATATATAGTTTTTTTTAAAAACCTCTTAACATTATCCTGGTTCTTAGAATGTCTAAAAAATTTAGTAGCTGCCACTAGTACAGCCTGGCCAGAAAAGAACTGCAGCAATGCCGAGTGAAAAGCAGACAGGGAAAACAGCAAAAGCAGTGGCAGCATTTCATTAGGTGCCCTGAACTAAGTAGACCCCAATTAATCTAGTCTCCCCCTGACACAGTAGGGGTCTGTAGAGAGAACTCAAAAGGTCTTGAGCTGAGATGGGGGGAAATTCTTGATTTTCACTACTACCTAACTGAAATGTAATGATTCTTCCCATTAAAAATGTAGACAGTGGCCTAAGGCAGCATTAGCACTTTCTGGGACATCATCTGAGTAGAAATCACAGATAATTTTGTATGTCAGAGTTGTTACAGGTCTCTCAAAACACCAGGAATTCCCATTATTATTCTGAATTTACTCTATTTACAGACCTACTGCTATACCACCTCTAGTGAACTACTAAAGAAGCAGTACTAAATCATAAAATGATTTAAATATCTGGACCATTGGATTATTTTATATCTTGAAGAATAACAGAAGGAAATAAGGCAGGGAGGGAAGGAGGAAGGGAGGGAGAGAGGGAGAGAAGAAGGAAGGAAGGAAGGAAGGAAGGAAGGAAGGAAGGAAGGAAGGAAGGAAGGAAGGAAGGAAGGAAGGAAGGAAGGAAGGAAGGAAGGGAGGGAGGGAGGGAGGGAGGGAGGGAGGGAGGGAGGGAGGGAAGGGGGAGGGAGGGAGTTAAGAATGCCCTAACTAAAGAAACTTCCTTAAAGAAGAAACACAAGGGACCAAAAGGCACATGAACCTTCTTGATCACTAACCATTATGGAGAAGCAAATCAAAACAGCAATACAATATCATCTTACACCACAGAGACTGACTACACATAGAAAGATCAAAACAACCAGTGCTGGCACAGATGAAGAGAGAAAAGAAATCTCATTCATTGATGGTGGAAATGCCCACTGACCCAGCCTTTTTGGAAAACAGTATGGGCGTTTCTCAAAATACTAGAAAATGAGCTTCCATATGACCCAGCAATACTGCCCCTGGGAAGATAGTCTAGGGGGCCAAAAACAGAACGCAGAAAAGCTATCTGTACTCCTATGTTCATTGCAGCATCACGAACAATTGTCAGAATTTGGAAATAACTCAAGTGCCAGAGAACAGATGACTGGATAAAATAATGATATAAATGGTGCTGGAGCGATAGCACAGCAGGTAGGGCATTTGCCTTGCACGTGGCCAACCGGGGTTCAAATCCCAGCATCCCATATGGTCCCCTGAGCACTGCCAGGGATAATTCCTGAGTGCAGAGCCAGGAGTAACCCCTGTGCTTTGCCAGGTGTGACCCAAAAAGCATAAATAAATAAATAAACAATGATATAAATATGTATATATGTCACTCTCACTGTCACTGTCATCCTGTTGCTCATCAATTTGCTCAAGGTCACCAGTAACGTCTCCATTGTGATACTTGTTGTTACTATTTTTGGCATATCGAATACACCACGGTTTGCTTACCAGGCTCTGCCATGCAGGCAGGATATTCTCGTAGCTTGCCGGGCTCCCTGAGAGAAACAGAGAAATCAAACCCGGGTTGGCCACGTGCAAGGCAAACGCCCTACCCACTGTGCTATCGCTCCAGCCCATGTATATATGTACATGTACATAATGGAATACTACACAGCTGCTAGGAAAAATGAAGTCATGAAATTTGCTTATACATGGATGGACATGGAAAATATCATGCAGAGTGAGGTGAGTCGGAAGGAGAGAGACTGACATAGAATGACAGCACTCATTTGTATGATAGTATGACACTAATACCAAGGACAGCAAAAACAAGAGCCAGGGGACTGGTCCATGGTAGCAAGCTTGACAGAAGTGGCAGGGATTGGAGGGGGCGTGCAGTTAGGAGAGAGAAGGGACCACCATGACAATGACAGATGAAAATGATCACTCTAGACAAGAACTGAGTGCTAAGAGGAGGTAAAATGATAACCTTTCAGTACCAGTGTCGCAAACCACAATGCCCAAGAGAAAAGAGAGAGAACAAAAGTGTCTGTCATAGAGGCAGGCTGGGGGTGGGTACCAGGAGGGACACTGGAGACATTGGTGGTGGGACATGTACAGGTGAAGGGTTGGGTGTTAACATTGTATGACTGAGACTCAATCATGAACAACTTTGTAGCCGTGTATCTCAGAGTGATTCAATTAAAATTGGGGGAGGGGGGGAAGCACAAATTCCCGAACTGTAATTCCTGTTAATTCTTGCATTTCACTCCTTGGTTTGGTTTCAGCTCTTCTGAGTTCATAGTCTCTTTTGTTCCTTTCTGGCACATGGGATTCTATTATATGAGGCACATGGCTGCCACAGGGCTTTTGCACTGGCCAAGCCTTATACCCTGTGACTGCATGTCAACCTTTGTTACTCCTTTCTTTACTCCAACAATTTCTTCCAAACGACACCTTCCTGGTCTGTGTATCTGCCTATAATAGCCTTCAATGAAGCTCCTATGAAACCTTCTTGATTTGTTTTCTCTTGTAAGCATTTCCCACTCCCTAAAATATATTCAGAGACAAAGACTCTATTTCTTTATCTTACTGTTTGCTTCATTCCTTATGCAGGTATGTGCTCATCACCTGGAATCTCACTGGACACACCGGTAAGTTCTCTAAAAGGAGTTGATGAGTAAATTACTGTTTGCTCTTTGTTACATAGTTTAGTCCCTGGCTTCTTCAAATTCAGGTGTTTGGGCCACACTGGCAATGCTCAGGGGTTATTCCTGGCTCTGTACTCAGGAATTACTCCTGGTGGTACTCGGGGACCATATGGGATGCTGAAGATCAAACCCAGGTTACCTGCATGCAAGGCAAGCGCTCTAGCCACTGTACTATCTCTCTGGTACTACAATTTGAATTTTAAAATCCCTCTTGCCAACTCCTGAATGGAGTGAAATAAAAAGTTTTAGCAAATTTATTTTTGGAATTGTGGTCACCACAGAAGAAAAGCCGCTATTTATATCAGCCACTGCAAAGCAAAGAGATAAATTTCATCCTTAATAAAAAGTTTTCTCAGACAAGACAGATAAGTTCTCACACCGACACAGGCACTGAACTCGTGGATCAAGTGATAACATAAAACAAATACAAAAATAAATGGGAAAATTGGCATATAGCATAAAACCAATAAACCGCCTGTGAAGACTGCAATGGAAGTGATGCTGGTTTGATAAGATCATCACACAGATTCCAACCGGCAAATGATAAATAGAAATGGACAGTACACAAACAAGAGAAAATGCAGGTGATAAATCACAATGTGAGCACTGCTTGTCTTCACTTATCATGGTAAAGTGATTTTAGCCATTTTCAGGCATGGCTGCCTACATAGTCACACAGCAAAAAGACACATTTTAACAGCGCTTTTCCCAGTTGACAGGGCTGTGTCCACTACACACGCATCACACCACTCCTCTCTCTAGCCAGCGAGGCTCAGAATGGACTCCATGAAGTTATAAAATATAAGTCAAGGACAAATAAAACAAAGGGAGGGGGAAAGGACATTTCTGTATCTTCTACCTTCTTATATGAAGATGCTGGGACTTCCTCATATTCAAAAGGATCCAAACTCCAATAATTAAAGTTTAAAGCATATAGGTTGGTGGCTGGCAGGGACCTAGGGTCACTGGCAGAGGGATGTGGTCCCTGGTGGTAGAACCAGGCTTGGGACACTGTGTGCCTGAAACTCCATTGCCAACAGCTTTCTAAATCAGAGTGTCTAAATAGAAATGGGGGGGGGGGGGGGCTGGTGCAATAGCACAGCGGGTAGGGCGTTTGCCTTGCACGCGGCCGACCCGGGTTCAGTTCCCAGCATCCCGTATGGTCCCCCAAGCACCACCAGGAGTAATTCCTGAGTGCATGAGCCAGGAGTAACCCCTGTGCATTGCCGGGTGTGACCCAAAAAGCAAAATAAATAAATAAATAAATAAATAAATAAATAAATAAATAAATAGAAAATGGGGGGGAAGCTTTAAAGTGAACATTAAAAATAAAATCTCCTGCTCCCCCATCCCAACGGGACCCTGAGATGATACCCACGAACGGTCCCTGGCTACTGATTAAGCTCCTTAACAGCCGTGATCCCAGAGACACACAAATGAATCTAGGAACCAAGCGCTCTTGGCAGAAATGCCTCCACACTTTGATTAGGCCACCTTCGCTCGGTCACCCAAGTCGGCAGCAGGTGCTGTCCCTCCACCTGTTCCCCGGGAAGCCCAGCGGCCGCCATCTTCCAGAACTCAATGGAAAACCCAGGTACCGACCAGCGGTGATAGCACAGGGCAGGTCTCACAGGATAGAGGAGCAGCCAGTCCTTCTCCTCCCCCAACCCAAAGGGACCGAGATGATGCCCACAAATGTGCCCCCCCCCACACACACACACCTCGGCTACTGATTAAGCTCCTTAATGGCCATGTTCCCAGAGACACACAAACGAATCTCGAAACTGAGCGGCTCTTGGTAGAAATCTCTCCAGACCTTACTTATTAAACTTTTAGAATTCCAGGACCGCAAGGCCACTCTCGTGACCGCACAACATTATATGCTACTACTCATAACCAGCAATACAAAACAAACTGTCTAACATTGCCTTTTCGGCAGGTCTGAGTGGTAGGGGAAAATTCCAAATAATAATGGTGGGACTGATGTCAAAATATTGAATGTGATCATAGTGGAGAGTAATGTGGAAATTTTCTGCCACACAGGGGTAGGGGTGGAATGGGCGGGGGGCGAGGGGGGCACACGGGGTTTTTTGGTGATGAAGAATGTGCACTGGTGAAGGGATGGGTGTTTGATCATTGTATGACTGAGATTGAAACATGAAAGCTTTGTAACTGTTCTCACAGTGATTCAATAAATAAATTTTAAAAAATAAATTAAAAAAAAGTAAATCTCCCAACCTTCAGGTAGTTTTTGCGACAAAGCTGTTTGAAATTGCTTCCTACCCTCGTGCAGCTTCTCCTCTCTTTCTTGCCCTGACACTAAGCACTTCTGCTAAGGACACCTGGAGGTGAGCTGACCCCCAGAACATCTGTATTTTGCACACGACAAATCTGTATTTGTCACTGCCCACCCTCCGATCCTGCAGTAGCAGATGCCAGTGATCTGACCACTGGTCCAACTTGCCATCTCTGCATCTTCTTCCCAAACCTTAAATTTAGCATCATATAAATGAAATATTGTGGGGACCAGGAAAGAACCGGAAATGAGAAAGGACAGCGGACTTGCAGTGACACAGTCCAGCCCTCTTGTTCCTCGTCTGTGGGTCTCAGGAAGTCAGACTCTACGGCTGCTCAAGAAAAGCCACTAATCTGTTTGTAGGGAAACTTGCTCATTTCTTTCAAGTCTTAAACTGGCAACAATGTCTTGATCTGTTTTGCTCTGTTTTATATCTGCGGAACCTTTCCTGGCCATTCTCAGTCAGCCAGGCCTGAAGGTCAATGCGACAGCCCTCGGATATGGCTCTGCTTAGGACGTGAAGTGACAGGAGTTACCCCCAGCCAAGCTTGCAGTGCTCAGGGAACCATGTAGTGGGAGAGACCACTGGGGTCAAATGCATGCTAGGCAGCCACCTTCACCCCCACACCTCTCCAGCCCCATGAGGTGTTAGTTCTCAAAGCCAAATTCAACCTATCTGTACCCTTGATTCAGCCAGGAGGTCTCCTCCCGCCCACTCCATCCCCAGGATCTGCTTTTTATCCCTCTGGGAATCACCAGTTCACCCCGGAGACCTCCCTTCCATATTTCCAACTCCTGTAACTGCCCACTGGACATGTCCTTGGGGCCTTAAAATAATCACGGCCACACTGTTCCTTCACCCTTGTTCCCAAATAGCTCTCATATCCTTTCCATTTCCCAATCCCTCCTGCTTCTGCTTTTACTAAGACACTGTATTTTTCCATGGCTTACTGCACGTGACTGCTAACGGTCCTCCCAGCCCTAAGTCTATCCCCATTCCCTACCCTCAAATTCATCCTCTGTTGCTTCGTGCTTTTTTACACTGCATTTTGTTGTTTCCTCCATCTTTTTGTTGCTAAAATTGTCATTGTCGGGCCACAGAAATACTGGGGTTTGGCGCTTGTCTGATCCCTGGGTACAGAGACAGGAATAAGCTCTGAGCACAGCCAGGTGTGACTCAAAAACAAACAACAAAAATTGTCATCATGCTTGCAGTGGCAGGAGGTCACACACATTGGCTGCAGTGTCACTTTTTGAAAAAAGTTGGAGTCACTTTTTGTGGCATGAGGGACAACCACCTGAAAATACTGGGGACCATACTGGTGATAAAAAGGTGGTACCAAGGATCTAACGTATACCCTCACACCTGTAAGGTGGGTGCAATCACTGAACCATATCTGTGGGCCCCTCAAATTCACTCTTTACGCCAAGTTAAAGTGAATTTCAAAAATACATAGCTTAGGGGATGGAGTGATAATTACAGCAGGTAGGGCATTTGCCTTGCATGCAGCCAACACGGGTTCAGTCCCCAGCATCCCAAATGGTCCCCAGAGCACTATGAGGAGAAATTCCTGAGTATAGAGCCAGGAGTAACCCCTGAGCATTGCCAGGTCTTACATAAAGTAAAAAAAAAAGATAGAGCTTAAAGTCTTCTGATGGTGCTACTGAGCCTTCAGGATAAACTTTGGATCCAGGGGCCGAGGTGACAGTACAGCGGGTAGGGCATTTGCCTTGCATGCAGCAGACCTAGGTTCGATCCCCAGCATTCCATATGGTCCACCTGAGCACTGTCTGGAGTAACTGTAATTCCTGAATGCAGAGTCAGGAGTAACCCCTGGGCATCCCTGGCTTTAAAAAAAAAATGGATCCTAACTGTGTTAGTCTGAATTCCAGCTACACCATCTCTTCAAGAACCAAGCCCATCACCTCGAAGAGCCAAGCCGTAACCCCAAACTTCCCCCTTCCTCCATCCACTAGGGCCTGTATCCATCCCCATTTTTAACTTGCTGAAGGGCAGGTAACCATTCCACAAAGCTTCCACCACCACAGGCGGGGTGACAATATTTTTTTCTTTGTACCCTCAATGTAGAGCAGAAAAGAATGAACAAATGCCAAGTGCTCTTTAATCCCCAGATCAACCTAGAGAGGGGGCATTACTATGATCCACCATTTAGGAACGAGGAAATTAAGAGTCTGCCTAGTTGAGTTCAAAGGGGAGAGAGCACAGCCAGAGGCTGGCTCCAGACATGCCCATGGTGGGAAATGGGCCACTTTCTGCCATATTGGTGGGGCTCCACCTTCCATCCTAAGACTCTGGGCTCATATCCTTAAAACACTCTTTCCTTTTGCTAAATGAAGGAAAGATACAAATGAATTTTTTTTTCAAAAGAGTAGGAAAGAGCAGGAAAGTTCAGTGTTAGCTTTGTTTAGTATTTTGGGCGGTAGAGAAGGACTTTGGTTTGGGGACCTAACAGACAGTGCTCAGGGACTACTCCTGCTTAGAAGTGCCCCTCCCCCACACCCAGCATGCTCAGGGCACCAAACAATGCTTGGAAATGAACCTGGCCCTCAGCATGCAAAGTGAGCCCTCAGCTCATTGAGCCATCTCTCCGGCCCCTAAATTAATATCATCTCCTGCTCTTTCTATGAAGAGTTATAAAATACAGAGTAAAAGTGACCAGTGACTGTTTTTTCTAGGTGTATCCTTATAAATGTATGTAATTCTGTCTTCTTTATACAATCTACAAAATCATCTTCCTCACAAATGCTTATGTAATTTACTTCGCATCAGGCACTGCTTTAAATACATTGTTTTATCTGCATTAAGGTGAATGCTATTAATTCCCATTCATCAGAGAAAGAAACTGAGACCAGAAAGGTGAATTTTCCAGCTAGGTTACTGGGTGATGTAAGATTTTAAGTTTGTGGGTAAAAGAACAAACTATACCAAGCCTGCATTCATTTAAATCCACATCTGCCATTTTCATATAATTCCTGGAGCCAGGAGATAGTTCAAAGAGTTGGAACACATTCTCTGTGTGAGCCCTCGGTTTGATCCCCAGCACCCCACAGTGACCCAAGCACCACCAGGAGTCACCTCCAAGTACTGAGTTGGAAGTACCACCCACGCAGTACCAGATATAGCCCAAACAAAGAGTGCCCAGCTCCAAGGAACAGGCCAAATGAATCATTTAGATGACTGAAAGTCCCTCTTTCCAGTGCTCCCAAATCACTCTGTAGACAACTCAATTACATCATCTCTTTTTCTCTGTCTCTGTCTGTCTCTAACTCTCTCTCTCTTTCTCTCTCTCTCACACACACACACAACACACACACACACACACACACACGCACACACACACGCAGCATTTCTCAGTAACATCCCTTTCCCCTCCATAGGCTACTAGAAGGATTTTTCAAAAGTAAAGATCAGAGTATATCTAATAAATCTTCAAAGACTGCCGGGGTCTTAAGGAAGGAGTTCAAATTCATCCTTGATGTCAAGCAAGAACACCCGGGCCTACTCTCTGGCCTCCAGACACCTGTCCACTTCAAAGCCCTCTGCCTTGGCCCATCACCCATAACCTGGTTTCTGGTCCTTAACCTCACAGTGTACTCTCCATTCCCTTCCGGAGACCTCTTCCCTCTGTTCTCTTTCACAATCCCAGTTTTGTCTTCAAAACTGCGCTCATACATACCAAAACACTTTCCCTTAACACACACACACACACACACACACACACAGAGACATCTAAACTAAAGGAAACTCCTTTGCGCATACACTCCATTTCTCTCTAACACACACAAACACACACATAAACACACACACACACTCTCACACTCACAAACACACTCTCTCATTCTCTCTCTCTCTCTCTTACACACACACACACAGAGGTACATCTAAGACTAAATAGGAGCCCCTCCTTTGCGCTTACACTCCATTTATTTCCAAGAACCTAATACACAGTGACACCAGAGACAGCTCCACAGCAGATCTGGTGGATGTAGGACTAAATGAATTTTTCCTTCAGCAAAAAAGTTGAATGAATTTTACCTGCTCAAAGTAGAGTGTGAGGAGTCCGAATACCACCCAGCCTCCCCTGGGACTCCTGGATCCTGAGGTGAGAAAGCTTGACCGAGCTATTGTTTCTCTACAGCAGCCCAGGCTCCGGCACCTCATGTAATTTCCAAGGGATGTAGAAGCACGCTCAAGAAACCCTGTGTTTTGTGCCAAATCATAAACCCTCAGCATATTTACAACAAAACCTCCCGGGAGCCAAGTGTCTATTGCTGTAGCAATGTGCCACCGTGACTATTTATTTCCTGGGGTGAAAAAAGTTTCATGTGACTTTTTAAAAGATATAATAAAATAAACGCAGTGGTTTCGATAGCCCCTGAGCTATTATTTGGAAGTTAGAACACAGGTTTTTATGTTTAGCAAACATCTTCATCCAGCTCCTGGAAGCTATCCTGGAAGGATTTTTTTAGTGCGTTCTGCTCAAAACTACTGTAACTAATTCCAAACTTGATCAACATGAAAAAAATGATAAAGTAATGAGATCCCCCAGGCAACACAAGTCCAGAGAGCGTTCAATTTGACTTGTTAAAATTAATTCTCCCACCGTTCCTTCATGCAATCCATTTCCCTTCATTTCAGGTCTCCAAACAAGGAGAAACACAGCAGGACAGAGCTGAGAAGAGTGGGAGAGGATCTCAGATATATGTTTCCCCCATGAACACACACTGACATCTGACAGCTCAGAATGAACCCCAGGAACTGCTTAAGAACAGGCTTTCCCCCTGAGATGCTGGAAGAAATGCCCATTCCTCAGCAAATTAGAAATGCCCAACTGTGAGTATCCTTCCTTTGCCATGCAAACTATGGCTTTCTTCATTTTTTTTTTCTTTTTGGGTCACACCAAGCAATGCTCAGGGGTTACTCCTGGCTCTGCACTCAGGAATCACTCCTGCCAGTCCTCAGGGCACCATATGGGATGCTGGGGATCGAACCTGGGTCATCCATGTGCAAGGCAAATGCCCTACTCGCTGTACTATTGCTCCTTCCCAAAATATGGCTTTCTTTACCTGATTTCCACAGCAGGCTAACCTCAGGACACCATATGGGATTCTGGGGATCGAACCCAGGTCATCCATGTGCAAAGCAAATGCCCTGCTCGCAGTCCTATTGCTCCTTCCCAAAATATGGCTTTCTTTACCCAATCTTCACCGCAGGCTAATCATACCCATGAGTTTCCTATGAATGTGGCTTAGTGAAAGAACATTCAAATAATACCAACCTTAATCAATTTAGCTGCTTCTGAAGAAGTTCAAGACGGTCAGTGCAAACAAGGTTTAAGGGAACTGTTACTGTGTGCTACATAAACTCAGAAACAAAAGGTAAAAAAAAATATATATATACATATATATGGTGTATCTAAAGGGAAGAAGTTGTCTAATTCGCTTATTTGAAGTCACAGATCAGTAATATACCAGACGAAATAAAATTTTGATTCAGAACATAGTAGATGCAAAGAGATCAACACATAAAACAATGAATTTAACTTGGCAGAAGAGTTACTCTACGAGGTATAGCCGAGGGACCTTAAAATTCCTCAGGCTTTTCAAAGGGTCCACAAGGTCAAAACTATTTGTATAAACTAAGAAGCTCTTTTCCTGTTTTCCTCTCATTCTCTCAGAAGAATACAATGGAGTTTTCCAGAGGGTGTAAGAAATGTGACTAGGGGCGGGAGCCACCGCAGCCTGCCAACTCAGTTCAATCCCCGGCATGCCATATGGTGCCCCAGCACCACCAGAGGTAATTCCTGAGCACAGAGCCAGGAGCAACCCCTGAGCATCGACAAGTGTGACCCAAAAAGCAAAAAAACAAAATCTAAATAACAAAACAGAAATGTGACTGTAAGACCAAATGTAGAACCAGATTTAAGGATTCCCACTTCCTTACAACCACACAAAAATTATATTCATAAAACATTGTGTCATCATTTTTTTGGTATGGGGTAATTTTTTTTTTGTTTTGGAACTGCACCCAGCTGTGCTCAGTTCTTACTCATGGCTCTGCACTCACGAATCATGTCTGGCTTAGGGTCCATATGTGGTGCCAGGAATCAAACCCAGGTCAAACACATGCATGGCAAGCACCTTTCCACTGTACTATCTCTCTGGCCCTTCAGTCATCTTTTTTTATTTTTAAAAGTCGTTTTTCATAAAAATTGGCCATTTTTCAACATTTAAGATGACTGTTATTACTGATAAATTCTCATTATGCAATTTTTAACTTCTCTGTTTTAATTTCTAATATAAATATTAGCTGACAGAAACTACATTAATAAAATCATTTGGGGGCTTGGGGGAAATTCTCAATTTTTAAGCATATAGTGATCTTGAGATCAAGACATTTATTATATTCCAATATTGCAATCTCAATTTCTTCCCCCCTCAATGATTTTTACTGCAGAAGATACACAGGACATGAAATTCATCATCTTAATCATTGTAAATGGTATTAAATACATTAATGAAGTCATGCATCCATCACCACCAGCCTTCTGCAGACCTCAATTAGTAAAACAGAAACTCTATCCACTTCTGTCCAATCAAGTAAGCTGCCTGATACAATCACAGTTTCCTTAAAAGTGACCTCTGGGTTTGACTATGAAGAGCAGGACCTTATTCCTAGGAGATCTACTTCCATCACCTCCCTTCTGCATCAGATAGTCATCAAGTTCTCACACTCAAAACTAACTTCCAGACCTCACAACCGAAATCTGCATTTGTAGGACAATGCAACTAACCCAAATGCCAAAGACCATTATAACAAGGAATTATTTCTAAATTATGGATACTAAATTACAATTGAAGGGTCCAATAGGACCTGTTTACTAGTTCTTCACTGTTGATGTGAATGGTACAATTATTGGCCAAAAATGAAAAAAAAAAATAAGGCAACAAGGAGTAAATGCATTCAAGGTATTGCATAACTGCACACCCTGCAGTCATTGTTTTAACACTGCAGGGAAAGAGCCACTAGACGAGAAGGAAAAGAGCGAGACAGCTTCCATACTTTGAGGGGTGGGGTGAGGATTGGGGTAGACACACTCGGCTTTGCTCAGGGCTTACACCTGACAGTGAGCTCAGAGATCACACCTAGCAGGGTTCAGGGAACCATACGTGGTGCCAAGGATTAAACACACATCAGCTCCATGCAGAGAAGATGCTCTACCTTCTGTAGTTTCTCCAGGCCCAGCCTGCACATTTTAAGTCTGCAGGCACCAGCAGAAAGAAATTCTGTGCTAATCCCCAAAAACAATGCATGGCTCTGGTTATTTTAATTTTTTTCAATTTTTTTTTCAATTTCTAATTAGAGGCCCTGGGAAAATGCTAGAAGGTAAAGTTCTCAAGCAACTCATGGACTTCTAGGAGATTCTGAATGGTGTATCTCTAGAGCCCTCACTGGATGATTTGTGATCTTAAGAAGAAAGGAGGTGCGGAGACGTGAAGGCTGTAAAAATGCCTTGCTAAGCAACATATTTAAGCAAGGATAATGACCGTGAGAATGTAGACCGAGTGGGGTGAGGGGACGCTTTCCCCATAAAGGAACATTTTTGTTTTACTTTTATCCCCAAAGAGACAAGCTTCATCTAGGAGACTCAACCCTGAAAAGGCCTCCGAGATAATTGTGGCCATGCAATGTCCAGTCCCCAAAGGGGATGCCTGATTCAGAGGGTCTCATGAGAGCACCGCTCTTAAAAAACTAAATCTTAAGAACCCACAAGAAAAATATTGCTCCACAGGTATGATGCATTGATCTTAGAGATAAGAAAGCTAAAATTGCTCTTTCCTGGACTCAGACATCCCCTCTCAATCCAAATCAGCAAACCACAGTCCTAAACCACCAAGTTCATCCATCTCTTTGGTCAACTTAATTTTTTACCTTAAATGCTTTTTAGGTTCATCTTGGCATGCTTTTTAGGTTCATCTCAGCATGCCTATCAGGGCGTAGGTAGGTCAAACTCATTCCAGAAGAATGACATATAAGCATGTCCCCCTTTTGCTCCACGCTCATCGTTTGACAGGGCTGAAGTCAGCATTCTTGGCATAAGTCTTGAAGAGGCAGCAGTCTTGAAGAAAAGTCTTGAAGCTGAGCCCCAGCTAATCAATGAAGTAACTTTTAACTTTATGGTCTGACTTGCATTCTTATTCCCTCTGCCCGTGAACAGGCCACAGGGTACTCTGCCACTTCAAAGTCCCATTGGGCTTTCTGTGATGCTCACTTACCGCCTTTGGGCCAATATATTCTGTTCAACACGAGTTCCCATTTTTCCAATCACACCGGACAAATTTTTACAAAACATTCATGGGTTCAGAGGCAGTCTCCTCAGACAGGAAGATCAGAGAAGGGGCCCACTGAGCCACAGATGGCTTAGAGCAAGCCTGGTGCTCTTCCTCAGCCCCGTCCCTCCTGTCAGAGCAGCTGGGCATCTCTTCCCCACCAGACTTATCACAGTGTCTCTGTTTATGCTCAGGCAAAAGCACCTTATCGGTGATTATCATTGATCAAATGCTCCAAAACTTTTTAATTTAACTTCTTGTTTTCACAGATTTTCGCTCATCATTTTCACAAATGTTCTCACCTCAAAGAGTTTTCCTAACCCAATTTATTAAAATGGTTCAAATGAACACAGAAAAATGACGCCAAGAATATTCACAGAAATATTTCTTTTTTTAATGAAGGAGGGGGTCCTAGGGATGGAGGGGAAGGGGGACCAGGACACAGGGTGGGACAAGCAACAGATTCAAATTTGCCCAGCATCCAGAGTTAGGACTCAATTTTTAATATTCTAGAAGTACTTGTACAGAGATGTGTGTGGATGTGTGTGTGTGTGTGTGTGTGTGGATGTATGTGTGTGTATGTCTGTGCTGACTTATTAAGAAATCAGACTCAGCCTCCTGACTTCATCTACACCCTACCTTCCAGGAGACACAAACAGTCCCTGGGCCCATTCTGTCTGTTTCCTTTCATAACCGGATGTATATGTGGTGTCTTCACTTTCCTCACCTCCCATTCATTTTTTAACCCTCATCTGACTGATCTGACTTCAATTCTCTCTTCTGCAGCTCCCCTCATAAGCAGGCCCCCAACTGCCATGCTTGAACATCTTTTACCTGTTCTCAAATCAAGTTTTCAAAGCTTTCACAGTGTCTTCTCTGCCGGCCAGAGAGACAGTCCAGGGGGAGGCCCTTGCCTTTGCACAGGTACAACCACAGTTTGGTCCCTGACAATGCAGATGGTCGTCTGCGCAAAGCCAGCCATGATCCCTGAGCACAGAACCAGGATAAACCCTGCAGAGCTGGATGTGGCCCAGGCCCCCACTCCACCCCACCCTGCCCCAAATAAACTAGTTTCTTCTCTACCGTGACATTCATTTTTCTGTCTGTGTCTGCCACCACCTCCTCATCAATGCTTCGTTGATCACTGTGTACCCAAGGCCCAACATAGTACATAACACTGAATTACAACTAAGCACTGAAATACTTGTTGAATGAATGCTTGAACATACTTGTCTATGTATAGAAGATGAATATATACGTATGGTTCCATAAGTTAATCATTTCATAAACACTGATAAGCATCTACCAGTTGTGGATTGAGCTCAGCAGAATCTTCAGGATGACCAGCAGGACACTTCCTGTCCAGTGATTTCAGCAAGCACATTAAAACCAAGCGCTATCAACCTTAAGTGCTTATCTGTACATTACTGGTTAAAATCACATCTTGAACTTTTACTAAAGTTACACAATTGAAAATAAAGTTATAGGGTCTCTTGCCCGCGCACCTGGCTGTCTTCCCCGGGGCCTCCTCAGAGGGGATGGGCTCCAGCTTCCCCCCAACCCCGAGCACAGCTCCTGGAAGCCAAAGACCTCCAGGGCCTAGCCACAGCCATGCAAAAGGCCCCTTTCCACACATTCGGATGAACCTCACACATGAAGGAAACAGCAGAGGAACCCAGGTGTATGGAACCCGGGGCTGAGACCTCCAAGGCTGCTTGGATCGGGACTGGGCCTCCTCCACCCAGATTTCCCATCTCCCAGTAGCTAGGCAGTCACACCCAAGGATTGCCCCCGGCGCTGTGTAATCCTGTCAATGACCAGCATCCAGATACTTAAAAGCAAGTTCCCAGAAGCGCGCAGCCGCAAAGCGGCCGCACAATATCTTATAGCCTACTTCTCCCTCTGGGAGAACCTGGCAAACTACTGGGAGTTTCCTGCCCATATGGGAGCCTGGCAAGGTCTCAATGGTGTATTAATATGCCAAAGCCAGTAACAAGCTGGGGCTCATTCTTCTGACCCTGAGGAAGCCTCCAGTACGGCATCATTGGAAGGACAAGTAGAGAGGCTTCTAAAATCTCAGGGCTTGGACGAATGGATATGTTACTGAGACCGCTCGAGAAATTTGACGATCAATGGGATGATGATGATGATGATGATGATGATGGGGGTCTCACTTCAAGCAATCACAATGCAATATTCTGCAGGATTTCAGAGAGAATAAGACCCCCTTGTCCACAAAGAAAAATACTGAAATCTAGTCTAATAACTAGTTATAGTTGAAAAGGAGGTGCATGCATCTGATTGTGTTTTTTTGTGTGTGTATGTGTGTTTGTGTGTGCACTCCAAACTCTCAAAGATGATCTAGAATTATGTTTCTCAATCTTTTTGATAACCGTGGCCCCTTCCCATCTTGTTTTCTTCCTGTGCCCTTTTCCATTTTACAGGTTGACCCCTACTTTCACATTGTGGCCCACCCATTTACTTGATCTTTTCCTCTGGTTCTTTTTGAATATCCTAGAGACCCAGAGTGGGACATATGGCACCAGGCTGAAAAACACTGATCTAGAAATGATAGAAACGATAAAGGAAACTGGGGGTGGAAATCCTTCTAAGTCATTATGCATAATTATGTATTATACATAATTATACATTATACATAATTGCACATTATACATAATAACTTAGAAGGAGGTGTGTGTGTGTGTATGTATGTGTGTGTGCGCGCGCACGCGCACACATGCACTTATTTGTTTGGGGCCCATACCTGGCAGTGCTCAGAGCTTACTCAGGCTCTGCATTCAGAGCTCACTCCTGGGGACATGTGGTGCCAGGGTCAGCTGCATGCAAAGCAAGCACCTCACCCACTGCACTAGCTCTCAGGCCCCATCACCTCCTATATTCAATTGCACATTCTAAATATTGCTATTGTAGTCATCATCATAGGGAATTGCCTCTATACTTTATTTACCAAGTCCTTGGAAGCAAGAATTAATCAACATCAAAACATGCTTTCTCCTCCTCCCCATCCCTGTTATGCACATTAATACAAGGACCAGTAACCAAAAACAAATCCAGGATGAAATCCAATTCAGCCACTTCCAAGGATGCTCTGCAATTCTTTTTCCTCTTTATGAGGTAAAAATATGAGAGACTTGGGGCCTGGCTAGATCTATAGTATAGCGGGTATGGTATCTGCCTTGCATTTGCCTTGCACATGGCTGAGCTGAGCTTGATCCCTGGTACCCCGTATGGTCCCTGAGTCACCCAGGAGCCCTGAGAGCATAGCTGAGTGAGAAAGAAAGGAATAAAGAAAGAAAGGAAAAAAGAAAGGAAGAAAGAAAGAGAGAGAGAAAGAAAGAAAGAAAGAAAGAAAGAAAGAAAGAAAGAAAGAAAGAAAGAAAGAAAGAAAGAAAGAAAGAAAGAAAGAAAGAAAGAAAGAAAGAAAGAAAGAAAGAAAGAAAGAAAGAAAGAAAGACCATAGTGGGGGGAGGAAGGGAAGGAAGGATGGAAAGAGGAAGAAAGGAAGGGAAGAAAAGGAAAGGAGGAAGGAAGGAAGGAAGGAAGGAAGGAAGGAAGGAAGGAAGGAAGGAAGGAAGGGAGGGAGGGAGGGAGGGAGGGAGGGAGGGAGGGAGGGAGGGAGGGAGGGAGGGAGGGAGGAAGGAAGGAAGGAAGGAAGGAAGGAAGGAAGGAAGGAAGGAAGGAAGGAAGGAAGGAAGGAAGGAAGGAAGGAAGGGAGGGAAGGAGGGAGGGAGGGTGGGAGGGGGGGAGGGAGGGAAGGAGACTTAAAGCCACAAGACCTCTAGCTGTGGTAAAGTTCAAGGCTCTTTATTTCGAAGATGCTCTTTCCTTCAGCTACAACATGGCTTCTGGCTCCCACCCTGCTCAGTCCTTATCACACGCAGTTACTATGAGAACTGAAATGAGGTAATTCCATGAATATTTTGGCAGTCGCAACAGTCTATACAAAATGCATCATAATCATTTTGATGTTCATGAGAACTCAAACAATTTGTGTCTCGTGTTGTGAAGACTCAAGTCCAGTGGAAGTTTGAGTTTGTGAAAATGTCTTGTATTCTGCCTCACCATCGGGTACACCGCACCCACACAATAGTTCCTGGTAGGCTGGTTACTGTTGGCTTTTGGGGGATTTTTGTTTTTAATGAATGATTCACAGTACAGCATTCTGCTATTCTGCTGGGCTCCCATTGATAATAAACAGAGTCTCTGGAAATAGCCATAATGTTTACCTAACCTGTGATCTTTCTGAACTCCCTTCCTTTGTCTCAACTATCTGAGCAGAATTCCACCATAGAGAAGACTATTTTGGCAAAAGCCAAATGAACATTTTTCTAGAACAGTCTTAAAAGAATCCTTTTAAGGATGACATAGGGGATCAAAGTCCCTTCGTAATAAAGATACCCTACATGTTTCAACACATTGGTTCAGCAAAGTCTAAGTCCTTCAAAGTGGTGGGCACTGTCTCAGGACCGTTGGACTTGAGGGACAGTCAAGAAGGACACAATCTCCTAAGAAGCTCTAGTCCGACTGCTAAGAACAGCATCCAGAGTCCCACTGACCTAACTTTGTCTAAGTTACTCACTTGGTCTCATTTTCATCATCCAAAACCAGGATAATAAGAGTCCACCTCCGACTTGTCATCAGAATGTTTAAACGCATCCAGAGCTTTTAACCCTGTGTCTAGGACAAGATGACAATAGCTTAGCTAAACAGATTGAGATTCAGAGAATCAAAGAGACAAGGAAGGTTCAGAAAGACAGAAAAATGAGTTGGAAAACATGACCCCCCACCCCCAGCTATGTCCTATACTGTTCTCTCCTTTAGGTGTGTGGGACAAGTGATAGAGATGACAGGTGATAGAGAATCCACCTGAGAAGCAAGGCAATAAACTAAGCAACCTTCTCTTCTGCCTCCACCTCCCCTGCAGAGTTGCACTCACCTGCTAGTGAGATCTCAGCCCCAGTCCCGTCCTTGTGGCCTCCCATCCCACTGGGCACCGACCTGGAGGGACTCCATCTACTGCTGGCTCCCTCAGACATACAGCGAGGATAAGCGCCTCATGCCTCTTGGGGTTGTTTCTGAAGATTAAATGAGATAATGCCTGGAAAAGTGCCAAGCAGAGTAGCTGGCAGATGGTACACCGCCAATAAATCCCTTTTTTTAAAAAAAAAAAAAAGAAGGAAGAAAAGAAAAGAAAAAAAGCAGGAGCAAGAGGAAAGCCCTCAGGTACCCGCTCCCTGGAAGATGACACACATCCCAACTGCCAGACCACGGACAGATTGACGTCTCTGGGAGAACAGAGGGTTTGGGGAATCTATGAAGGAATGCAGAGAAGGGGAGAGCTAACTGAAGACAGAAGAGGTTTTCTGGAGGCCCCACTCTTCCCCGTCTGGAAAGAAAAAAAAAAACAACAATAAGGCAGAAAAATACTTAGCTGGTGCTTTGCTGCCAAGCTCAAGCTCCAAAGCATTGGACTGGTACTATTTTAATATTGCCGAACAAAGCAAAGACTACTTCCAAACTCCCAATCTGCTCTCATACATGTGACTGGCAAAAAAGCTCAGATTTTTGCAGCATTCAATAATGGCTTTTCGTTTGGGGCAGCTTTTCCAGGTAATAATGGCTCAGAACCAAGACTGAAACACAAGAGTGACCACTGTCTCCCTAGAATATTCGCAACATGCTTGAGTTCTTAAGCACTTCCGTATCACCTTTTCCTCCCTAGCCCAATATTGACAATTCTTAGTTCCGCAGTGACAAACAGTATTCGAACAAGAGAAAGGAGAAATGGTGTGGGGGTGGGAAAGATGGAGAAGGGTGGCACTGGCATAGAAACTTCATCTGCAGAGCCCAGAACCTGTCCCTAAGTGGGCAGGGAGAGCTCCTTACAAATACACGTTCCATGTCTCGGTTCACTACCCGTGAAACTTACACATGGCACTAAGCAAAGCCCCAGAATCCAGGCGGCTGTCCTTCAGCCTCAAGAACACAGAGCAGCTGTCTTTTAGCAGGAAACTTCCCAATTTACCTGGGAAGGCATTTGCACGCAGTCTAAAAGGGGAGCAGCGAGGGCCACACACAAACATTTCCAGGGGCGATTCCATGCCAGCCACTTAAATACATAAAAAAATAAAAATAAAAAAAGGCCCAGGAAAGGTTTCTGATCTGCTTTTCCTCTGCCGCCCCACTCTTCGCGGCGGGTGAAGATGAAATACAAAAACCAAGAATTGGGGGACCTCAAGAATCCTCTCCACCAGGGCCCTAAGGAATCCCTTCACCCCTCATGTCTCAACATCCAAAAAAGAAGGTTCCCCCAAAGAAACTCCCCCAGGTTACTCGAGTCAATAGGTCTAGTTATTTGTTGGCCTCCCTCCCTGCCGCGGTCTGCCAGAATCTCTCAAAAGAAGCGAGGAAAGAAGGGAAGGGGGGGTAAGGGGTGGGGAGTAGAACCAAGGTAGGAGCCCTGCAATGCGAAAGACACCGGGCCTGGCTTGCCGCAGCCCCCGCGGGCCGAGGTTCCTTCCCCCGAGGTCTAGAAGACATTCCCGGTTTGGGGGTGGGGGGTGAAGGTTGGGGGGGGGCGCCAAAACTGGAAGTTCCTCATCTCGGGGCACCCACTCCCAACTGATCCAAAGGCTGCGGCGCGGCTGTTCAGCGACCCCGCACGCCCCCACCCCGAGCGCGCCGGCGACGTCTGGGCGCATCGTGGCCCCGGGGCCACCGGCGCTGCGTGCGCTCGTCCCGCGGCTGTCGCGGGGCGCCCGGCACCGCGGCAGGGCGGAGGGGAGGGGAGGCAGGGCTGGGAAGAAGGCGGAGCGGGCGGCCCGGGAAGCACTTACATTCGCCAGGAAAGCGCCTCCTCTCGAGGAAGAGAAGGCAGGTTTCCCGGCCGCGGAAACGCCCCAGGGATGCCCCGTGGGCCAAGTGCCGCCTTTTCCCGATCTCGTCCTCTCCACGGCACCACCCACGGCCACGCGCGCCGGGAGCCGGTCCCGGACCCCCCGCTCGGCTTATCCGAGGGACCCAAGACCCGGGCTCCGCGCAACAGGCGGGTCCTCGGGGGAGGGCGGGGAGGGGGGGCAGCGGCGACGGCGGCGGGACGCCCGGTCCCCTGCCACGCAGGTGCGCGTCTGCGGGGCCGTGCCCTGGACCGCCGCGGGGGCCGGGCTGGCTAACACGGGCTGGGCAAAGTTGCGGGCTCTCTCGGAGCGTCTCGGGGAGGTGGAGGCAGCGGCGGGTACCTGCAGGAGTCCCGGCGCCGCCGCCCGCCCGTCCGCGCCGCAGGGATGAGGCCACGGCGGCGCCGAGAGCCGGGGGTGGCCCGCGTGGGTCCGTCCGTGGATCGGGCTGTAGGGAGCGCGGCGGCCCCGAGCCGCGGGTGCGGCGGGGCGGGCCGGGGCGGAGCCGGGCACACGGCCGCCGCCCCATTGGTCCCCGCTCCGCCCGCCGCCCGCGTTCGGACCCGCAGCCCGCGCTCTCTCCTGGCCGAGGGCGCGGCGCCCGGGCGGTGACAGACGGCCGGTGGCGGGTGGCTCCAGGGGTCAGGCCAGGCGAATGGGGCGGGGGGGCCCCGGATTGATTGGCAGATACAGCCCCGCGGGGCTCGCACACCCAAGAGCACTGTCACTCCGGGAGCCGGAGCGCGCCCCGCACCCTCCCCCCAATACCTGGCGCCCCAGGGGGACTCGGAGCGCTGGACCCCGAGCGGGACGCACGACCTCCGCCGCGACCCCGGCAAGCGAGCGCCCGCAAACGGGTCGGGGATTTCCTAGGAAGTCGCGGGGCCCCAACTTGTTTGAAAACAAAGTGCGAAGGAGTGAAAAACCCTCCTCCGGGTTCTGCCTATGCACCGCCAGCCCCGCGCCTGCAGTCGCACGCGCCCAAAGGGAACCAACTGTTTTGGACACGCTCGGATGCGTGACTTACCGAGTCAGAAGAGCTGTCGTCGGAATAGGCAGCCGGCGGAAGCGGGGGGCGAGTGGGATCTCCTTCCAGGAGGGGGCGGGGGGGAGAAAGCGCGAGGTGAGAGGGGGAGGCCGGGGACCTCCGCGCGCGCGTGTCCAGAAGGCGCGCCGGCCCCTCTGCAGTGAGCGGAACGTTCAGTGAACCGCCTGGAGGAAATGGGACGCTTGGGGACCCACCCCCGCGCTCCCCCGCCCGCCCCCAAACTGCAGATTTTTTAAGTTGTGCAGACTTGCAGTAATTCCTCGGAGCCAGCTGCTCCAAGCTGTAGGCGCCCAGGGTTCCCGGGTTCCCGCCCGCCTGCCCGCTGGGTGTGCTGAGATACACCAGCTGCCCCCAAGCTCAGCCCCGCTGACCTTTGGCCTCAGAAGAGATGGAGCCAGACCTCACTGGAGCTAAAGTTGCAGGGCCGGCGCCTGAGAGAGGGACAAAAAGGACAAAGGGATGTAAGGAATGGATGAAGAACACTTGACTTCACCCCGAGGGTGGACGGGTGGTAAGGGGGCGGGGGACCCTAATGCTTTCATCAGTACCCCCAGTGGAAGTCAGGAAAAAAAGGAAACAAACGGTCAAGTACATAGCAGGCTCCTAAGAGGTGGTGGGACTTGACAGGGAGGTTTGACCGGAGCAGAGTTTTACCAAGGAGATTGGCCGAGGAGACGTTGCCAGCACTCGCCGCAATCTCGGGGACTTCCCTTGGGGGGTGGAGCAAAGAGGTGCAGTGGCAGGGAGTAGATGTTTGAAAGGCCTCTATCTAGAATCCCAGAAGGCTGCCCCCAACTCCTGCATATGCCGATCACCCCAACTCTTCTTCAGCCTTAAATCTAAGATGATCCTAGAGATGGGTTTACATTTCAGCAACACCTCCAGCAAAGTTAAATTTCTCCCAGCAGTTTGTGGTTTGATCATGTTTAAACCACTGAGTCTCACCCCTCCCAAGCCCAGCACTGTTTACTGGAGAACCGGAAAGTCGTGTCCCGTCTCTCAGCACTGCAGAGGGCAGATCTGCAGTGCAGAGAGTTAAAGAGTGAGTTGTTCTTCCCCGGTCTGGACGGCACAGGTAGGGGCACAAACAGTGACACAAGTAGAGGCACAAATAGGTGGTCTGGCGTGGAGTCAGAAGAGGCCTCTCACTTGGCATGGGTGAATGCTGGGCACGGAAGGGATGGGCCCCCGTGCTGGACATATGGCAAGGTGTGGGGAGATGCAGATGTAGCAGTTGCACAGATGGTCAGAAACGCTGGGGTTCTCATCCTACTGGACCCCATGGGGCCTTTCATCCCTCGGTTTTTGCATCACTCAGCAGAGCTCCTCCCTCACGTGGTGGTCATGTGAAGTAAATGGAAGAATTAGCAGGAAAGTGTGGTATGCACAACCAGAAACATGCCCATTTCCTTGAAAGACCACCCTTGGCGTGTTACAGGGCCTGAACCAAGCAGAGTGAATGTGCCCTGCATGCACACATTCACGGGCGCACACACACAGGATTGTCCTGAGTAGATGGCGCCCCTCGGACCTCAAACTCCATCGCCACTGACCCAGTCTCATCCATCTGCCTCCTTCCTTTCTCCCACGTGCCCTCCTCTTGCCCCTTTGAATGATTTGTCACTGCCTGCTATGGCCTCCCATCGTCCCATCTTTAAGCATGCCCAGAGGACAGCATCTGTCTGCTGTAGGAATCCGTCCTCTGAAATCTCAGAGGCTCTCCAGAGTCGGAGGAGACCACGCAGCTCGCCCTGTGGCCTCCACGGCCTCCTTGCTGCACACTCGCCCCTTCGGAGTCTCTCTCCGACCCATCTGCCCAGCCAGCCACAGATTCTCTTTCCCTCCTTTCCCAGACATGCTCTTGGTCTTTCCATTTCACCAAAGCAAGAGTGACAGAAAACCAGGTGGGTGTCACCCCTGGAAATAAGGGGAGTTTTCATGTACTTTTTTACATCGAACAGATCTACATGTAGAAACGATGATGCTCTCTTGTCTAATAGGAAGCTGGCGAATCCTGGGGTATTGGTGAAAATAATAATGGTTAGTACTTATCCAGTGGGTGCTTCTTATTTTCAGGCTAGGGTCACTTCAGTGGATCTGAGCAAGTCCCCACACCCACCAGGCTTTCCTGTCTCCCTGCACCCACAAATAGTGACCCCCCCTACTGGGAATACCCTTCACTACCACTAAGGCCTTTACAACGGGCCCTTCCCTTAGGACATCAGGCAATTGATCAGATACTCTCAGGGAAGCCCCCATCCTACCCTGGCTGCTATCTCCTCTTCCAGTCCCCTCAGCACCGTAGGTCCCTATGTTCACAGAACCCACCATATTGGATTTTAATTGTTTATCTTCAATGATTAGCTCTTTGAAGACTGAATTTCCAAGACCTTTGATAGATTCTGCAGTGTAAGAAGTTAATTGCTGAAGGTTCTATCTGTCATTGGGCTGCTCAGCTCCATCTGCTCTTGATAGAAACTGACATCTGTTATTTATATGTTAGCTTCCATCAGGTAAGGAGAAATCTCTTTGCTTAGAGGTCAGACTAAAATCAAATATATTACCTAGAATGCTTTTATTCCAGACTATTGCTGTAGTGATCACTCTTCTTTCATGAAGTTAATTGTATGTCTAGTTTAATTGCCCTGTATATATATATACATACACACACATATACACACACACATGCACACACACACACACACACACACACACACACACATATATATATATATATATATATATATATATACTTACACTGAAAATACTTTAAATATTAGCTTTGAATCCAGACATTGAATTCTAATTCACCTCTGCCTCCTGGTCTTCTGCCTTTGGTTCTCTGTTTGAGACTCAACTAGGGGATCTCCAAGGTCCTTGCCAACTCTCAACACTCTAAACACTTTACAAATCTATACTTTATAATTTATAAAAGTGACACTGTTTATAAATTATTTTTTAAAAAAAGAAAGAAAATTTGTGACAGAATATGACTTAAATCTCCAGGATCAAGGACCTCAGAACGTCTCCAGGGAACACCTGGGTAATGTGAAAAGACTTCCGGCCAGTGCTTATGACCTGCAGTCCACATGCTGCCAGGACTTATAATACCCTTTAGCATAAGAAATCTTTTGTCTGACAAACCCCAAGAGCATCGCAAGGATGGACTTCCACTCACAATCAGATCAAACCTTACCTTTTCAATAGTAGCTCAAACTTTTCACATCTTGCTACCTTTCTCGTTCCACACATCCTTCCCGCACGTGTGCTTTCCACTCTGGCATTCCTCCCTGACACTTTTCATCCATCTTCCACCTTAGTCACATAAGTGCTCTGGGCCTTTGTCCTACCCGAATCCTGTTTATGAAATAACCCCTTTGTCTATGGTCTCACGTAACTATTCAAACTAGCCAATCACATCCTGCTATGAGAATGGCAAAGCAACCTCCCAGTGCTCTGTGCACCCCACTCCTGAGCCCTGCCCCATGAGATTCTGAGTGAATATGTAATGGTCCCCTCCCTTTCCAGGGCTCCGAGTGTATGTCACTGAGAAACTGCCAGTCTCATCTCTCAGTTTTGAGCATCAGGTATTACACCATCTCAGACTATTTTTATTTACTTATTATTTTGCTTGTTTGGGGGCCACAATTGCAGGTGCTGGCGTGGGGTGGGGGGTAAAATGGGGAAAGGGGTGTTTCTACAAGTTTAGTACTCAGGGGTCACTCTTGTTTTTAATGTAGGAGTACTGGAGCAATAGCACAGTGGTAGGGTATTTGCCTTGCACGCAGCTGACCCGGGTTCGATTACTCCGCCCCTCTCGGAGAGCCCAACAAGCTACCAAGAGTATCTTGCCCACACGGCAGAGCCTGGCAAGCTGCCTGTGGCATATCTGATATACCAAACACAGTAACAACAAATCTCACAATGGAGATATTGCTGGTGCCCGCTCAAGCAAATTGATGAGCAACGGGATGACAGTGACAGTGACAGGAGTACTGCTATTTATTCAGCCATTGATTAAGCTGATTGAATTGTTCATGAACTCCACTTTTTAAAAAAAATTTTAATTGAATATCTGTGAGATAGACCATCACAAAGCTATTCATAATTGGATTTCAGTCATACAATTATCCAGCACCCTACCCTACACCAGTGCACATTTCCCACCACCAATGTCCCCCATTTCCCCACCACCATCTCCCAGCCCCCACCCTCTACCCCCCCCCACGCCCTCTATGGGAGGCACTTTCCTTCCTGCTCTCTCTCTCCTTTTCCTTTTATGCATTACAGTTTGCAGTACAGGTGCTAAGAGGTCATGGTGTTTGTTCAGGGCATTCGGTATTTTTATTGGGATGGTGAGGCTGGAGTAGCTTTTCAGTTGCGTGGAAGCTTTGGACTGTGGATGTGACAGCCAAGGCTTCTGGAAGTATAGGGACATGGGGGGAGGTAGCCCATCCCGACCCCGAGATAGCCTGGAGATTTCAGTTACAAAACCTGCATACCAAAATTTTCAGCAGATTATATCTTGGTGAGGTCCGTCCTGAAGTGGAGGAGTCAGGCCAGGGGTATGGCAGCAATTTTGGATTGTGAAAGCAAGCAGTTGCCAGTTGGGCAGACCCCAGGCCAACCTGCCTCAGGGGTCAGTCTTGACAGTGCTTCAGGGATGATGCCATACCAGGGATAAACCTGGGGCTCCAGCATGCAAAATGTGGGCTGCAGCCTGTTGAGCTTTCTCCCCCTCTGCCACCTCATACTATCCACCCACGGCAGTGAGAAGAAGCTCAGAATAGATACCATCTCCAGGTGGCACAGCTCAGGCAAGGGATGTATGTGAGATACCTAAGGGAGACTGCTCTTGTACCCACAAAGAGAAAATCAAGAAAGAGCACAGTCAGAGGTAGAATGTCAATGAAAGCTAGACAGGGAGTTATTGTCAGAACCCAGGGCTGAGTGAAAGAAACCAGTATTTCCTTTTTTTTCTTTTTTTTTCTGGTGGTGGGGGACCCACACACAGCTCGTCCAAAACTTAATCCTGATTCTGCACTCAAGGGGTCACTCCTGGTGGGTTTGGGGGACCATATGGATAGCAGGGATCAAACCCAGGTCAATTACCTGCAAAGCAAGAACCTTACCTGCTGTACTATCTCTCTGGCCCCTGGAACCAATATTTTCTTAAATGCTCTTAGAATTTTCTGCCTCAGACTGACTGACTCCATATTTTACTGACAAAAGAAAAAACACATTAGGAAAATTATTTCTCTTATAACAAGAAATAGTATACTGCTCCACTAAAATAGCATTAACAGCCATTTCATCTTCCTTTGCCCCATATTTTCTTACCTCTAAAACGAAGGATTTTGAACTTTTTGAGATGCCTTGTATATAGCTTAGGAAGGGAGTTAAAGTGACAGGTTACGAAAGCCTGATAACAGAAGCTCTCAGTGGGATCAACAACTCACTCCATCCCTCCCCAGGGAGTAAAGATAACAGGGTAAACCATTCAACTGAATCACAGAAGCACTGCAATGTGTAAGAGAGACAGGGGATGCTGCTATTTGTCAGTTTCCATTCTTCCTCTTTAGAAATAGGATGAAGTGATTTTAGGGCAAGTACGTGCCCAAACAAACAAATTTCATTTCCAGCCTCTCTAGCAGCTGATATTGCTGTACTGTCCTTTAAGAAGTCCCAAGCAAGCCCAAAGTTCTGAGATATTTCAGAGTCTTTTCAAAAGAGAAGGAATGGCCTTTTTCCAACCTTCCCCCAGCACCTTCCTGGAACATAGACGTTATAACTAATGCTCTAGCGGCCATTTTGGTTCCTAAGAACAAGAGGTACCCCATGAGGAGGGTGGAGAGACAGTGAAATAAATTCTGCATCCCTCCCCACTTCACAGAGCTATTCTGTCAATGCCGCATGCTGGAAATCTCTAAATTCTTTTCTCTGCAAGAAAAATAATGCATGTGTTTGGGTGTGTTTGTGTCTGTGTGTCTGCAACTGATCCTATTCTAAACTGAAATAACAAAGAGTTCACATTAAAATACTAAAGTCATTATCCATGGTTACTATTTTATTAAGCTCCTAAAGATCTCATGGGATTATGATAAAAAGCTAAGACTCTTCAAGAACTCTTTTGGCTTCTGAAGTGCCAGGCTTTAAGGTGATCCTGAGCACTGCATTGCAGGTATTATCACAGCTGCCTAGAGGAGAGCCAATTCAATGGTAGATTCAAGTCATTTGGTGACTCAAAATTCTGGAAAATTGACTAGAGAGAGAGCAATAGTAACAGTGAGTAAAGTGCTTGCTTTGCACACAGTCAACCTGGGTTCTAGTGCATTCTGCATAGCACAGGGCTTATGGGTCACTCCTGACAAGACCCTGGTGCTTTCCACGAGTGATCCTTAAGCCCTGAGCTCTGCCAGAGGTGACCCAAAAAGCAAATAAGTAAAAGTAAATTTTCTCTTTACATCGAAGAAAGTGTATCTTCTTTCTTCTTTTAAATGTAATTTTCATAAGGTGGTTCACATTACTCGATTACATTCAATATTTCAACACCATTACGCCTTCCCACCACCATTATTTCAACTTTTCCCACCACCATTCAAGCCTGCCTGCCCGGAGCAGACGCTAGATAATTTATTTTCTCTTGCTTGTTGTGAATATCATGATAACCACCACGAGCTTCTGGAATTCTAAAATTGTAAATGGTTGGGGTCTAGAGACATCTCTGTAGGGAGCGAGTCCATTTTGAGATTCGTTTGTGAGTCAATGGATCAAGGCCGTTGATACACTGAGACGGTGCCCAGAGGCAGTTCATGGGTGTGATAGCCAGGACTCCAAGTGAGTGGGGAGACCAGAGGGGTCAGCCGATCTCCACTGCCCCATGTGGCCTGGAGTCTTAGTCCCTGAACCTATGTACCTGGGTTTTTCTTCTGGAAGCTCGTGGCCACCAGGGTTTCATCTGGAGCGGATGAGCGTATCTTCTTTCAAGGTAGCAGATTGGTTTCTAGAATAGTAACAGAGGTGCTCACTTTCTTGGAAGTGCACAGAAGCTGTAAGCAAGTCTGTGTCGTAACATATGCATGCACTGTCACACACAGGTATTCCCTTGTACCTAAAACAGTCGGTAGGTTCCTATCATAGACCACTATCACCTGAACACTCAGCTCCTGTAAGGTGTTATTTTAAGAAACCTAGTTAGCTAAAATTATGAAGCTGAGTCATAAAGACTCAGATATCCTTGGAGTCAATCTTGAGCCCTACAAGTGCACTCAAAGAGAGGCATCCCTTCCTACACACAGTTCCTGGGTCAGAGAAAATTTAAGTGATCCAAGCGCAATTTGGACATCCTTAGACTTCATCTCCAGTGGAAGATACTTTTATGAGAATGTGGGTCAAGCTCCTCCCAGGCCAGTCTCTTTCCAATCAAGACTGCACAAGCTTACTAACTGGTTTTCACATCTTGATGTCTTAATTAACATATCTTCATATCTTAATCCCCGTTTTCATATCTTGATGTCTCCCAAGCAATGATTTTCAACATTTTTACCCTTGTGGACTGGCAGTTGAAAATCACTGTCCCAGATCTCCAACTCTGAAATCAGCCTTGCAAATTTCTACTCAGGGCTACATATTGTGCCAGGAACTTCAGGAAACACGAAGGTGAAGAAGAAGACAAGTCTCTAGTCTCAAGCAGTGAGCACTGGACCAGATAACCAGCTGAGCAATAATTATCAACCAAAATGTAATTGCAGATCCTGCCACAGTTTAAACTGTTACTACTTATAGGACCTTGAGAAAGTCAGTTGTCTCATTCAAAATTTGGAAATTGTTCTGAACCTCAGAAAACCTATGAATTGAGTTTCACATGAATTATTTAGAGGCTCCAAAGATTTTTTTTATTCAACTCTAAAATATCAACATTTTCCAAGAACTCCATCCCAATCTTCTACATGCTAGACCCTGGAGGGTATCCATCCCAATGCAATCCCAGATAAGCTGTCACCTTCTTACTGAGAAGACAGAGACCAAAAGAAGTGAATCTCTCAACCACCATCCCTTCTACCTTCTATCTCCTGCTTTGAGGGAGGATCCTTATACTCAAGTCCTGGGAACACAGGGTTAAGACTGAGGAGAAAGGCAGACTAGGCAGATAATAAATCCCTGAAATCAGGACACAGGCACGGGATGTGGAAAGTGACTGAAGTGGAAGGACAGTAACTGGTGTGCTCCTTCTCCCAGAGTAAACATCTATAAAATAAGTCTGCAAGTGTTTACCCCACAATGCAGGTCTTTGGCTATATAAGGAGTTTAGCAGCGTTTGAATTAGCATAGATTGGCATCTGACTGAAGAATGTCTTCTCCCCTTTTTCCTGTAATAATAGCTTGTTCTAAGAAATAAATATTGAGATTTAAAGGGCAGTCAGAGCTCTTACTCTGTCCACGAGAAACTGTTAACCTCCTGACCCTACGCTTTTTTCACTTATGTTCGTCTCATTTTCTTAAACCTCTGAAGTGACTCTGCTTGAACCCTGTATGCCCCTGAGACTGGTCACTGGCACTTAAGTACTTTAGACGACCCAAATAGTCATAATCAAGAGATCCAAGAATTCAAAGAAAGAAGCTTTGAATGCACAAGTACCCAGGGACTCACTGTAACTTTCAAAAGCATGTCACAGTGTAGTGATGATACACAAATTTCAGAGTTCTGTCCAGGTCAATCACCTGTGTCGTCTTGAACATGTAACTCATTTATCACCCAATAATCCTTTAAACCAACATTTTGAAGCCTGTTGAGTGCCAAGTGTGCTCAGCAAACCTATAAGTGAACCATTATAAAATAAAGGCAACAGTAACATTAACTAAAACATTTATCTTGAGGTTTTGATCCTCAGTCCAGCATGGTTATCTTTCACTTTCCTTTTGGGTTCTTAGAACCCTGATCCTTTCCATACTTTCCTGTTTGTTTATAAACAAATGCATTCCCACTTGGGTAATGAGAGTTGTCAATATATATCTGCACAAACCAAAAGTCCACCCTTTTATTTCATGATAAAAATAAAGTACAGCATTGTGAGTGACTGGTTGAAATGAATTTTCACTGGAATAATATGCAACTGATAGGAAAGATGAAGTTATGAAATTTGCTTATAAATGGTTGTCATGGAAAGTATACTAAGTGAAATGAGTCAGAAAGAGAGGGACAGACATAGAATGACTGCACTCATTTGTGGAATATAAAATAGCATAATATTAGACTAACACCCAAGGACAGTAGACACAAGGGCCAGGAATATTGCTACATAGTTAAAATAGTGTCATGAGCGGGGGGTGGGGGGGAAAGGCAGCTGGAATAGAGAGGGGATCACTAAGTCAATGATGGTTGAAGAGATCGTTCGGGCTGGGAGATGTGTGCTGAAAGTAGATAAAGGACCAAACGTGATAGCCTCTCAGCATCTATAGTGCAAACCATAATGCCCCAAAGTAGAGAGAGAGTATGGGGGAAATTGTCTGCCATAGAGGTAGGGGGAGAGTTGGAAAGAGCGGGGGTATACCAGGGACATTGGTGATGGAGAATGTGCACTGGTGGAGGATGGGTGTTTAATCATTGTATGACTGAAACTCAAACATGAAAGTTTTGTAACTGTATCTCACACTGATTCCATTTTATAAAGAAAAGAAATGAATTCTCACTACATATAAGCCATCCACTGCAGCATCTCAGATGCTATGGAATGAGGACAGGCAATCCCCTTTTGTCTAGAGTGCTGTCAGCGTGCTTCTGGCAACACAACTCAAATACATTCTCCTTGACAATCAGAAGAGCTAAGTTTTCATTCATTCATTCATTCATTCATTCATTCATTCCCCCAGTCAAGACATGTTTTCTGTATGTTGCATTGAGTATGGCACTCACTAATGGTGCACATGCTTGTCCTCTATTAGATTAAGAAAAGTTAAAAATAAATAGCAGTCACTCATCACTAATTGACTTTTACTGCTTTATTTTCCGATAATTCTATTTGCCATTCCTTTAAGTTTTATTGGAGCAAGATATATGAAATAAACTTGTTTTTGGAGGGAACATCGGAACACTTGTGGATGGAAGGGAACATTGGTGGTGGGATTTGTAAATTTGTAAATCACAGTGTCTTAACAAAAAGTTTAATCAAAATAAAGAAATTTTTTCTGAACATCAACTTTATACCAGCCTCAGAGTTGAAAACTCAGATTACTGACAATAAACTTCAAAGACTCATATTCAGAGGTGCATTTATTTTTCTTTATTTCTCTACTGGATTGGAGGCAAGATGGCACCACTGTCACCCGAACACCTTGTCGTGCTCTCCCAAACCCGGCTCACCATCACGCCTTGGACAACACGTGGCTCAGCACGCCAGGCATGGAACTCTCCGTGTGATATCTACTGGAACTCTATGTGTGATTCCTGATGGACATTGCCAGCTGTTTGGCAAGGTTTGGACAGAATGGCGTCAGCAGGGCATGGAGAAACTGCAGCAGTGGCTGCAGCATCGCTGCCTGCCTCAGCCTGGCCGAGTCGCAGCACCATCAGACATAGAGCCGTGGCAGCAGTGCGCGCAGTGGCTCATCTACTGTGGGGTGCTGTCAGCCAACCACTTGGTGACCTGGAACTCAGCACAGGTGTTCAACCTGGCACAGACCCTGCTCGATAGGGTCCTGCTCTGCCAGCGGCTCAACAACTTCTGGGAGATCAACCTGAGGCTGCAGATGTCCCAGGTGCTTCCCAGAGATGCAGGCAGGTGCGCGTTTGTCAGTGTGCAGATCTTTACAACATGCCAGTCGACTAAAAGCTTACATTCGGTAGACTGGGAACACCTGTAAAGGTAATTAGACGCTGCCCCAAAAGCCTCCATCCTTCTTGGAGAGCCTGGCAAGCTACCGACATTGCAAGCTACTGACATCCCACCCACAAGGCAGAGCCTGGCAAGCTACCCTTGGTGTACTCAAGATCCCAAAACCAGTAACAATGATGGTCCTCATTTCCCTAATCCTGAAAGAGCCCCCAGTACGCATTCGGGCTACACTAGCACGTGACAGGGACAAATGGAGACATTACTGGTGCCTGCTCAAGCAAATCAATGAACAACAGTGATACAGTGATTTCTCTATCACTGACTATCTCTAGCTCTTGAGACCCACTTCTATATAGAAAGAGAAAACAATCTAAGTAAATTCAAGTAACCCTGGTGATGCCTAAAGTTAAACAATGAAAGTAGGCTCCTCGGTTGCCCAATAACATTCCCTTCTGATCTGAGATGTCTGTGATCTGTGGAGGAATGGTATGACTCCAGCAGTGATGACATTCAGTAGGATGTCATGGAGTAAAGTCTTCCCCATGGGCCTCTCCTGGGACAGATTTTCCCACTATTTGATACTCAGTCTACACCAATCACTAGTCATTGATTTCCACACTTTTACTAGGCATTATTTGCTTGCTAGATGTATTCAGTGACCAGATCCCCCTGCTTTGGGGCCATTATCCCACCTACCACACTTTTGCAATACTTGTCTGAGAGGTTCAGGAATTCTTAATCTCTTTCTCTGCACTACTTTTAGTGGGATGCAACCTTGGAAGCAGCCAACACCTAGGCCCCCATTCACCTACCTCTGCTCTTTCACTGGAGTGCCAGGCTGGCAGCAGATATTTCTGCATGACTTACCAAAAATGGATGCTGGTATCCTTTACTCAAGGATCCTTGTAAACACATCCTCATCAGATGCTGCCTCCACTGGAATGCTGGAATTCTTGCTCGATCAACTCCACAGAATTGGTTCTTTCTATAAACTTTGTTCCTTCTTTTTTTCCATATTGGGAATTTTTAATGAGCTCAAAGACAGGATGACACAGGTAGTCAGCAAAACACAGTAAAATAAGAGAGTAAAAACAAACAAAAAAAAACACAATCAGACGTGACAAAAAGGTGATAGAAAAGATGCAATCGAAGGTCTGAGCAGCTGAATAATGGCAGCTGAGAAAAGATCAAGTAGTTCCAATATAAAACAGAGAAAGCCTTTGAAAAATAGCCCACGATGCAGAAATGTCTAACAAAGGAATGAACAGTGTGCTAGAAAACTATGGGATAAGTTCAAGAGGAACAATATATGAGTCATCAGAGGCCCTGATGATGGAGCTTTGTACAGTTTGGTGTGTTTGTGAGATTGGTCTTGTTTTAAAGTATTCCCCCCAGTTCTTCTTGTAAAGTTTACAAGTTTATGATGTTCGTGGACACCTGTACCTTTATCAGATGTGCAGAGCCTCTGTTTCTGACCCTTCCTCTGAAAACCATTTTAGTGGAACTTGAAAGCTGATTTTGCACGTCAAAAGTAAAGCCCAACCATTCCTTTCTCTTTGTATTCCTCCAACAACAATCCTAAACAGAACTCCTGACGAAGAGGAATTTGAGAACCAAAAATCAAAGAAGGGAGAAGCACTCAGATAATATCTTACCAATTACATACATGTAGACCCTGTCCTTGAAAAATTCACTTGTCACTTGTCATCCCGTTGATCTTCGATTTGCTCGAGCGGGAGCCAGTAATGTCCCTGTCGCATGCTAGTGAGCCCAATAGTATCTGCTCGCTCCAGAAACACAAAGAGCCTCAAATCATTCATTGAGAGTTTTGATGAAGAAGTCTGACCATGGGCAGCCACAGGGTCTTTTGATGTCCCATGGAATGCAGTTGGTGACAGCTCTAGTCCAGCAGTCATCTCTAAATCGCATTATGTGTCTGGCCCATCTGATTTTTGATGCCTTGGCAAACGAGACAGCGTCCCTGATTCTTGATTGTCAATGGAGGTCGAAACTCCGGATTCCTTCTCTCACTTGAGTGAAACGTGATACTGCAAGCATAGCTCTTTCGATTCTCTTTGGGATATCCGAATAGTGTTCTCATCCTGTTTTCATAGGGCCCAGGTCTCTTAGGCATATGTTAGTTCAGGAAGAACGGTGGAGTCGAAAAGATGTGCCCAGAGCCGGAGGTTCTTTTTCCTCTTAACCACTTGTTCAATACTCTTGAGGGCATTCCATACTTCTCTCTTCCTCCTGCACAGTTCTGGCACCAAGTCATTCTTCATGTTGAGTTCTCGACCCAGGTACACGTAGCTGCTTCATTCGGAGATGTTCATTCTGTTGAGAGCACATGGAACGTCAGGGACTAGTTCGTTTTTCATGAACATTGTTTTGGTGGGATTCAGCTGCAGTCCAACTTTTCCACACTCGTAGTCAAAAGTCGGCCAGCATTTGTGCCATTTGGCTAATGTTTGGTGTTATTAGAACAATGTCATCAGTGAAGCGAAGGTGGTGTAGTTGCTGACCATCTATCTTCACTCCCATTCCTTCCCATTCCAGTCATCCCATGACATTCTCGAGGGTGGCACTGAAGAGTTTCGGTGAAATGGTATCACCCTGCCGAACCCCTCTCTTTATGTCAATGATCACTTCCTTGTAGAATGGTGAGATCCTGGTGGTGAATCCGTAATACAGCTCGAAGAGGATCTTGATATACTGAGTTTGAATGCCCTGTTTGGCTAGTGCTTCGATGACCCCTTCAGTCTCAACAGAATCAAAGGCCTTCTTTAAGTTGATAAAAGTTAGACAGAGCGGCACCTTGAACTCTCACAAAACTTCAGTGAGTTTGGTCACTGTGTGGATATGGTTGATCATGCTGAATCCTTTTTGGAACCTGGCTTGCTCGCATGGTTGTCTTTCATCTAGTGTTCTGCCTATTCTATTCAGGATGACAGAAGTGAACAACTTGTAGACAACAGACAGCAGTCAGATTGGGTGATAGTTGCTGATGTCGTGGATGTCTCCCTTTTTGTACAACAAAATGGTCCTGCTGGTTTTCCACTGGGATGGAACCTTGCATTCACACAGGTAGCATGTGAAGAGCTGAGCTAGGGTATTGGTGAGTACTGGCGGCAGATTCTTCAGGTGTTCGTGTCTTACCTTGTCTGGACTGGGTGCTGTATGCATCTTTACCGAGGAAATGGCATGTCAGATTTCAGAAGGGAGGTAGTTGGAAATGACATATCCATCCTGCGGAATTTGGTATGTGGGCAGGTGGATGTGGCTGTTGAAGAGATTCGACTAGAAGTCATGAATAATCCTCTCCATTGCCTTTCTGGAAGATGTGATAGATCCATCAGGATGTCAGAGGGCAGTCATCTTGGTCTTGTAGTTGGCAAAGGACAGGCGAGCGTTGCAAATACTTTTCCTGGCTTTTGCCACATCGACCAACACTGCTGCTCTTCTCTCTCTGAGGTCTTCCTTTATCGCTTCTCTGCACAGCTTTTCGAACTTGGACTTCAAGCTTATGATTGCCTGAGGCTCGTGCCAAACCACATTGGCAAATGAGCTCAAGATTTTCCAAAGACACGCATCTGTTTGTGGCTTTCCCACTCTCGGAATTCCTCGTGCAGTCACGGAGTTGCTGAACCTGTCAATCGTATTCCCCGTCAATGTTGTCAATGACGGCATCTTCCCATATTGCCACAATAGTGCCAAAGAGTTCCCAGTTAGTAGTCATTCTGGGAGTTTTCTTCTTAAACTTAAACTTTTCAGTCCTTTCTCCCCACTCTGTGAAGTAGAATTTTGCACAAAAGAGATGGTGGTCCAATCCCGTTTGGAATTTTGGGACAACAGCAACTTTGGTCAGGCAAAACCTTCAATTGAATATGATATGGTCAATTTTGTTGTGGAACTGTCTACCAGGAGACTCCCATGTCCAACTTTTAGATTCGGCCTTCTGGAACTGTGAGTTCCCATGGATGGTCTCAGTTGACATGATGAACTCAGACAGTCTCTCACCCTGTTGGTTCCATTCTAGGCCATGGGACCCAATGTGAAATTCTTCGGGCGACCTTCTTGGACCTATCTTGGCATTAAAATCACCGACAATGATCTTGTAGAAGGTGTGGTCTTCTTTATAAAACTTCTCCAATTCCATGTAGAGCTTCTCAATTTCTTCTTCATTGTAGTTGGATGTTGGTGTGTAGACGACGAAGATAGAAACTGCCGGCAGTGAGCCACATCTACTCAAAGTGCAATCATCTGATTCGGGTTGTCAGGAATTCGAATGAACCAATTCTCAAGGCCAAGTTCATGAAAAATTCAGTCAGTGTAAAGTTTTCACCAGCGGACAACTTAGGTCAACTGATCAGATTCAATATAAACTCCAAAGATTTGCTGTGCTTGGCAAAATCTGTTTTGCAAATAAACACAAATGTTCTCAACTTTTGTGGCACTAAGGGCACAGACAGAGAGGTCTGTCTGATCTTTTTATCTTTTCCCATCCTGACTCTTTTCACTGGCTAAAGAAAATCTCCCACCTGCCTAATGAAACTTTCAGCATGCAACCTAAGATGATGTAAGTAGAGCATTTTCAAGACGCTTCAGGATGTTTTGCACCAAAAGGATTTCATTCTTTAATGTTAATATCTATTTCTATTTTTTTTGCTTTTGGGGTCACACCCTGCTATATTCAGGGGCTACTCCTGGCCCTGCACTCAGGAATTACTCCTAGTGGTGCTCAGGGGACCATATGGGATGCTGGGGATCGAGCCCATGTAGGGCGAGCACCGGCTGTACTATCACTTCAGCCCAAAGTTAATATCTTGACTTGGTCTCTGTAATCTAAAATATTGTAAATACAAACCCCAAACCTGATTAAGAGAGTAGAAAAGAATGACTACCCTAAATTTAAAAGTAGACACCTCCATGGTGGTCCTATTTTGCTGATACCCCTTCCTTATTCTAGCTATTTCTGAGGTCCTCAGTCTTTTCCATGTATTAGATAAGGGTATTAGATAGGGGTAGTATTTGATAAGGGTAGTAAATAGTTTCTATATTTACAGAATTATAAGATTGGTCATAGCACAAGACTGATGGGTCTTGGCAAACTGGCAAACACTGGAGTGATTTCTTTCAGAAAAGGAAAGAAATTTAACCACATAAGAATGGAAACCTATGCTCCATGAGTCAGACTGACCTTCCAGAGGCTTGACCAGCAGAGGGGCAGACGGGACCACGCTCAGCTGACTCCTGACAATAGCATCCGCAGTTGCCAGGTTGCTACTTTCTGTTTCTTGACTACCCCATCCCACTAACTGCCGCCTGTTCCTAAGCGTAATCTAAATGGCCATCAACTTTATAGAAACCCGGGAAATGATCTTTCACTGGCATTTGTCATGCTTCAGTTCCGCTCAACGGATCCCCCTTATGCACTGCTGTACTTTCCATGAATTTAGTGACTGGGGAGCAACCATTTAGTTATTGGATTTAAAAGATTCCATAAAATGTTCAGGAGATGAGCTGGAATCTGCATCACGACAGCCCAGAATCCCAAGGAGGAGAAAACGAGTGCTTGGAAGAGACTCCCAGCCCCCCTCCCCAGGAGAGGCAGAAGCTAATGAATGGTTCGGTAACTGGCTTTCTTATCAGTCCCTTGCAAAGAGTGTCGACCGGCAATGTCCAGGAAAGGGCAGTCCCCCACCTCTGAGTCTTTCCTGCCTGCCGCACCCTGGATGTGAACATCTTTTGCTCTCCCTGCCTCCTTCCTGTCCCCTGGGACAGGGTGAAATTGTGGGGGGCAGGGGTGAGGGAGAGGGGTATGACTCAGGCTTTGATCCTAGAAATCATATTCTGAGAAGAGATTTAGAGATGCTAATACTGATCTACAAATCCTCTGTAGGGCAGTTAAAGCCCTTGGATCACAGCTTTCAAAATTGCAAAGATGACGAACAGAGAGAGAAAACTGAAACTCTCAAAGAGACGCAAATTGCATGGCAGGATCAGATCAACAGTGTGTTGTATGGCTGTAGATTGTTAAAAGTCACTTATGTGGAAGTCAAAGCAGCAACCACTGTTTCCTAGAAGATGGGCTGCTCTTAGCTTCCTCGGGTTATCACCAGACTCTGATACTAAATCGTAAAGGCAGTGGGGTGGGCACTCAAACACCAGCCGAAGTATAACTGCTCCAATCCATGTCAATTTGTCTCCAAATATTGGTCCAGAGGTCATGTATTCCAGCAATAAAGAACTTTATGAGGCTGCTGAATTCCACCAAAAAGATTCATCCCCAGAGTGTCTAATAGATTCCTCTGGATCTGTCTCAGTTTTGACACACTGCAATTCTAGAAACAGTCTGAATAGTCCAGATATCACAGAATCACTTAATTCTTCTATTTCCAATGGAAAAAGTGATGCTGACCTTTTTGATGATAATAATAAACGTGATTGGGGTGTGGTTCCGCCAGCAGGCCAATCTGTATCTGTGGGGCGAGTGTACCAGCAGCCTGATGGTGCCTTCAGACTTCCAGATACCCCAAAATTGCTGCTGTGCCTTTGGCCAGACCCAAACAACTTGAGGCCAAGTTTATCAAGAAATTAAACTGCCAAAAGTTAGGTATGTGGGAGACACACCCACAAACCACCTCCGGCTCAGTTATATAAATATTGGACTCATTTAAATATTGGCCTTATTTCAGAGGCCCATAAACCTCAAAAGAGATCAAAAGACGCAGTTAAGGCCTGTAGTGCAGAGGTAGATGGGAACCTGTGACTGCGAGCTCCCGGCCTACTTGGATCAGGACTGGACCTCCTCCCCCCAGGTCCCCAGTTTTCCAGTAGCTTGTCAGTCACACCTACAAGCGCCATGTAATCTTCATCAAGACCCAGGGATTATAAACTAAAACTCTTGAAAGAGAGCACCGCAGAATGTCTTAACCCCGTGCCAGGCTGTCTTCACAGGGGCACCCCAGAGCGGGGTGGGTGAGAGCCCTTTCCGCCCCAAAGGACCCAACTTTGGCAACCAAAAACCTCTGGCAGCCAAAAACTGCTGCCACGCTCAAGGCAGCTCCTCACATGCTCGGGCCGAGCCTCACGCATGAGTAAAGTCCTACGGAACTCAGGTAATGAAGGACTTTGTGGCCTTGGACTCTGGGCTCAATGGGACCAGGAGGGGAGATCCTCTGCCTGCTTTCCCCAGTCTCCGGTGACACAGGTGCCATGCCCATAAGCCACCTCCTCCCGAGGCCAGATAATCTCGCCATCGGCCACTGTCCAGATCACACGGCTGCTTCTCCTGAAAGGGAGCATAACATGAGCCCCCATAACCACGCCACTGGACTCCACGACAGGCTGTTTCACATGCGGGGCCCCAAAAGGGGGTGGGTGAGAGCCCTCTCCACCCCAAGGGACGAGGCTCCAGCAGCCAAAAACCTCCACAACTCAACCACAGCCACACTCAAGCCCACTCCCCATACACTTGAGCCAAGCCTCACACATGAGTAAACAAATTCTTGGACACATCATAAACACTCCCTACCCATTCTCCATAATTACCACACCACATTTGATGGGTTTCAGATAGTAGGCAACAAATCATAGGGGAAAATATATATGCATATATGCATATTTTCAGATATATATACCAAAGCTCATATCACCCAAACTTTAACATGTTAGTGATATCCTATGGAATGTCTTAATGGCTCCTGCCAAAATAGAACAATCTTCACTCTGTTTTCTATATGAACACTTTTTTGTAAGCATGTTCAGCAGTTCTTTATAACAGACAATACAAAATGTATTATGTCGGTTGTGTTTTGGGACAGGGATTGGAATTTGGGATAGAAATATCCCGAATTTGGTGGTGGGAAGGTGTAATGATGGTGGGATTGGTGTTTGAATATTGAATGTAATCAAACTTTGTGAACTAACTTACAAAATTTTTTAAAATTTTTAAAAAAGTAATGTGGAGTTCATGCCCAATTCAAACAGCTTAATAAATGGCTGAATAGATAGCATTATTCCTACATTACAAAAAATGATAATAATAATAAATGTGATGAGGGGGAGGCAGGGTCAGTGGAAGAGCACAAGAGCAAGAACATGAATCTTCTATCACAGATTAGACTCAGAATGAATATTACTAAGTAGTTTTTGCAACATTTACCATTAAAAGAAATTCTCTTTTAGAAATGTATGCAGGGGCCAGAGACACAGTACAGCAGGAAGGCACTTGCCTTGCATGTGGCTTACCCTGATTCAATCCCTGACACCTCATATGGTTCCCTAAGTACCATCAGGAATGATCCCTGAGCACAGAGCTTGTGAGGAAGGAAGGAAGAGAGGAAGGGAGGGAAAGAGGGAGGGAGGGAGGGAGGGAGGGAGACAGGGAGGGAGGGAGACAGGGAGGGAGGAAGGAAGAAAGGAAGGAAGGAAGGAAGGAAGGAAGGAAGGAAGGAAGGAAGGAAGGAAGGAAGGAAGGAAGGAAGGAAGGAAGGAAGGGAGGGAGGGAGGGAGGGAGGAGGGAGGGAGGGAGGGAGGGAGGGAGGGAGGGAGGGAGGGAGGGAGGGAGGGAGGAAGGAAGGAGGAAGGAGGAAGGAAGGAAGGGAGGAAGGGAGGAAGGAAGGAAGGAAGGAAGGAAGGAAGGAAGGAAGGAAGGAAGGAAGGAAGGAAGGAAGGAAGGAAGGAAGGAAGGAAGGAAGGAAGGAAGGAAGGAAGGAAGGGAGGGTAGATCACGGAGACTGCAGAACAAAGCTGAGCCCAGGTCACCTCTCATAACAATCTCTGGAAGGGCTGCCTGCCAGCTCCAGGACCGCGTGTGTGTGAGACCAGGAGTAGTCAGTGAGGTGCTGAAGAAAGTCGCAAGAATCTGGTCTTACCATGCAGGGAAGAGCACTGGAGTCCTGGTGCACAGTGGGCTTTGGATGCACTGGCCAGAGTGCAGGCAGCGGACAGAGAGAACCTGTCAGGAAGGACCTTGTGCCCACAGCGCTAGAGACGGCCTCCTGCATCCCACCATGCCCTGTGGCATAAGCTTCTGCGCTCTCAGCCCAGCTTCCTGCTCCTGCCCCGAGGGCCACGCCAGGACACTTACCTCAGAAATCTGCACACTACAAATCAAGGCATGTTTTTCCCAGAGAAGTGGATATTTTTTAAATTATTTATTTATTTATTCATTTATTTATTGCTTTTTGAGTCCAACGAAGTAACCATGGAGCTAAAGTCAATCCAATTTAAAAAATAAAAAATAGGGCTGGAGCAATAGCACAGCAGGTAGGGTGTTTGCCTTGCACACAGCCAACACGTGTTCGATTCTTTCATCCCTATCAGAGACCCCGGTAAACTACCAAGAGTATCCCACCCACCCAGCAGAGCCTGGCAAGCTACTCATGGCATATTCGATATGCCAAAAACAGTAACAAGTCTCACAATGGAGACGTTACTAGTGCCCGCTCAAGCAAATCGATGAGCAACGGGACAACAGTGCTACGGTGCTTTTGGGGTCACACCTGGCAATGCACAGGGGTTACTCCTGGCTTTACACTCAGAAATTATTCCTAGCGATGCTCAGGGATGCTGGGAATCAAACCCAGGTCAGCCGCGTGCAATGCAAATGCCCTACCCGCTGTACTATCACTTCAGCCCTATTTTTAATTCTTTCAATTGAGTCACCATGAGATACACAGTTACAAAGCTGTTCATGATCAGGTTCTCAGTCATACAATGATCCAACACCCATCCCTCCACTGGTGTCCATTTCCCACCACCAATGACTTCAACTTCCCTTCTGCCACTCCCCCTCCCCATCCTGCCTCTATGGTTCTATCTATGGCAGATATTTTCCTTTTCTCTTTCTCCCTCTCTCTCCCGCGCTTTCCCTCTCTCTGGGCACTATGGTCACTGAGAGGTCAGCATGTTGGCTCCTTTACCTACTTTCAGCACGCAGTTCCTAACCAGAGTGATCATTTCCGATTAACTTTGTCATAATGGTCCCTTCTCTAACCCAATTGCTAGAAGTGGTTATTAAACCTCCCTGCATTCCACAGCCACCTTTTTTTTTTTACCTTCCTGATCCAACACTGGATTAAAGACTAAATAGGACAAGCAACCAGAGGGGAAAGAGCAGAGGGAAGCACAGGGAACCAGCCATGCTGCGAACTCTAGGGGCACAGAAACAGCCTCAAAAGGGCAGGGAACAACTTCGAAGCACGGGTGAGGTTGGTCTCAGACACGAGGCAGCTCTGATATTTTAGGAGTCATTTAGTAAGGAGAGAACTATTTTCAGTAAGCTTTTGTTGATGTCCCATTGGTTTATAACAGTATAAAACTCTTAGGTACACAGTCGAGTGAAACCAACAATAACCACAGTTGTGCAGTAACAAAGCCACACCAGAGTAGTTGTGCAGTAACAAAACCACACCAAAGTCTGTTTCACCACACACTTGGCCCTTCCGCGAATATTTCCCCTACCCCATGCTCCCTGCCCCTGGAAACCATCTGTTTTCTGTAGCAATGACTGTCTTGCTTTTATTCTTGGTTTGCTTTATTCCTTTATCTTCCATGCACAGCAGGCTCACAAAGTATTTGTCTTTCTCCAACTTAGTTTTATTTAGCATAATCACCTCTAGGTGCATCTATGCTGCCGCCCATGGCAAGATGTCATCTTTCTAAAATAACTGGGCAGTATGTTATTCTTGTTTATGTAACACCTCTTCTTCATCAAATCGTCAGTCACTGGACACTTGAATTGTTTTGGACTGGACTCCTTTGAGGAAATAAACAGAGTCATGAATCTCTCTCTCTCTCTCTCTCTCTCTCTCTCTCTCTCTCTCTCTCACACACACACACACACACACACACACACAGAGGCTATCAAGTTAGTCATCACTGTGGTTGACAGTCACCATCCTCAGCACCAAGGGAGATAAGAGAACTGAGACTGAGACAAAATTCGGTGGAGTTGGGAGGGGGAGAGGGTGGAGGGGGGTTGATTTGGTGATTTGTATTAGGTACCGGTGCTGAGAGGAGATTGGGAATCAGAGTTTGGGAGCTCTAACCTCCTCTGTGTTCTACCCTCTCACTTGAGTAATTCTCAAGCAATCATTTGGAGGGAATACTATTCAGGACTATATTTATGGATCTTCTAAAGGGATATTAAGAAATATTATGCATCAGCTACCGATTGCTAAAGGATTGATCTCAGGCAAGAGTGTGTGAGCAAAAGCTGCAAGCTAATGGCTAACATCATCAGCAGAAAAATGATGCTTCGTAGCACATGAAAATTACATGAAATTCAAATATTATTGTCCATAAATAAGGCTCTAATCAGAACTCAGCCACAATCTTTCACTGAGGATTTTCTGTGTCATGTTTCAAACTACAAAGGCAAAGCTGAGCCTTTGGAACAAAGACCCTATGACCCACAAAAGTTTAAAATACCACCCCTGACCCTCAGTTCTCACAGAAAACCTTTTCTTACCCTTCCCCATGGATACCTTCTGAGCTCTCAAATTCCAATCCTTGTTCCAATCAAATTAAGAAGCACTACTAGGGGGCTCTTTGCTTCAGTTTTATTGAGGTAATGTTGCTTAACAACAATAATTTAGGACTTTATGACCACCCCGTGCCACCCACCAATGCACCAATATCCCTCTGCTTCCACTACAACTCTTCACCCTTCACCTTTCTCCTACCCATCCCTCTAGTCTTAGGACTGGGGACCCAACTGGGGACAGGCTTGTCACTCTGATCTCATTCATGCGTCAGCCTGGAAACTATTTCTCCCCAGCCCTCACTTTCCTTCTCTCCCATCAAGACCACCATAGAGAGCCCAGAGAGACCAAACAGCTGCTACAGCACGCGCCTGGCATGTGGCAGAGCCAAGTTTGATCCCCAGTACCACTGTGGTTCCCCAAGACTGCCAGGAGTAACCCCTGAACACAGAGACAGGAGGAAGCCCTGAGCAGCACCAGGTGTGGCCCCCAACACAGCAAAGACCACCCTTATATTGGAGAAGGAGATGGGGGGTGGGAACCAAGCAATTGGGGGTGAGGATGGGGTGGGGGTATGACTCACGGCTGTTTTTGTTCTTCATTGACTTGGCTGCTTCTGTGGTGTGTCCACGGCCACGGTTCCCACTGACCAATGCTGATGTTCCGTGGTGACAGGGGACTTCTGTGGGCCCTTTGTTGAGGAGAAAAAGGGTGTGCATATGGCTGGGCATCTCGGTAGCCTGCAAGCTCACTGGCCTCTTCTTCCTGCCTCACTCCTCTCTCCGTTCTGCCAAGAAGGGTCCTTACCTGGCAGCAGCTCTCTTGACACAGCTGCGTGCCTCAGGACGCCCATCATTTCTGGGGATCCTGGAAACTCTAGGGTCACAAGGACAGAGAAGGGACCACTATGATAATGATCACTCTGGACACAAACACAAGCTCGAAGGAGGTAAAGTGAGAGGTGTGATACTCTTTCAGTAACAATATCGCAAGCCACAGTGCTGAAAATGAGAGACAGACAGACAGACAAAGACAGAGACTGCCTTAGATGCAGGCTGTGGGGGCTAGGTGGGAGGAGGTGGCATTAGGGAAACTGGGGACATTGGTGGTGGGAGATGTGCACTGGTGAAGGAACATATGTAGGAACATTGTATGACTGAGACTCAATCATGAACAACTTTGCATCTGTGTATCTCAATATAAAAAAAAAAAAATTGGAAAGGGCCAGAGCGATAATAGAGCAGGTAGTGTGTTTGCCCTGCATGCCGCTGACCCCGGTTCAATCCCAGCTTCCCATATGGTCCCTCAAGCATCGCAGGAGTAATTCCTGAGTGCAGAGTCAGAAGTAACCCCTGGGCATCTCTGGGTGTGACCCAAAACGCAAAAAATAATAGCAATTTTTTCTTTCTTTTTTTTTTTTGGAAAGGAAGAAGGTACAAGTGAGGGGATGAGGACGGGTCAACTAACCCTGTTGTCCACAACGTTCTCTCCCACGGGCTCAGCGTCGGAGCAGACCTATAGAGACGCTGCCCAGGCGGAATTCCCTCAGGCAGCCTGTGGGGCCCCTGAATCTCCAGGCACTTCCGGGGTTCCTAAATCAGGCCTCAGGTTAGGCATCTTCACGGGCCAGCGTTAAGGCCGTATTTGAGGGGGACCGGCTCCCCCATGTGGTCATTTGCTGTCATTGCGCCTCACGAAATCAGCGTTGAAGAGACAAAAATCTCCTAATTCTCCACATAGAAATAACCGTACTGCCATTCTGATGTATTTTCTTCTAGGAGCACAGAAAATATAAAATGCCACTGTCACTGTCACTGCCATCCCATTGCTCATCGATTTTCTCGAGCGGTCATCAGTAACATCTCCATTGTGAGACTTGTTGCTGTTTTTTGGCATATCAAACACACCATGGGTAGCTTGCCAGGCCCTGCCATGCGGGCGAGATACTCTTAGTAGCTTGCCGGGCTCTCCGAGAGGGGTGGAGGAATCGAACCCGGGTCAGCTGCGTGCAAGGCAGACACCCTCCTGCTGTGCTATCGCTCCAAGCCAATAAAATATATATCCCTTTAAAATGTAACTTACCAAGTCACTTAATCTTGCTACTCTAAAACAGTTGTCAATATAGAGAAATGATTGCCTATAAAGGTATATTTATCCACAATTTGCTTCCGGGCGCCATCTTAGCTCACCAACAGCCCTGGCCCAGAGACTCCCAATTAAATCCCAAAATGGATTAGTGCCGTACAGAGGTGTCTCTGGAATCCAACCATTTACAATCTAGAAATTCACATTTACAATCGTGACCACATGAGTTCTTATGATATTCAAAATGAGCAATGGAAAAAAATTATCTAGCATCTGCCCCTGGTAGGTAGGCTTGAATGGTGGTGGGAAAATTCGAGCAAAACATAGCACTGTCTGTCTGTAGCACTGTCGTCCCGTTGCTCATCGATTTGCTCCAGTGGGCACCAGTAACATCTCCATTGTGAGACTTGTTGTTACTGTTTTTGGTATATCAAATACGCCATGGGTAGCTTGCCAAGCTCTGCCGTGCGGACGGGATACTCTCGGTAGCTTGCCGGGCTCTCCAAGAGGGATGGAGGAATCGAACCCAGGTCAGCTGCGTGCAAGGCAAGCGGCCTACCCACTATGCTATATCACTCCAGTCCAAGCAAACATAATGCCCAAAATTAAGAGAGTATTGGGGGAAATTGTCTGCCGTAGAGGCAGGGTGAGGACTGGGATGTAGGGGATGGAGATATTGGGGACATTGGTTGTGGAAAATGTGCACTGGTGGAGGGTTGGGTGTTCCATCATTGTACAGCTGAATTTCAAACATGAAAACTCTGTAACTCTATCTCACGGTTATACAATAAAATCAAAAAGTAATGTGGAATTCATGCCCAATTCAAACAGCTTAATCATCACTGAACAAATAGCAATACTCCTACATTATTTTAAAAATCACTGTCACACTGTCACTGTCGTCCCATTGTTCATTGATTTGTTTGAGCGGGAACCAGTAGCATCTCCACTGTGAGACTTGTTGTTACTGTTTTTGGCATATCGAGTACGCCATGGGTAGCTTGCCAGGCTCTGCCGTGTGCAAGGCCCACTGCACTATTGCTCCAGCCCTATTTTAAAAATAAAAAGATAAATTTATGGTCGTGATAGAGAAGGTGCAGTTACTTTGTGTATGAAAACAATGCATGTTCACGTTGTTGGCCAAAGTACAATTAAAGTTAAACTTGTTTTAAAAGAAAAAGTGATAAAATTATAGCCGAATCACTGAGGTCATTCCGTATGTCTTGGGGCGGGGGTGGGGGGAGAAAGGGTTTTGTTAGATTCCTGAGTGTGTGCCCATGACTTCTGAGGTGACTTTTACACAGGAAAATCAAATAGCTTTTGTTCACAGACAGGGAACTCACTCAGAAGAGTTAGGTGACTTAGAACGCCACACAGCTAGTGGGCGAGAAGTCACGCTCTTAAGCCCCCAAAGCACACCATCTTCAGGAAGGAGACCCTAAGCTTCCAAGCTAGAGTTTCCTCCTTCACTCGAAGCAAGTCATGGCATCACCCCTGCAGGACCAGCCCCCAATTGGGTTGCTGGCCAGTTGCTCACCCGCACCCAGGATGGCTCTTGCAACCCCTCAGCTCCCCCTACTGGACACTCTCAGCATCACTGGTTTCCCCCCAGAAAAATGCTCCTGTTTTTCAAGGATTTTTCCAGGGATTCCTCCCTCAAGGTTCCAACAGATGGCACCCTGTCCAGCCAGCTGGTTGGAGAGCTCCTACAGTGCCTGCCCCCATGGTTGACCAAGTTTAAGAGCCCCCCCCAGGGTCTCTGCCTGGAGCCAAAGTTCAGTGACCAGAGCCCTCATCAAAAAAGGGAGTTTCCTTGAATCGGAAACCACAGGGCAGCCCGCATAGCAGGGCTCTCAAATGATCATTAGGCTTAGGCCCCTCAGTGTACTTAGAAGCCCCGTGGAAGGCCAGAGAGGAGAGGGGACGAGGTCAGTGTTCTGAGGATCCGAACAGTGTGTGGAATGCGGACCAAAGAAAGGACGGAACTTCGGGTATTTGACCCACCACTGGCAACGAATGACAGAGCCTCTCACACCTGGCTTGGGGGTCAGGCTGTTGCTGCTGGCGTCTTTGATAAGGCTGTAGCCAGAGACCAGGAACTGCCCAGGGAGCCTTCTCTGAGCACTGGGTGCCAGCCCCAGTGTGCAGCTCCTAGTAGAATATTAACCAAAGCTGCCGGCAGCTCCAGGCATGCTGTGTGAGAGTGGGACAGGCCCCAGGTCTGGGAGCTCGATTACCAGGGGAGTCAGACACTAGTTTTGTGAGCTAGAGGCAAACCGTTTTAGTCACCAAATCTCTGGTCTCCAATATAATCCAAAGTAAAGAATAGATCCTCCTGAAAGTATATTAGTACTTGATTTATTCCTCCTCTGGAAAAATTTCCATTCTAATAAATAAAGGATGCTTTCAGTATGCAAACACACAGGTTTACTCCTTTACTGGTTGTTTCTCTTAGCTTGAACCAAACATCTTACAGGCATTTCCTACTACTGATTGCTTTAATCTGAACAATCTAAAATTGAAAGTGGCAGGAAAGCACTTTTTAATTGGCTTACACACATACACACGCATCTGCATTCACATGCAACTTATAAACTCATCCTGCAGTTTTTCCTTTCTGCTATGCAGTGAGGATGCTATGCTAAGCTAAACAACTCGAAATCAGGATGCCCAGTCCAATTTAAATTGCAGATAGACAGTGGGTATGCTTTTGTTATAAGAAAATTATTCAATATGTTCAAATAATAAAATAATGCAGAAAGTCTCTTGCCCGCGTGCCTGGTTGTCTTCCCCGGGGCCCCTCGTAAGGGATGGGCTCCAGCTTCCCTCCTCACCCCGAGCAGAGCTTCCAGTGGCTGAAGACCTCTGGAATCTAGCCACAGCCTTACTCAAGGCCCCTCTCCCCATGTTCGGACAAGCCTCACCCATGAAGGTTGAGCAAAGGAACCCAGGTATGTGGGACCCAGGGCTGAGACCTCCAAACCTGCTTGGATCGGGACTGGGCCTCTTCCACCCAGATTTCCCATTTTCCAGTAGCTAGGCAGTCACACCCAGGGACTAACCCTGGCACCGTAGAATCCCATCAACGGCCAACATCCAGAGACTTAAAAGCAAGCTCCCGGAAGTGTGCGGCCACTTTGCAGAAGCAATATGATTGGCGATATCTTATAGTCTACTTCTCTCTCTGGGAGAAATTGGCAAGCTAACGAGAGTTTCCTGCCCACAGAGAAGAGCCTCACAAACTCCCTATTGCGTATTCATATGCCAAAACCAGTAACAAGCTGGGTCTCATTTCCTTGACCTTGAAAGAGCCTCCAATGCAGCATCGTTGAGAAGGACAAGTAGAGAGAGGCTTCTAAAGTCTCAGGGCTAGGACAAATGGAGACGTTACTGAGATCGCTTGAGAAATTCAATGATCAATGGAATGATGATGATGATGATGATGGTGATTCAAATAATGTGATATTCTAAGTGTAACCTAAAATTTAGGGGATTCTTAACTTCCTTCCTCCCTTCCTTCCTTCCTTCCTCCCTTCCTTCCTTCTTTCCTTCCTTCCTTCCTTCCTTCCTTCCTTCCTTCCTTCCTTCCTTCCTTCCTTCCTTCCTTCCTGCTTTTTGAATAACACTTGAACTGGCAATGTTCAAGTGTTATTCATGGTTCTGCACTGAGGAAATACTCCTGGCATTGCTCAGGGCACCATATGAGATGCCAGGATTCAAACCCAAGTTGGCCGCATGCAAGACAAAACACTCTACCCACTGTACTATTTCTCCAGACATTTTCTTTCTTTCTTTTTTAAAAAATTATTTTAGGAGACTGGAGTACTGTGAGTGGAGTACTATGAGTAGGGCACTTGCCTTGCATATGGCCAACCTAGGTTCAATCTCTAGGACTCTATATGGTCCCTCAAGCCCAGTCAGAAATGATTCCTGAGTGAAGAGCCCTTAGAGCACCCCCGCTCTCCTTCCCTCTATCACTCCCTCTCTCCTTCTCTCCCTCCCTCTCTCCCTCCCTTCTTCTCTCCCTTCCCTACCACTCTCTCTCTCTTTCCTTTTTGGCATTATGATTTGCAGTACAGGTACTGAAAGATTATCATGTATATCCCTTTACCTCAAGCCTCACGCATGAAGGAACCGGCAGAAGAACCCAGGTGTGTGGGACATGGGACTGAGATATCCAAGCCTGCTCAAATCGGGACTGAGCCTCCTCCACCCAGATTCCCTATTTTCCAGTAGCTAGGTAGTTACACCCACAAACTTCCCCTGGAGCGATGTAATCCTATCAATGGCCAACATCCAGAGACTATAAAACAAAACTTCTAGAAGCATGCAGCCACATTTGTGGCCGCACAATCTCTTATTGTCTAGTTCTAACTCTCAGAGAACTCAGCAAGCTACTGAGAGTATCCTGCCACACAGCAGAGCCTGGCATATTCCCTATGGCGTGTTCAATATGCCAAAAAGAGTAACAATGATGGGTCTCATTCTCCTGACAATGAGAGAGCCTCCAATGCAGCACCTTTGGGTATGATGAGTAAAGAGAGGCTGCTAAAATCTCAGGGGTAGGATGAATGGAGACATTACTGGTGCCCACTCGAGCAAATCGATGAGCAATCAGATGACAGTGATACAGTGATACAGTGATCCCTTTACCTACTTTCAGCACTTTATTCTTGCCCAGAGTGATCATTTCCAATGATCATTGTCATAGTGGTCCCTTCTCAATCCTAACTACCCTCTCCCCCTTCCCCCAACTGTGGCAATCTTCCAACCATGAACCAGTCCTCCTGGCCCTTGTTTCTCCTTCCTTGGGTAATAGTCCCATACTGTGTGTTTTATCTCTTGTAGATGAGTGCATTATATGTCTGTCCCTCTCCTTCTGACTCATTTCACACAAAATGATAGTCCCCATGTCCATCCATTTATAATCAAATTTTATGATTTCATTTTTCTTAACATCTGCTGCACAGTATTCCATTGTGTAAATGTATCATAATTTACACAATGGAATAATTCAGTCATCAGTACTCAGGCACTCGAATATCCTCCACTTGTATCCACAAATCATCAAATTGAATGATTGTACCCATTGTGTATATGTATCACAGTTACTTTATCCAGTTATTTTTTTCTTGGACATTGGGTTGTTGTGAGATTTGAGCATTGTGAACAGCTGCAATGAACTTAGGAGTGCAAACATCTCTTCTGAATAGACCTTGTCCTTGTTACAGATAGCAAGAAGTGGGATTGATGGGTCATATGGAAGCTCAGTTTCTGGTTTGGTGAGAAGTGTCCATATTTTTTCCCAAAAGGTTGATCCCAGTGGGTATTCCCACCAGTGGTTAATGAAGGTTGCTTTCTCCCCACATTGATGCCAACATACGCAATAAATGCCAATGGCAATTTATTATTTGCGACACATGCCAGTCTCACCAATGTGAGATGATGTCTCATTGCTGTTTTGACTTACATTTCCCTGATATTAAGTGGTGCAGAGAATTTTTACATATACTGTTTGGCCACCTGTATGGCATCTTTGAAGAAGTTTCTGTTAATCTTCCCTCCCCCCATCTTCTGATAGGGTTAATTGTTTCTTAAGCTCTAGTTATACCACAGCTTAATATATCTTGGATACTATTTGTCTGTCAGATGACTGATAGGCAAATACTGTCTTCCAGTCTATGGGGTATCTTTTTATTCTGGTCACTATTGCTTTTTCAATGTAGAAGCTTATTTTGATGTAGTACCATTGGTCTATTTTTGCTTTCACTTGTTGGGCCAACAACATTTAATCATCAACGACACCTTGAGAGTCATTGTCTTAAAAAAGATATGTCTATGTTTCACGCAATATAATTTACGAATTCAGATCATATTTGGGTCAAATTTGTGGATTTAGATTTTTCTGCTAGAGTTTTAAAGAGGTAGAGTCAATGGAGTAGACAAATAGTTATTTTACTGTTGTGTGCGCGTTCCCCTGGAGATCTCTCCGGCCCGCGGAGAGACAACAGTGGAAAGCGCTCCTAATTAGGTGGATTCTGTGAGGGTCCCGATCTGAAATAAGACTAGTGAGGTTAGTAAACAGGGGGCCCAAGACGACACATGCCGATCAAGGGCAACTTTATTAACTGACACGCTGGTTTTATACTTTTCTTAGCAGGGGGTTGGTACATAAGTTGTCAATCATCAGGGAAGTGTCTTCTCAGGCCAAATAAGGAAAGGTTCAGGGTGTATTAGGTGGGCTTACAACATTCTTCAAGAGTAGATTGAGAAATAGTGGGGAGGGGAAGGCAAGGGTTTATCTGGCAGGAGCATCTGGCAGGAGGAATGCACAAGGTAGAGGAAGGTATTCTACTTAATGGGGGGCTTAATGGCGTCTCTTAGTTAACTGCCCTGGGCTACTTTTACCTCTAGAGTTTGGCTATTTCCTTTGTCACAAGGGCACCTTTGCCTCAGGTCATGCAAAGCTGGTAATGGAATTTTCCGGTTTGTCCAGGGTAAAGGTTTCGGGGTCCTCTTTTGTTCAGGGTCCTGAGCAGTCCCCAACAGTTGTGTTTGCTTGTTTGGATCCATCCAGTAGTGCTCAGGGCTTAGTCATGACTCTGCATTCAAGGACCACCTCCAGCAGTGCTCAGAAGACCCGATAAAGTGCTGAATCAAACCTCAGTGGGCCACATACAAGGCAAGCACTTAACCATTGTGATATTGCTCTTGTCCCTACTTCTGTTATCAAACACATATATGTATATGTATACATATATATGGTGGCAAAGAGATCATTCAAAGGCCTAGACTGTGTGCTTTGCATGTGAAAGCCTCAAGTTCAATTGCACACAAAGCATGGTTCCCTTAGCACTATCAGGATGGACCCCAAGTAAATATGATTGGGCAGGTCCTCGGGTCAGTTACCTGATTTTAAATACTAGCTGCAGCTCTTTTCAGAGGCATGAACCATAGGTAAGGTTTTTCTTGTCTTATACAATGGGTGCTGGAAGACTTAGCCCCTAGAGCTGAGTGTGTAGAAGAGAATTTGGTACAAATATCTGGGACTGTGTTTGAACTTGTTTGGTACAAGAAGAAAGATAGATAGATGAGGCCGTGGCTGCCCCGTGTGGCTACACCATCCTCTGGGAATGCTACGAGGACATGACCTGGGTCATCCATTCTTAGCTACGTCTCCAACATACAGGTGAGGTTCATGCACCCTGGGAGTGGGCTTTGTTCACTGATGCATATTGTGCTCTGGAAGTGGTTGTAGACTTAAGAGTTGGGGTAGTCCGTCGTCCCTGGGTCATTAACATATTTGGAATCTTACCCTTGACTCCCCAAATCCTTTCTTGAGTTGAAGACAATAATTAAATATGACCCTGACACCACCCAGTGCTAGAGAAGGTCTCCCATGGAAGGGGCTTTTTTCCACAAGGCCAATCTCATGCCTAGAAAGCAGTGAACAAGAAAGTTCACCTTGTACCCACAGCACAAGGTGTAGCACTGTCGTAACACAAAAGCAAATTGACTTGTTTGCTGAGGAGGGGGCTCTTCTTTGTAACGGAGTCAAGGTAAAGGTGGGGTCTTTGGAACATAGTGTCATTTGATTAAATGAAATTCATTGTTATACAGTGAAACTCATAGTTGACCTTAACTGAGGACCAAGTGTACTTGCATTTACCTTTATGAGAAGTTCAGTCCCATACAGTGTTTCCTAAGACCCCATGAGACTATTTAGAGCCAAAAGATAAGTTACTCCCTGGCCCCTATAAGGACTCACAAGGGGGTCCTGAAAAGATGGGAGTGAGTGCCTGTCTGTAAAGAAATGGGTTAGTTTTTTTTTGTTTCAACCATGCAAAGGGTGCTTGCTTTGCATCAGACCCTGCCTTGGGTATGTGGATATGACCTACGAAAGATTCTGTTCAGGTATCCACTCTTGTGGGGAATTATTATATCCAACAAAATCACATAAAAGGAAGCTAATCTACCTGGTCTGTGTGTTAACACTCCAGTGTTAGCAATTGGTCGTCATGTGGAAAATAGGAAGAAAAAAATTACATCCCCCAGAATGAGGCTCTTTCTAACTTTGTGTTTGATAATCGTCTCTGATACCTTCACTTTACTTCTCACCAGAAAAATAAGCTGCTTTTACACCTTACAGCACTCCCGTGATCCTGTGTGACAGACTATGTAGAAGGAAATAAAGGTGCCCTCTACTGGCCAAAAAAAAAAAAAAAAAAGGCAAGCAGGCACTGTGTGGCTCTGTTGAAAGAATTGCAGCTTACTGTGGAATTCTCCTCCCCACTTTCCCCATCTGAAGTAGTCAACTTGCTCCATAAATAAGAGGCATTGTCATGCCAACGTTCATATTAATTTCCCAGCCACTCTCTCGCTAGTTCATTTCAGGAACTCAGCACTTAAGGTATTCTTTCAGCAATTGCGGACTTTAGAGTATCCCAGCAAATAATAGAATGTCACACCCCATTCAGATATGCTGTGATTAGCTCTGAGGCAAGTTCAAGTCTTTTCAAGGAACTTGTCCAGACCAAAGTGTGTATTTACCTAGAATTTATTTGTCTGAGGCAGTGTTTCTGGATTCAGTTTGGCAGTGGACCTGCCTCCTTTTGTGATTCTCCACTGGAAACTTGTAGCAACGTCTTTCAAGTGGGTGCCATAGAACTCTGCCCCCTCAGCAAGAATGATCCCCAGGAGCAACCATTTAACCCATATCCAACACGACAAAAACATCATCTGCATTAGTTTCTCAGTACTCTATGGGAACAGAGCTTAAAAGCTAACAAATGAATCTACATAATATTGGTAGAACTAACATTCAAAAATTCTAGAGTCCACGGTTCTTCGTCCTTTCATCTGTTCTTCTGTAGATGTCAGTGAAAAGCATGAGCCTTTACCTTGTTGCTGTCCATCCTCACAGGGGAGAATTACTGCTGTATCTGGCCAGGATAGAGAAAGTTAAGAGACAATCCACAAAGGCGAAGTAAAAGCACCATGGTTTTATACTTTGGCTCAGAACTTGCTAAGTGTCTAGTAATTTGTTACCAAAGCAGGACTATTCTGAGGCAAACATAAGCACTGAAAAGCTAATAGAGTATGCAATATGGCAGTTTTCTCTGAAGGAGTTATTAATGCTCATTCTTATTCTCTTGACTTACCCTGTCTTTCTGCCATGTGAAAATGGCTAACTACACCTTATTTGATATTTATGGCACAGTAGCTCTCACTTAGTGTCATATAGTCTCTGCTCCATAAATACAAAGTGTTCTGAAGTTGCTCTGAGCTTTCTTATAGGAGTTACAAGGTTGAAAATATAAAAGCTCGGTTACTTTTCAGACTTGAGCATTTTCGAGAGAGTCCAGATATAAGATTAGTCAAATTTAATTAAAGCCAAGATTAGATGTAATCTACTAATATTAAGGAGCCAAACTACTCAAACATGAACAGTCTTAATTAATAAACAGTCAAAATTAAATGGTATAACAGCCATTTTACCAAAAATAAAACAAAGTAAATGAAAATTAAATAATCAATGTTTTCTGAAAGGAGTCTCTAAAAAAAGAATTCCATTTATCCCAATGGAACTGCTACATAATGAAACATCTTCCCAGAGGTAAGTGCATGGCGGAAAAAACTCATGAGATTCTTCCAATTCTTTCAAATCCTAGCTCTCTCAGACACAAGAGAAAGAGTTCCTACAAAAGAGCATGAGCAAAGGCTTTGGGAGTGTGAAAGGCCCACTGTAGAGAAAGTGCCTTAAACCCCTGATCTCAACTTAGATGACATGTTCATATTCTAATCCCATACAGGGTGAGCTGCTGGGAAAGTACCCATGAGGTTGACTATGGGATCAGTACCATGAACACCAGGGTCATGCTGGGCACCTAAAAAGAGTCCCTGAAGTAAACAAGTACCCACAACAAGTAAAGGTGGGACTATAACTAAAACCTAAGCATTTTATTCTTCTAATAGACAAGTTATGAATGACAAGGAAAGCTTGGGGGATTTTTCTTTTCTCTCCCAATGAATGAAAGCTTCCATTTTTGATAATGGGAACATCTGTTAGGAATAAGTTGAAATTTGTCTAAAATTCATCTTTTTTAGTGCAAGGTGGGGAAACCCTAGTCAGCTAGGTAACGAAGCCTAGTCAGCTATATGCAAGACAAGTGCCTTACCCACTGTACTATCGCTCCAGCCCCTGAAGAGCTACTACGCCAAACCTTCTGAGTCATATTACATCTTGATTTGAAGGTTTCCTGAAATTCAATATCATTATCTCCACCTGACTTCATTAATGAGAGAAAATGTGTGTATTTCTAATTCTCCAACAGACCACATTGTGGTCTGTTGGAGAATTAGAAAAATCAGTCTTTAATTCGATTATTTTAATTACAATATCTATTTGTCATCTGTCATTAAGATGCTATTTGTTCATATTTTAACTAGAGGGATGCTATATTGCAAATAATAAGCAGACTTATTTTTCATAAAATACTAAGATATAAATTTTGCATAGCAAATGCATGGGGTTATTTTGTAACCACTCAGTAGTATTGCTTAGATATTACACAAACTTTAAAACAAATTGTCGGGGCTGGATTGAGAGCACAGCAGGTAGAGCATTTGCCTTGCACGTGGCTGACCCGGGTTCGATCCCCAGTATCTCATATGGTCCCCCGAGCACCGCCAGGAGTAATTACTGAGTGCATGAGCCAGAAGTAACTCCTGTGCATTGCCAGATGTGACCCAAAAAGCCAAAAAAAAAAAATTGTCAGGGATGTAGTTGAGGAGAGAGCATTTGCCTTACATGTGTGAGGCTCTGAGTTTGATTCCCAGAACCGAAAGAGAAAGAAAAAGTACACAAATTATCAGGATTCTAACTACTTGTCATTCTCATGAGGTTTAAAAAATTGTTTTGTCTGCAGTTATGTCAAGCACTTTCTACAAATAGTTTTAGAATCTAGATGATATTGACATTAGACACCATTGGTACTTGCCCTGTGGGGTAAGAGAACAGAGTTTAGCATTTACCTAAGACTCCAGCTTGTGGTGCCTGTTGCATAAGTGGAAAATATCCCTGCATTAGGCCTCTGGGTTGAATATCAGATTCCCAATTCTAATAAAGGTAACAAAACTTCACTCAGGAAATTGAAAACTTGAGGATTAGTGTTGGTTTTAAACATAACTGGATAGGCCTGTCCTCTTAATTTCTCAGAAGATTTCTTTTTTAATTTTGCAAAGTAGTTCACAATATTTGATTACATTTAACATTCAAACCCCAATCCCACCACTATTACACTTTCCCACCACCATATTTCGGATGTTTCCATCCTGAACCCCAACCCCTGCCCCAAAGCAGATCCAAAAAAATATATTTTGTACTGTTTGTTATGAAAAAATGCTGAAAATGCTACCAAAAAGTTTCCTTAGAGGAAAGAGTGTGAAGATTATTGTATTTCACTGGGGGCCATTAAGCTCTCAGATTTCTACTGAGATAAAGAATAGCCTGGGCACGGATCATTTTCATCTCTAGATTCTAGAAGAAAACCCTCAATGCCGAAAGTTTCAACAAACATCCCTGACAAGTATAGGTTTGATCACTTAATCACTATATGGTCCTCGGAGGTGAACTGAGGCTGCCTGAGTTGTCCCTCCCAGAGTGAGGACTAGAGTCGTGGGCTATCCTGTGCAATGCAGCAGGGGAAGGGAGCAATTCCAGAGAGAGCCAGTGGGAATAGGGAACAGATGTATATCCAGACACCCAAGTCATGATTATTGTGGGAAAAAAATCTCAATTTTAAAGCCTTTCATAATCTGAGGCTACCCCACCTCTCTCCCATTTCTCTCCTCCATGCACAGCCCGTGCTGGGTGATCTGCCGTTTTGCTTCTGCTACATGTATGCGTGTTTGTCCCAGTTCTGCCCCTGTCTTCCTACTCCCGACACAACCTGAAAGACTCTTACAGTTGCCTATTATCCTAAATTTAATCTTGCTGGGTTGGTTAGTATCTCTACTTATCTCTACAATAATTTATTGTGTCAGACCAACCCCATATGTTAAGATCTTACCATTCTAACTGTTTTAGTAGCACTGTAGCACGGTCATCCCATTGTTCATAGATTTGCGTGAGCAGGCACCAGTAACATCTCCATTGTGAGACTTGTTACTGTTTTTGGCATTTCGAATACGCCATGGGTAGCTTGCCAGGCTCTGCCGTGTGGGTGGGATACTCTTGGTAGCTTGCCGGGCTCTCTGAGAGGGATGGAGGAATCGAACCCGGGTCGGCCGCGTGCAAGGCAAACACCCTTGCACCCGCTGTGCTATCACTTCAGTCCAACTGTTTTAGTATCTCCCAAAAAATCTCTCTGTGGCGAAGACCCCTTTCTAATGCCCATCTCCATTGTAGGACACAGATGTTCTTCTATCCATGACAGCTAAATGCTAAACCTTTGTAATTTGGCTATAGGGGGGAAACAATGCAAGTACTCTTTCCTAAAATGACATGAATCGGATTACTCTGAGGGCATCATTACTTGGAATATCACCAAGAACATCAATACCCTTCTTGTTGGAGCTTGCCACTACAAGGGTCATTTGTACAGATGTGAGTGAATCTCAGAAAACTGTCCACTGCTAATATTGTTGCCAGGAACTATTGACTGAGGAATTATTTCACGATTATCATCAAATTTTCTGTTGGTGGAAAATCACCTATATTGCAAATATGGGTGAAATATATATAGAAGCCATTGTTACCATCCTAGTCTATAAGCATAATATCTTACCTTATTCTGAAAGTGACAACCAAAGTAAAATTAACAGTAAAATACCTGCCTTTCTTGGACCACTTTCTAAGAAAGTCTAGCTATCACAAGCATAAAATTTAATTACATGAATCCTGAGTATGGGAAATATGAGTTTGACTTATAAAATAATATTGCTAGCCCCTGCTTCTGAAAAGAATAGTGGTACCAGAGAAAGAATTTTTAGATATTTCCTTCTATTATTATATATGCTAAGGATGGAAGCAAATGAAAACTTTTACATGATCAATACTACTACCAGTGTCCTATTGACAAGTTTTATGCTATTGACAAGTTCATCACTATTTTAACAAATGTTGCCTTGCATGAACTTTCCATGTTACCTTGTCTTCTCATTTCAGTGTATTTTGTCTCAACATTTAAAGGTATGTAAAAAATAGATATTTTGAAATAACCCATTAGCTTTCTGCTGAAATACCAGTGGGTAGATAACAACTTGGAGTAACCAAGCACACCAAGATCAATCTTGTAACAACTTCTCCGCAATTCATAGTACTCATAATAGTGAGACTCGATGAACAACAAGCTGCCATGCTTTAGTCTTGTTTTAATTGGATGATGATGACTACGCAAAATACAAAGCAGACCTCTCTTCCTTCCTCTGATACCAACACCAGTTCAACTCTGCAGCATTGTAGTAAATCATTTCTTCCAGCTACAGAGTTAGTGAACGTCAGTGTGAAGATCTGTCTTCCCTTGTCCTTTCAAAGAGAAAGCTCCAGTTCTTGTATATAACATAAAGACATCTCTGAGGCTCACATCTTCTCTAGAGCCAAAACTCAATAATATATTTGTTTGTATGCACATTCCATCTGGACCCTGAATCCTCTTGTATGTCTGTCTTGTTCACAGTCAAAACTAACCCTACGTCTACTAGTTCTTACTCACCCATGTGACTGAGTCTTCCCGGGATGCCCAATAGACAGTGCCCGGATGGTTTGAGAACCTGTGTAAAGTATGTGGTGATCACTACCATGTGGCCAAAAACATTTTAAAAAGAAAAATAGAATTAAATAGATTAAATGACTCAATCATCTTGAGCACAGAATGTGTATCAAGTACTAACTATAGGCAGGGAATAGAGTTGTGGCCAAAATGGTTTCTGTCCATAGAGCTTATATTCTTTGGGGGAGAGCAAATACAGACATAAAATTTCAAACTATTGAAAACAAAGATGGTTAAAAGGTTGTAGTGGCTGGTGAGACCCCATTTTTGGATGAGATAGTTGCATTCCATAAAGAAATGACATCTGGACAGAGAGACCAATGTCTTTGAAAATAAGGCTATCACACATCACAGAGAATCTGTGTTCTCTTACACATCCAGAAAATTAAATGAAAAAGATCTTCTAGGGTTAAATTTGTCTTCCTAAAAATTAGAAACTTAGTCTACTTAATTCCTTCCCTGTTAAAGCATTTCATCCTGAAGATACATTATATCATGTCCTTGACTCATTAAAAAGTAAAACAAGGGGACTGGAGTGATAGTACAGTGGGTAGGGCGTTTGCCTTGCATGTAGCCAACCTGGGCTCGATCCCTGGCATCCCATATGGTCCCCCAAGCACCGCCAGAAGTAATTCCTGAGTGCAGAGCCAGGAGTGACTCCTGAGCATCGCTGGGTGTGACCCAAAAAGAAAAAAAAATTAAAACAAAACCATTATATCTCTGAGTCGTCTAACAAAATGAGTTGACCCTTATAAAAACAAGTACTTTTTAGTGTTTAATGCTATGAACATTCTCTTCTGTATCTCCTGTCTTCAGACACTGAATTTCATGATATTGCTTTCCTCTTAACCTTAGCTACTAGGAGCTCAAAAGTAAACGCTTTTTCTACCTGAAATGAAGTAAAATTATTCCTCCTACTTTCACTTTTATAATGGTCTCTTATCAAGATCTATCATAAGTGAGATTTAAATTAAGCATGAAAACTGTTTATGATGTTGACCCTTTAGGCTATCAGTTAGTAGCATGGAAATGACTCAGTATCTGGACCATGAGGTTTCTTGTGTGCAGACAGTAAGATGGGGCTGGAGTGATAGCACAGCGAGTAGGGCATTTCCCTTGTGAGAGGCTGACCCAGGTTCAATTCCCAGCATCCCATATGGTCCCCTGAGCACTGTCAGGGGTAATTCCTGAGTGCATGAGCCGGGAGTGACCCCTGTGCATCACCGGGTGTGATCCAAAAAACAAACAGAAAAAAAAAGACAGTAAGAAATAAAGCTGTACTCATTGGACTTAAATCTATTCTTTGGTAACAAGTACTAACTGATGTTCTCTAGCACTAATTTTGTTTTAAAAACAAAGGTTTCCAGGGCTGGAGTGATAGCACATCAGGTAGGGCGTTTGCCTTGCACGCAGCTGACCCAGGTTCGATTCCCAGCATCCCATATGGTCCTCTGAGTACCGCCAGGGGTAATTCCTGATTGCAGAGCCAGGAATAACCGCTGTTCATGCAGGGTGTGACCCAAAAAGCAAAAAAAAAAAAAAAAAAAAAAAGTTATGCAAATACTGAGGAATCCCAGAGAATGATCTTCTACTCCATTAAGTTTCCTTCCCATATGAAGAGATTTTAAGCAAAAAATAATATTTACCTTCACAAGGAGAGAAACTACTGTTTTAGAAGATGTGATTGGCTTTTCTTATATGACTGTTTTCTTACTTGCTTAAATATGCCAATGAACAGAGAAAAGACCTTGCAAATAAAATTCAATTTAAAAAAACAGGCTGATCTAATTGTTGATAATTAAACAAAGAAATCAAAATGAATCAGAAAAGTCTTAATAGTTCTAACACTTCAATGAATGACCCATTCTAAAATGCCACTGTCACTACAAATCAGAAGATAACTGTTAAGCCATCATTGTGTTTAAAAGTTTATGTTATATACTTCTGCACTTGTATTCAAATGTTTATATTATGTAAAGTTTCCATGGTATAGCTATATCTAGGAATTCAGTCTTCTTGTATGTAATTATTTATAAGTTGAGAATATTCCCTGTACTATATGATTCATTTAATAATTACATAAAATTATTGCTATCTTTTAAATTTTATAATTACTAGATTAATTTTATAATTACTAGAAACTTTATATTACTAGACCTAAATCTTGAATCCTCCAATTTCTTTGGATTTCATTCAACTTCTTGATTTATGTGGCTAATATATCCTGTGAGTCCATATCACAGAGCAGTATTAGCCTACTAGACTCTACTTAATAAGGTAGAGTAAGACCGAGTACATTTTTGTGAGATTGTTGACCTAAGCATAGTGTATAAGCTTATGCACAAATGCCCTATGTATCTCCATGCTGGGTAGGTGGGGTGAAGGAGGGACCACGGGGCCATCTATTTCCACCACTGTTCCTTCTGCACTTATTCACTTTAGTAAGTTACTCGGTACCTTTGTCAGATGGGGTTACTCAGAGAAATAGAACCAATGAGATGTGTAGATTTATGACAGAGAATTGGCTCTCATGATTAAGCAGGCTGGCTAAGTCAAATTCTGCAGGATGGACTAGCAGGCTCAAGATCCAGAACGGAACCAATGTTTCAGTTCAAGTGCAGAAGCCAGGCACTGGGGGGGATTCCCTCTTGCTCATGGACGTCAGCCTTCCTTCTACCCAGCTATCCACCTGATAGGATAAGGTGCACTCACATTAGGAAGTGCAGTGTGGCCTCTCAACCTCATATCTCTTCATTCTCAGCAATGGAAAACAAATTATCAAATGCTTTCTTTTCAGCAGGTCGACTTTAGGGGGGAGAAACTCCAAATCAATAATAGTGAATAGTGAATTTTTTGTTGAAATATTGAACATAATCAAAGTAAAGTGAAAGTAAAGTGAAATTTACCAGTTACACATGCGGGGTGAGGGTCTGGGGAGGTTGGGGGGTGGGGGGAGGTATACTGTGATTCTTGGTGGTGGAATATGTGCACCGGTGAAGGGATGGGTGTTCGAGCATTGTATAACTGGGACTTAAACCTCAAAGCTTTGTAACATTCCACATGGTGATTCTATAAAAGAATAAAAAAAATTTAAAAAAATAAATAAAATAAAATAAAATGTGGGTAAATGGGAGCGGGGTGAGTTCAGCAATGAAAGCTTGCCTTGCATAAGAGGCTGTAGGGTTAGTTCAAAGGTCTGCTGCATGTGCTTTGCATACAGGAGGCCTGGGGTCCATCCCTAACACCACATGATCACATGGGTACTACCAGGCATAGTACCTAAGCACTGCTGAGTATGGCCCCAAAACTAAAATAAAATGTGAGTAAACATGGGTCAGGTATTCCCAATATTTTATTTGTCAAAAATTATTTCTCCTGTACTTTTCAGACCTCACTTGAAATAGAGGAAGGAAGGCAATTTTGAAACAGAAAAAAGGAAGCACAGCAGGAAGGGATCTTGCCTTGCATGCAGCTGACCCAGGTTTGAGCTCTGGCATCCCACATGGTCCCCTAAGTACTGCCAGGAGTAATTCCCAAGTGCAGAGTCAAGAGTAACCCCTGAGCATCACCAGGTGTAGACCAAAAAACAAACGGAAAAAAAAGTGATTTTTATGAGACTGACAATTGTTGTCCAATGTTCTGATTCCCTTCTGATTTAATGAAGACAACGGCAATCTCTATTTTAGGTGCCTTTGGTTAGCAGAGGATAGAGTAACATGGATCTGGGCGATCAGTTGTTGAAATCTGAGGAATTTTCATCTTTTCATATCTAACTCTGTTACAAGATCTGAGTGTTTAAAAGTGGGTAAGGGATATCTTGATAATCTTTCAGTATCAATATTGCAAACCACAATGCCCAAAAGGAGAGAGAGAGAGAGAGAGAGAGAGAGAGAGAGAGAGAGAGAGAGAGAGAGAGAGAGAGAGAGAGAGAGAGAGAGAGAGAAGAAAAACACCTGCCATGGAGGCAGGTAGGAGTGGGGGGTGGGGGGTGGGGGGAGGGAACCTGGGGATACTGGTGCCAGGAAATGACGGGTGTTGGAACACTGTATGACTGAAATCCAATCATGAACAGCTTTGAAATGGCCTACCTCATAGTGATTCAATAAAAAAGTTTAAAAAAGAATAGAAAATTTGCATACATGGAAATAAAGTTTAATATTGTGTTTCTGGGAAATTATGTTTATAAAGCATTTGGTAGTAGCGTTGTAGCACTGTCCTCCCGTTGCTCATCAATTTGCTTGGGTGGGCACTAGTAACGTCTCCATTGTAAGACTTGTTACTGTTTTTGACACATTGAATACACCACGGGTACCTTGCCAGGCTCTGCCATGCAGGCAGGATACTCTCAGTAGCTTGCCGGGCTCTCGGGAGAGGGACGGAGGAATCTTGAACCCGGGTCTTCCGCGTGCAAGGCAAACACCCTACCCACTGTGCTATCACTCCAGCCAAAAAAAAACATTTGGTAAAAAAACTAAACTATGAAAAATAAAATCTAGCAGTGTGTAGGATGATTTGACTCCCAGCGTGTTTTCCATCATGAGTTTGTTTTTGTGGCTCCAGTAGACCTTGTAGAAGACTGTGACACCTGGCTGAAGCCTTCCCAGGTGTGTATTTGGTTCTTGGGAAATACTCAAAAATATTAGGGACCCAAAATCCATTTTATTTAAATTTTTTTAAATTGTCTGCATTGATTAAGATACTGCAGTTTATAATGTTGTTAATAATGGCTTCTCATGCACATAAACCCAATAGTAGACTTACCATCCACCCTCCACCTCTCTCCCCCAAGGACCCCTTTCAGACCCTTTATTCCCACAGCACCCTGCAAAAAAGCTCAACTGTGTATATCAGTTCTCCCACTAGGTGGCCCCTGGCTACCTTGCTCTGTGTCTCAGGTATGTGTGAGATTATCCAGAACCAATTTTCATATCCTTCTCCTCCTTGGATGTCCCCAGGTTCTGCAGGCAGTATACATTTAAACTCTAAACCGAAGCCCTGCAAAGACTCAAGGATAGATTGCTTACATAAAGTTCCAAACACTCTGTTCCTTTCAACCATTAACAATTCACTGAGCAATCTTTGTACATATTTTCTGGAATAATGTTATAAATGGTGTTTATCATTTTTTTTTAATTTTGTGTCTAAATAAAGCGCAGAGAAACTCGCTGTAATTAGGAAACAAATTTTATTGTGATGAATCTTACCAATGTAAAAACATCATTAGGATTAATGAGAAAATGGAGTGCTTGAGAAAGGGTCAATGCCAATTTCCCTGTCTTTCACATCCATCATTTAAAAGCATAAGGCAACTTTGAGGATAAAGCATCATAGTTGTCAAGGTGGAAAGCTAATCTTACTTTTCATTTTTCAGTTCTTCCATACTCTGAACTTTCATGCATTAATTAAAACATTTTTAAATAATTCTATATCTCAAGATTCAATTAGAGCGAGAATTTCTCTCTGGTTGAACTTGGGTCTCTGCCTCCCCTCTGCCTCCCATTGGGCCATTTCTCCTGAGCTGAGTATCGGAAAAGTAATGTCTGAAGACCACCTAAGGCTAGGAGCACAATTCAAGGGCTGCTAACTACCCGTAGCTAAGCATACTACTAGACTTACAACTACAATTTAATTGTAACTTAATTTTATCCAGGCACCCTGGATAAAAGCCAGGACCTTTTGTGAGACATACAATCTACCACTAAGCTAACTCCCCTACAGGGAGGACTTTGTGAACAAAATCAAATCAGATATTTACCAGACACTTTGAGGGGAAGGAAACATTTACTCCAGCAGTTATTATACGTGGGACTTTGGTTCCATTGTCTCATTTAACCTTCACACTTGGCCTATGAAGTTAGCTTTGTTTCCATCTTCACAGAAAGATACACTTATCTGGAGCTTATGAGCCTTGTGACACTCTCCCCCCTCCCCAACATAGCTTTTCTGGAAAATCTCCAGACTTCTCATTGCCTATGGTTCTCAGGCCACTGAATCAGTCACAAAGCACTTCTGTCCTGTGTGTCATCTGGCCAAAGCCATCTCTGGCTGCAAGAAAGCAGTTACCTTTTGCACCCAGAAGTGCCAGTCCCAGGCACAGCCTGGGGGCCCCCTCTGGGCACCCCAATCTGCTTTGCTTTTGCTTCTCTGCGGTACCAGATTACGTTTCTGAGTGGGTTTTTTCTTGCCCTGCAGCGATGCCCCTCTGTCCGTGAGCACTGAGCCTGGAGAGCGTGGAGAGCCCGGAGGAATGAGGAGATGGTTCATAGTCCTTTCTCCTCTCCATTCTATTAATTTGGACACCCAGGACTAGTAGGGCTGGACGCAGCTGCGGGGTAAACTTACCTGCAGCTTTCCAAAAAGGAGTACCTCCTTGCTGGGTATTCCAAAAATGAGGGAAATACTCTCTTTCTGGGGGTCCTGCTCCCCAAAGATAAACGGATCTATTGCTAGAGGCACTCAGATTCCAGACTAACAATTGTTCTTCCCTTCACCAGTTCGAGTCCAAACACACCTAATAAGCTTTTCTTTGCCCCATTTGACTAGAACCCTTTATGTGGGGGCCTCCTGGTTCCTCTCCCCACTCCAGTATCCCTCTGAACCTCCAGCCTTGTTAGCAGGGGTGAAAGTCCCCCCCAGGAGCAGCTGAGACTCACTCGCTGTGGGAAAGAGCAAATTAAAGAGGCCTTACTTTTTGTTTGTTTGTTCCATACCCGACAATGCTCAGGGTTATTCCTTGCTCTGTACCCAGAAATCGATGCTGATGGGTTCCAGGAACCCCCTGGGGTGCCAGGGAATCAAACCCGGTCCGTCACATGGAAGGCACGTGCCTCAGCCACTGTACTATCATTCCTGTCTCAAGAAGAAGCCTCTTGGGGCTGGAGCGGGTAGGGCATTTGCCTTGCACATGGCCGACCCAGGTTCGATTCCCAGCATCCCATATGGTCCCCTGAGCGCCGCCAGGGGTAGTTCCTGAGTGCAGAGCCAGGAGTGACCCCTGTGCACTGCCGGGTGTGACCCAAAAAGCAAAAAAAAAAAAAAAAAAAAGAAGAAGCCTCTTTTACAGATAGCCCAAAGATAAGTCTTTTACAGCTACTTCAGATAAGCGACTATTTTATTTGGCAAATATTTAACTATGTACATATCAACCAGTCACCTGCTCGAGCAAATCGATGAACAACAGGACGACTCTGCTACAGTGCTACATATCAACCATCTCACTATGTACATATTTAAGCCTCTCTGGGGATTTTGAAAAAATCATCCTCCAAATAAGAAAACAGATAAATGGAAATGGAAAGCATTAGCAAGTCCTTAAATTAACTGTAAATTGAGAGACAAATCCACCTTTCCTGGGTTCCTGGAACTGGCTGGGTTGTTTTGTTTGTTTTGTTTGGATTTTTTGTTTCTTAACATTTTTTTAAGCTTGGCACAGTGGCAGTATCACAGCCAATGAGGTTTATCCGAGGTGCTATTATTGCTAATTGAAAACTTTTCCCAACCTTTTCTTAAACTGAGGTACTGTGATTTATAATACTGTTGATGACATCCCATGTAGATAATTCCAGCACCACGGCCATCACCAGCGTACCTCCATCTCCTTTGCCCAAGGACATCACACCCCACCCTAACAAGACATCCCCCCACCCCCAAGCTCGATTGTATGAATCTGTTTTCCCACTGTGTTGCCTTGGACCCTTTGTTACTGGAGTGACCATTCTGAACCTATCCCTTTCCTTCTGACTGACTTCCCTCAGGATAAAATTGTCCTTTTTTAAGTGTTAAGCATAGAGAGTCACCATGCTTAGATTGCTTAAGACAAACTTTTTTTTTTTTTTGCTTTTTAGGTCACACCCGGTGATGCAGTAAGTTTACTCCTGGTGGTGCTTTGGGGACCATATGGGATGCTGGGAATCAAACCCAGGTCAGACGCCTGCAAGGCTAACGCCCTACCTGCTGTGCTATCGCTCCAGCCCCGCTTAAGACAAACATCTTTTTTTTTTTTTTTTAAGACAAACATCTTAAGCAATCTTTCTCACATGGGATCCTCACTCTAAAGTTTCTGCTCACAGGGCCTTTCTCTGAGTGAGAGCAGTGATGCTGAGGGGTGAGGGTCGCCCTAACTGTATTGCCCTTTTCTAGCTATCCACCCAGGAAACATGCTTGCGGAAGGCCTAATTTTTTTGTCTATAAAATGAGCCCAAGGCTTGCATCTCACCCGAAATATTGGAATGCACCAGGCTTGGGGAAAGCACTCTGTTACTGGGACTAATTCAGCACTGAAGTGAACTTTCGGGAACCACAGAATTCTCAGGCACTGTTCAGAATGCAGCAATGATACCTTTCTCATGGCTTTTCCCCACCCCCTCACCACAGCTTCTCAAAGTTGGGTCTTTTCCTCTTCGCTGTTACTTCTGGCCCCTCGTCTACCTCACTGGTCTCTCATTCTTTTTGCTTGTTTGTTTTTGTTATTCGACCACACATAGCAGAGATGAGGGATTGCTCCTGGCTCTGTGCTCAGGGAGCACTCCTGGCAGGACCCAAGGGACAATATGGGATACAGAGGATTAAACCTGGTCAGCAAGGCAAACGCCCTCACCACTGTACTATTGCTCCCACTCTCTAATTCTGCTAATTCCTTGCATCCACTCTTTGTCCCTACTTCTGCTCTCCCTCAGTTTGTATCGCCCCTCAATTCTCTGTGATGTGCAACCTATTCCTCAGAGAATTCCCGTCTATGCCACAGGTTCTCAGCCTCCTCACACCGTTGTGGGTGTCCCCAATCTACCGTGGGGAGTATAAATTCCCAAGGGCTAAAATCCTTTCTTTCTCCCAGGAACCAGTTACAGGCCAAGAAACATATTATCAGCCCGGACAATCTTGTTCAGTAATAAATGTCTCATCTTCATCTAGCCTGACAGAATGAGTCCAAGCAAAACTAATGGCATTTGCTGAATCCAGACCTTTAGATTGGCATTCAAGCCCTTAACAGTCTGTACCCAAACTTATCCTTCTGTCCTGAGTCTTACATCCCACTCTACAGGGCCTCCCACCAAGCCCAGTCTTAGCATCTTGGCCTTTGCGAGTCTCCTTCTGAAAACATCCTCTCCTCCGTCAAGTCCCACTAGTGTGTGTGGGTTCAAATTCATTGCTAGCTCACTCACAAAGTCAAGTGTCTCAGCCCAAACAACATTGCTCCACCCTACTTTGTTCTCTTTGTATTTTTACCACCTTTGTTAGGTAGATATTTCTCTCTTCCAAATACATGTAGCTTTTTATACTCCCACAAGGTGATTTGGAAGATGAGAGGGGTTCTATGGATTTTTTTGAGGGGGGTACTTTTGGGTGACACTTGGCGATGCAAAGAGGTTACTTCTGGCTTTGCACTCAGGAATTACTCCCAGCAGTGCTCGGGGACCATATGGAATGCTGGAAATCGAACCCGGGAGAGCTACATGCAAGACAAACACCCTAGATGCTGTGCTATCACTTCAACCCCAGGGACTCTATAGATTTTTTTTTAATCCTGTTATTTGTTTTTAAGTGTGTGGCATCTTGGTCATCCTCCATTCCTTTGTTGTTCCAGAGCCCAGTACTCAGCTAACTGTACATGTTTGCAGCCTGGTGTAGGAATGATGAAGAAGAATGAAAGAGGCCCTCAGGTGTAAGCTCGCACAGCACGGAAGATGGGGTGGATGCATAGGCTAGATGCATAGTTGCATGGTGTGCTGTGTGCCCTGGGAGAAAGAGAATCCGGCTTTCTCTTCTTCCTCCTCCTCCTTTCCTCCCGCTGGGAGTGTTGTGCTGCACAGGTGTGGCTGGAGCAAAGAGAGTCAGAGCAGAGTTGCAAGAGGGGAAGTGGGTGGTGGAGCTGGCGAAGGTGTTCAAGGGTTATGTGCATAGAATGCACGAGATTTGTGTGTGTGTGTGAGTGTGTGTGTGTATGTGTGTGTGAATCATCTATTGATTTTGTTTCTTACTTTTTTTTAAAGCAAATCTAAGAGGAACTGTGAGACAGAGAAAAATGAGCCATTACAAAAGGAAGGTTTTCAGAAATATTGCTAAAGGTCAATGAAGCACAAGAAGGAAACCTGGGATTGTTGGCCATTGAAACACAGAGGTTCCGACCTCAGTGCCTCCTTGGATCCTTCCTGTTCCCATGTAGGTAGGAAGCTCTGATGGTCCTGGGAAAATTAGCCCCTGAGATAGTGCTTGGGAGAGGTGCGCCTCTGGGTTCTCCTCTCGGGGTGAATCTGCGTCCACTCTGCCCAAAAGTCTTCAAGCCCTCAGCCTCTCAGTCCTGTTTGTCTATTCAAGCTTTTTTCCCTGCCCCCCCACATTTGTGTTTCCAGCAAATCAGTCCACTCTGAATTCCCCAAAGCCGGGAGCTTCATTAGGTCATGGTGCGTTTGTGAATTCTGCTCTGGATGCCTAGACCTTCCTTCCTCCAGACCTGAGGCCAATGGCACCCAGGGTAAGGCCTCCTGGCACTCTGCCAGAGACAGGGGAGCTTTCACCTGTCTTTCTCCCTCCCGGGATTGTGCGCGGGCATCTCCCTCGCATGCCCTTAGCTGGCCAGGGAAGGTCTTCAGCCTTCCCTTGCTATCTCCTTCCGGCCCCTCTTCTATCCTTGCAGCTCTCGCCATCACTGCACGTCTCTTCTCTCTGCTCCAGTGACAGGGGACTTCGTCACTTCCAGCATGCAGCTGCTTCCAGACTCCATGAGGATAGCTGATTTTTGTTAGTATATTGGAACTTCGAATTAAGGATCATCTGCTTTCTCTGCTGAGAAGTCATTAGTTAGGCATGTGGTGGAAATAGTGCTAGGATCTCTTGGAAGTACAAATTCTTTATTTTTCCCCTTGATTTTTGGGCCACACCCGGCAATCAGACCATACTGAGGTCTGATTCATGGCTCTGCAATCAGGGCTCACTTCTGGCAGGCTTGGGAGACCATAGGGGATGCCAGGGATTGAACCTGGTTCAACCGTGTGCTAGGCAAGTGTCCTACTGGCTATATTATTTCTCTGGCCCCGTAGGGGTAAAATGTTTGTATTATGAATGGAACAAAACTTATTTCTAGGGTTTAGTTTTCAACTCCCTACCCTACATGTGGATGTTAGTTGTTTTGTGTTTGCAAACTAATTAGATGAAATTCAGACAAGTTTGATGTGAATCCCACTTTAAAGAAACATACACAGAATTTATTCGCTTCTGTCTTCCTGAGGATGCAGGGGGCAGGGTATTGTACATAACTGGACTTTTTTTCAGGAAAATCATAGTTTAGCCTGAAAGACCTAGACTAGAATTTCAAGGATTGGAGTTCAATTTTATCATTTATTAATCCTTACACAATCTTGTCATTATGAAATTTAATTTCCTCATCTGTGAAATGAACATATCAGACAATAATCAACCACTATATAATGAAATGAGCGAGGATAGAACTAAAGAGGAGACAATTGCAAAACTCTTTGTTATTGCTGAAGCAATATAAAGACCTATTTTTTTGAGAACTAGAATTTGGTGTGGAGTGTGGCAGGGGTTTGAATTTTAGGTCCACCGCTGCTGTTGCTGCTGAGTTTCCTTCCTGCCTCTTAGTATTTTCATCCATGAAATGGGGATAATTGTATCATTTGCTTGATTGAGTCCTCAAAATAGCATTAGCTCTTGAGCAACACAGGTTTGAACTATTAAGTCAGTCCACTTACGTGGGAAGTGTATTTCTAATCAGTAAATTCTGCATTCATGTGTTTAATCAAACTTAGGTGTCAGCTGGTTGTACCCACAATGCAATATCTGCCTAAACAAAGGGGGAATTTATCAGTTATATATGAACTTTCAACTGCAGAGAAGAATTGAGCCAAAGTTGTTCAAAAGTCCTCAAAAGTATTGAATAATTAATTATATTTATTTTCTTACTTAATAGAGCTTAAAATATCTGTACCTTGAGAGAATTTCCACACCCTGCATATACACACAATATACTTTTTATCATTGTGGCTATTGCTACACTTTTTTCCATTGTTGTACCTGAGAAGAACTAAATTAAAAGATATATAAATTATATTCCATAAGAAAATGTAATCCTAAAATGAGGTTTCTGGTACCTTTGAAAGCATGTGTGCAAATGGCCCAAAGTTTTATAAAACTCCATGTTTTTTTCCCAATTCCACTTTACTAAAGGAGAGAGCAGCAGGTCATGTTCCATATCTGGTGGGAGGAGAGTTTGATGGGAGCCCAGTTTAAAATATCTTCAGCTCTATGTAAATCCCAATGAATTATTTGGATAGTGCAAATATGAGGACTTCACACAGGTCTACTCTAGTGAAATGCTTGAATGTGGAGCATTCCCTGACATTTATTTTGTTCCCTGCTGCCTCTAAGACACTTAACAGCGTTATAATAGCTCAGGTAAGATTCCAGCAGACAGGATGGAATCCTGATCTCTGCATCTGTTTGACCATAGGCCAGATTACTAGTCTCCCTAAGGCTGTTTCTGGATATGCAGAATGGGCTAGAATAGCTACTTGGTGTTGTCCCACTGTGGAGATTAGAGGAGAAATGATATGTAGAGCCCTTGGCACTAAACCTGATGGCTCAAGTGACAAATTACCAACTGCTGCTCCCTGGAAGAGCCCATGAAGGTACTTTCCACTCTCATACAGGATTCCTCGGCCCTTTTCAGCATCCCTATGTGAAAAAAAGAAACGAAAGTCAGCTGAGTTCATATGAAGACCTCAATAGGAGAATATTACGAAAAGAGTTGAAGTGTTTCATTTCTTTATTATTATTATTGTTGTTGTTGTTGTTAATATTATTTATTGGGTAGCACCTGGCTGTGCTCAGGATTTACTCCTTGCTCTGTGCTCAAGAATCAATCCTGGTGGGTTGAGGGGATCATTTGGGATGCTGGGGATCGAACCTGGGTTGGCGTCCCAAATAGTCCCTGGAGCCCAGCAGGCGTGACGTGTAAGACAAGAGCCTTACCCACTGTACTATTACTCTGGCCTCAAGTCAAGTGTGTCTATTTTTATTCTTTGGCTTTTGGGTCATACCCAGCAATGCTCAGAGGTTCCTCCTGACTCTACGCTCAGGAATTACTCCTGGCAGAGCTTGGGAGGACCAAATGGGATGCCGAGGATCAAACCCAGATCAGCCTCATACAAAACAAGCACCCTCCGCACTGTCCTATTGCCCCAGCCCTAGCCAAGTGTTTCTAAATCCAAGTGACAGACAGATCTTGTCTTGTTCCCAGAATCTTCTCACAGGTTTTATTCTAGGCTCAAAATATTAAGATCAAATCCTTTTGGGTGCTTTAAGCGTCGCTTCTTCCCCTTCAGTATTTCACTGGCAAGGTAGATAGGTCCTCTGAGGTTTCGTGCTAGAGGATATGAGGTTCCCTGCTCCTGTTACTGGCAGGACAGCATGGGCTAAGCCTGCTAAGCCTACAGAGGTCACAGCCTAGGCCCAGATTCTTCTCTGCAGCCAAAGCATGTCCAGGAATCAAATGACATTTTCCTGTAAGCAGATAACGTGCTATGCAGAAAGAGGACCTCCAAAGCAACTTACCACAAGTCATTTTTTGTCTGTGACTTCTTTTGCTGTTGTTGCTTTTTGAAGGAGAAGGAGAAGGAGAAGGAGAAGGAGAAGGAGAAGGAGAAGGAGAAGGAGAAGGAGGAGGAGGAGGAGGAGGAGGAAAAGGAGAAGGAGAAGGAGGAGAAGGAGGAGGAGGAGGAGGAGGAGGAGAAGGAGAAGGAGAAGAAGAAGAAGAAGAAGAAGAAGAAGAAGAAGAAGAAGAAGAAGAAGAAGAAGAAGAAGGAGGAGGAGGAGGAGGAGGAGGAGGAGGAGGAGGAGGAGGAGGAGAGGAAGGAGGGGAAGGAGAAGGAGGGGAAGGAGAAGGAGAAGAAGAAGAAGAAGAAGAAGAAGAAGAAGAAGAAGAAGAAGAAGAAGAAGAAGAAGAAGAAGGAGGAGGAGGAGGAGGAGGAGGAGGAGGAGGAGGAGGAGAAGGAGAAGGAGAAGGAGAAGGAGAAGGAGAAGGATAAAGAGAGGAAGGAGGGGAAGGAGAAGGAGAAGAAGGAGAAGGAGAAGAAGGAGAAGAAGAAGAGGAAGAAGAAGAAGAAGAAGAAGAAGAAGAAGAAGAAGAAGAAGAAGAAGAAGAAGAAGAAGAAGAAGAAGAAGAAGAAGAAGAAGAAGAAGAAGAAGAAGAAGAAGAAGAAGGAGGAGGAGGAGGAGGAGGAGGAGGAGGAGGAGGAGAAGGAGGAGGAGGAGGAGGAGGAGGAGGAGGGGGAGGGGGAGGGGGAGGGGGAGGAGGAGGAGGAGGAGGAGGAGGAGGAGAAGGAGGAGGAGAAAAAGGAGGAGGAGGAGGAGGAGAAGGAGAAGGAGAAGAAGAACTGGCAGCATTGTGTAAGCAAAGTTCAGAAAGTTTTCCCACCCTTTTATGAATGTTTATTGTTCACTGAGCAAAATCAATAGCATCAAAAAATTCTAATGACTGTTAAAGAAAAAGGTTTGTTTGTGTTTTTGTTGTTTGTTTGTTTGTTTTTTGCGACTTTGTTCCTTCTCTTTCCCTCTGAACATTTAGGAGTCCTCGGGTTTAGAAAATGCTAAGACTGGTCTGAGGCTTGTAGTTTAGAGGGTGTGACAAACTCTGAGGGAGAAGTTGCCCCCTTTGCATTGTATTTTGGCTGTGTTTGGGCTAAAGTTGAAGTTTTGGAACATTTTTACACTAATTAGGACCTCAGAAACGGAGAGACTGGAGCGATAGCACAGTGGTAGGGCATTTGCCTTGCATGAGGCCGACCCGGGTTTGATTCCTCTGTCCCTCTCGGAGAGCCCGGCAAGCTACTGAGAGTATCTCGCCCGCCCGGCAGAGCCTAGCAAGCTACTCGTGGTGTATTCTATATGTCAGAAACAGTAACAACAAGTCTCACAATGGAGACGTTACTTGTGCCCGCTTGAGCGTCTTCATTACTGTCATCACCCGCATTACCATCTCCCCCATGATCTTTCTCTGCCATTTTCTGTACATATAATGTAGGTTCTTTGTATGTTCCTCAGTTGCGCATGCTCACCACTCTCCATTGTGATATATCGACAGGTTTCCTAAAAACTCCTGCAATATGTATGCTATGTATAAGAGTAGGTACAGAGTCTACAGTGTATGGATACATACAAATATGTGTAAGGTGACATCACTCTGTCTCTGCAGGTCCCTAATCCCTCTCTTTGAAGCTGTTTTCCAGCCAATAAAACACCTCTTTTCTATTTGGTTGTTTCTGTCCTTTTGGTAGCACAGGACAACACTCAGTAGAGCCCTAAGGGACTGGTATAGAAAAGTAGTATTCTCGAAGTTTCTAGGTTCGAAGAAAGCAAACAACTAAGTTAAAGTCTCAGAACAAATAAAACAGTGCATAGGAAACTTGTCTTTTGTATGGCCCCTCCAGGTTCAATCCCCAGGACTGCATATGGTCTCCCAAGCCCACCAGGAGTGATCCCTGAGCACAAAGCTCAGAGTAAACTCTGATAAAATATAGCTGGGGTATAGACATGGAACGCTATGCACAATGGGAGTTTTGCAAAGACTTTGTTAATGGTCCAAATAAATGTTTGGAACATCTCTTTACAGTTCTGCAGGCTTAAATATGATAGGAGTATGGTCTTCCATGCAAGTCAAAGCAAACATAAATAAATGGGACTACATCAAACTAAGAAGCTTCTGCACTTCAGAAGAAACAGTGACCAGGATACAGAAAGAGCCCACAGAATGGGAAAGAATATTTACCCAATATCCATCTAATAAGGGATTAATATCCAGGATATACAAGACACCAGTAGAATTGTATAAGAAAAAACCTCCAATCCCATCAAAATATGGGGAGAAGAAATGAACAGAAGTTTCCTCAAAAAAGAAATTCAAATGGCCAAAAGGTACATGAAAAAATGCTCCACATTGCTAGTCATCAGAGAGATTCAAATCAAAACAACAATAAGATATCATTTCACACCACAGACTCTGGCACACATTCAAAAGAACAAAAGCAACCAGTGCTGGCGTGATTGTGGGGAAAAAAGGACGCTCCTTCACTGTTCGTGGGAATGTCGACTGGTCCAGCCTTTCTGGAAAACAATATAGACAGTCCTTCAAAAATTAGAAATTGAGCTTTCATATGACCCCACAATACCACTTCTGGTAATATATCCCGAGGATGCAAAAGAGCACAGTAGAAATGACATCTGTACCTATATATTCATTGCAGCATTGTTCACAATAGCCAAAGTATGGTAACAACCCGAGTGCCCTAAAGCAGATGACTGGTTAAGAAACTTTGGTATATCTACACAATGGAAAACTATGCAGCTGTTAGGAGAGATGAAGTCATGAAATTTGCTTATAAATGGATAGACATAGAAAGTATCATGCTGAGTGAAATGAGTCAGAAAGAGAGGGACAGACATAGAGGGACTACACTCATTTGTGGAGTGTAGAGTAGCATCACATGAGGATGTACACACCCAAGGACAGTAGATACATGGGCCAGGAGGATTTCCCCATAGCTGGAAGCCTGCTTCATGAGCAGAGGGGAGAGGGAAGATGGAATAGAGAAGGGATCACTAAGAAAATGATGTCTGGAGGAATCAGTCAGGATGGGAGATGCGTGCCGAAAGGACCAAACATGAGGACCTCTCAGTGTCTGTGTTGCAAGCCATAATGCCCAAAAGTAGAGAGAGACTACAGGGAATATTGTCTACCATGGAGGCAGGGGGAGAGTGGAGAAGGCAAGGTATACTGGGGATATTGGTGGTGGGGAATGTGCACTGGAGGAGGGATGGGTGTTTGATCATTGTGTGATTGTAACCCAAACATGAAAGCTTGTAACTATCTTATGGTAATTCAATAAAATTTTTTAAATAATAAAAATATATATACATGAGAATCCTGGTGAACAACATAGTGTAATATATAGAATTGGTTTATACCTACGTATTTTGGAAACATATAATTATATAAACAAATATTACTTCATCTTTTAGAATCAGGAGAAAAGGAATGAAGAGCGTGAGTGAAAGATAATTACCAGTTAGTCCAAAATAGGTTTTAAATTTATGAATGTGTTCTCTTTCAGATTTTGTGAAGGTGAAGGTTTAAGGAGCAGAGAATTCCCCAGAAATAGGCATCTCAAGCACCTGGGAGCTTGAGAGATGTTGGACCACATGGACGTTGTAAAAAATGTAAACATCGTACGTGCAGAAGGGGGTGATGTGTGTATTGTGTTCGAGGGCTCTCAGGGGAAATCTCTCTCTCTCTCTCTCTCTCTCTCTCTCTCTCTCTCTCTCTCTCTCTCGCCATTGCGTTCGGTGCCTTTGGCCACTGTGTATGGACCGGATGGTCAGGATGGCTCCTCCTTGTGCTCTGCTTCTTTGTGTGCCTCTGTGCTCTCTTCTGTCTGTCTCCCTATCTCTGTCTCTGTAGTTTCTCCAATGGTCTCTTCCGAAATCTCTCTATCTCTGCCATCCCTCCTCTGGTCCCTTCCAATCTCTCTTCTTCTGATCTCTCTCTCTGGAGCCCTACTGCTTCAGTCTCTGGAGCCCCACTCGCTTTCACTTCTGACTCACAGGTGTGTACTCACAGGAGTATTTGCTAACGGGAGTATGTACTTTTATGTTACCAATTAAGTTGGCCAATTTTCATAAAGACCACAATATTTGGGGCTGAAGAAATAGTACAAAAGGTACTATGTAGACAGTCCCATGTGTAAACACTCCCGTTGTGTAGTCATGGGAGTGCGCACTCACGGAGTGTAAGCTCACAGGAGTGTGCATTCACAAGAGTGTACGATCATGAGAGTGTATGCTCACGGGAGTGTACGCTCATGGGATTGTGCGCTCATGAGAGTATGTACTTTATTGTTACCGATTCAATTGGCCAATGTTCTCAAAACAACAATATTTGGGGCTGAAGATATAGTACAAAAGGTACTATGTACACACTCCCGTGAGTACACACTGCCGTTGTGTACTCACGGGAGTGTGTCTTGACAGGAGAGTTCGCTCACGGACGTGTTCACTCATGGGAGTGTGCACTCATGGGAGTGTACGCTCACGGGCGTGTGCATTCGAAAGACTGTGTACTACGGGAGTGTTTGCTCACGGGAGTGTACACTCATGGGAGTGTTTGCTCACGGGAGTGGGTGCTCATGGAAGTGTGACCTCATGGGAGTATGTGCTTTTTTGACACCCATTAAATTGACCAATTTTCTTAAAGACAACATGATTTGGGGCTGAGGAGATAGAACAAAAAATACTATTTACACATGCCCATGTACACAGCCCATTGTGAACTCACAGAGTGTGTACTCACGAGTGTGTTTGCTCAGAGGAATGCGCACTCACGGGAGTGTCCACTCACGGGAGTGTCCACTCACCGGAGTGCGCACTCACGGGAGTGTCCACTCACGGGAGTGCGCACTCACCGGAGTGTCCACTCACGGGAGTGTCCACTCACGGGAGTCTCCACTCACTAGGTGTTCTCTCACGTCAGCAGCCACTCACCTAAGCGGCCACTCACGGCAGTGTTTGCTCATGGGTGTGTTTGCTCACAGGTGTGCCTCACAGGTGTGTGAGATCACAGGAGTATGTACTTTTTTTACCCATTAAATTGGCCGATTTTCTTAAAGACTACAATATTTGGGACTGAAAAGATAGTATAAAAGGTAAGATCTGCACGCTCCCATGTGTACATACTCCCATATGTACTCACGGGAGTGTGTACTCACAGTAGTGTTTTCACATAGGAGTGTGCACTCACTGGAGTGTGTACCCATAGAAGTGTTTGCTCACGGGAGTGTGCTCTCACGTGAGTGTACATTCAGGAGAGTGTGTACTCAAGGGAGTGTTTGCTCACAGTAGTGTTTGCTCATGGGTGTGTTTTCTCACAGATGTGTTTGCTCATCGCAGTGTATGATATCCAGAGTGTGTGCTCGCAGGAGTGACCTGTAGACTTTGGGGAGTGTAGGGCTGGACTGGAGGGGAGTGCACGGGGATAAACAAAACTATTCAGAACGGCCGTGGTTGCACAGGCCCTTTGGGCAGAGGAGTGTGTACTCACAGGAGTATTTGCTCACGGGAGTGTGCACTCACGGGAGTGTATACTCATGGGAGTATTTGCTCATAGGAGTGTGTACTCACAGGAGTGTCGCTCATGGGAATTTTTGCTCACGGGAGTGTACACTCACCATAATGTGTACTCATGCGAGTGTATGCTCACGGAAGTCTATGCTCAAGGGAGTGTGCACTCTGGAGTGTTTGCTCACGAGAGTGTGCACTCATGGGAGTGTGTACTCATGGGAGTGTTTGCTCACGAAAGGTTGCACTCACTGGAGTGTTTGCTCACTGGAGTGTTCACTCATGGGAGTATATACTTTTAGGACACCCATTAACTTGGCTAATTTTCTTAAAGACAACAATATTTGGGGCTGTAGAGATAGTACAAAAGGCACTATGTACACACTCCCGTGTGTACATACTCCCACTGTGAACTCACAGGAGTTTGTACTCACAGGAGTGTTTGCTCATGGGAATGTTTGGTCACTGGAGTGTAAACTCACAGGAGTGTGCACTTACAAGACTGTACACTCACGGGAGTCTACTTTCACTGGCATGTGCAGTCTGGAATTTACTCACGGGAGTGTTTGCTACGGGAGTGTGTACTTTCTGGAGTGTACAGGAGAGCATTTGCCCACAGGAATGTGCACTCATGGGAGTGTACGCTCATGGGAGTGTGCCTTCACGGGAGTTTTCACTCACACTCTTAGTGTGTACTCTACCAATTAGCTCATGGGATAAAAACTACAGGAACAAAGAAACCTCAGCCCAGTGTAAACTGTGGAACACTTACTAGGACACAAATGAACTGAAGTCAGATTTCCTCTGCACCCTAGGACGGACCCTCAGTGTCAGCAGGAAGTGAAAAGAATTTCCAAGAAGATGTTCAGGGGGCAGCAGCAGAAGTTCAAAGGGAAATCATTCAGAGGATGAGATAAACGACCCCACCTGAAATGCTTCCGGTGGTCAAAGAAATGGGGATCCCAGAGCTAGGGAACTAGGGAAAGGTCACGAAGCCTCCAGAGTGAACACTGGATGGACAGACTCCTAATTACCAACTCTGTGCCCATACGTGTCCTAGAGAGGGAGATAGGACAGAAGCATGCAAGGGCCAGCTATGAGCCTTGGGTAGATCATCCACCTAGCATGTGGGAAGCCCTGGGTTTAATCCCTGTCACTAACAGCTGCCTTAATACCTTCAAGTGTGACCTGGGTAGCTCTCATGCACCCCTAGGAGTATTCCAGGGCCTCAGGCATCACCAGGTGTTAACTTCATAGCCAAGTAATAGCTCTCGCCTCCACCAGCACCCCAACCCCAAAGGTGGGTAGCATGATTCTGTGGAAAAGTCCAGAGTCTGCAGTGTGAGGTCAGCCATGCACACTGGCTAGTCACTGGGCATTTGCACTGCTTAGCTATCTAAACCTGTTTAAGCTCATTTTCCAAATGACACTGATAATGCGCTACCTCCTAGGGTTGTTAGAAGGATTACATAGTCTAAAATGTATGAAAATTCTAACCACAACCCAGTAGAAACGCATGAATCATGCTTCCATAACCAAGCACCAGAAATCATTTAATCCTATTCTTGAGCTCTGACCAGGTCAACTGTTTTTAAACGCTCACTCAAGGAATCAGCAAATAAGCTAGTCTGCCACTCGGGCAGCAACTCCGCAGGGACTTCACTGGGACTGTTGCCTTTTCCAGACAGCACCAGGGCTGAGAAAGACAGGGCTGCTCTAGGCTCTGCGGTGGCAGAGACAAGACCCTGGGTCTCAACCGAGAATTCTGTCACCTCCTAGTTTTCCAGGTGCTTCTCTTCTGTTTCTGCTGGCCTCTTCAGGACTGAGGTGAGCCCAGGGGACAGAAATGACTGTAGCGCTATAGTGCTCAGAGAAAGGAGAGAGAAAGGAGAGAAAGAGAGTAAGATGGAGGGACAGAGGGAGGAGAGAAAAAGAGAGAGAGAGATGGAGGGAAGAGATAGAGGGAGGGAGAGAGGGAGGGAAGAGATAGAGAGGGAGGGAGAGAGGGAGGGGAGAGAGAGGGAGAGGGAGGGAAGAGAGAAAGAGAGGGAGAGAGGGAGAGGGAGGGAGAGAGAAGAAAGTGTCTGCCATAGAGTCACAGGGACAGACTAAGGGGCAAAGGGGAGGGTGGTGGGAAGGAAACTGGGGTCATTGGTGGTGGAAAATAAACACTGGTAGAAGGCTGAGTGTTGGAGCATTGTATGACTGAAAACTGATCATGAACAGCTTTGTAACTATGTATTTCATGGTGACTAAATTTAAAAAATATTTTTTTTAAAAAAGAAAGAAATATCTGTAGTTCTCCAAGAGGTTTTGAAATGACAAGATCTCCTGGCCTTTCTAAAGTTTGGTCTAGAGGATGACCAAAACCCCCAAGTTATGGTATTTGTAAAACATTCTTAATACCAAGACTAAAAAAATATCCAAATTCAAAAGCATTTGGCTCCCAGTCTTTTAAAACTAACAATTGACCTAAATGTCTCATTAAAGGCTAGAAACCTCCTCCTGCTTTCTAACCTCACCCCCTAACAAATGAAACACAACAAAATAGACAATAAAACAACATATGTGCATATACATATACTCTCTCTCTCCCATGAGCTCCTCTTCATGGACAGGGTAGGAATGCCTTGGGGAAAAACCATAAAATGCCCAGTATTTTCTAGATTCTTCTTTAAAACTCTACCAGCAAACATGTGGCATCGCTAAAGCCTTGTATATACAGGATGCCACTTCAGCCAGATGCACCATGGCTATCTACCACTAGCCATGTATATACTGATTATTCACTTATAAAAGCATTAATCAAGAGTAAAGTTAACTCTTCCTTGTACTCTAGGCAAAAGAAAAAAATTGCAGGGGCCAGCAGGTAGCACAACAGTTAGGACACATGCCAGGCATACACCTGACCCATATTTGATTCCAATCCAGGTACCACATGGTTTCCCAGGCATCACTGGGCACAGCCTTGTGTCCCCAGCACGGCCAGGCTGGTTCGGGTATTCCTGGAGCTACGGGGACTAAGCAGCTTTGTATTGACCAATAGCTTAGCTTACTGAGAACACCAGTAGGGTCCCTGGACCTCCCCTTGGGAACACCCCAAATTAAAAAATTAATTGCAGTTATATTTAAAGACCCATATATAAATACTTATAAAATATTTGATAAATTAGATACTCTTGGGACTGGAAAAAAATTACCAAATGTAGAAAACACATAAGTCACTTTTAAAAGGAAAAACTTGATCATATATAATGTATATGATCAAAAAACTTAATCATATATAATAAGCCTCAAAGAGCAAAAGTACCATAATCAAAATCACAAATATAAGACACCAGAAGCAAAGATTAGAACAAAATGATGACTTGTAAGACAATTCTTTCAACATGTAAAATGTAGTGAATATGCTCCCAAATTATTAACAAGGACTAATACCTAAATAGAAAAATCTCAAAGAACATAAACTGGTAAGTTACGGAAGAGGAACTGAAATGAACAAAAATAGTCACATGAAGTAAAAAATACTCCACCTCATCTAATGCAAAGGAAAATAAAAATTAATATACTAATTGCATAATAGTGTTTGATCTGTTTAAAATTTAGAAGATACATAAAATCCAGAAGCATTAATACATAGCTAGTTATGTTGCATAATGGTAGAGGAAGTGTAAATAACCTTAAACTTTCATAAGAAATAACATTAAAGTATTTACACTTGAAATATGCATACACAACTCAACCAGGAGTCCCATTTCTGAGACTTTATCATGTTAATTAAAATACGAGTAGGCAAAGTAAAATGCCTTTATTTGTAACATCATGCTTGGGTAATGAAAATTAAAAGTCCACATATTACGCAAAATAACCCTCAAACAAATTGCACAATACCTCTGCTATGGAATGTTGCTTAAAACTGATTTCCACCACATTTTTCACACATGCGATTTGGGCGAGCATTTGCATCAATTTATGTATCTTTAAAATCAAGGAAACAACTCACTTTCATCACAGATTCACTTGTGTTAAGTTAGAGTGATGTTTACTATATACAACTAAATAAAAAATGCAAAAGCAATTTTCAGGATTAAAGGTATTTATGTCCATTGCCTAAATATATTGGTATGTGTATAATAAAGGGGGAGAAATAAAGTTATATGTCCAATCACAGCCTTTGTCATTAAAGAAAAGAAATTTGTCACCAATATTTGTGTATTTGTCACCAACAGAAAAATAATTGGCAGGAAACATGAACAGACAATTTATGGGGGTGGAAAAATACAGCTAGATACAGATAGCTAATAATTAAAGTATAAAAAATTTAGTCTTAAAAAAATCCAGTTGGCTTTGGAGGATTTCTTCATTTCAAAGTCCCCTTTTCAAATCACATGCCACTCAAATTAGCCAAGTTTAAGGGTGCTGGTGACCCCCTACTTGAAAAGCAAAGGGGGCCAGGGATGAGATGAGGTACAGTGTTTGTGGGTGTGGGTAGCAGACAGAAGGCGTTGTGTGCAAGTAAATTAATATCTTTAGAGGGTTTGGAGAGAGACAAGCTTGAATCCCCACCCTTTTTACTTCTCTACAGAATTTAAAGGGTTTCCCTTTCTTCACTTTAGAAATACTAAGAGAAAAAATTCGGCTGAGTCCTATTGGTGAGATCACAGTCATACCAGGCTGGTCCCAGGACAGCCTTCCTCCTGGGCATGCTTCAGGCCCATCTTTGAAGGGGAGCACTCCGCCTCTCCTTCCTCCTTCCATCCCCTCACTCCCTGGACCCCTGCCTAAGTGGCCATTTCTTGCCTGCAAAGAGAAAGTGCTGCCTTTTTGCTGCTTCGCTCTGTCTTAATGTGGCCTTAAAATGCCTTTCTGTCTCTGACTGCCCGTTTTCCAGGACACTCCTCCTTCTGCATTTAAGTGGTTTTGAATTTCTGCCCAAAGACATGATCTCTCTCTGTCTCTGTCTCTCTCTGTGTCTCTCTCTGTGTCTCTCTCTCTGTCTCTCTCTCTGTCTCTCTCTCTCTCTCTCTCTCTCTCTCTCTCTCTCTCTCTCTCTCTCACACACACACACACACACACACCACAGACAGAAAAACAGAGAGGCAGAGAGGCACATCTCACGCACACACATAGACACTCATACACACCACATACACACACACACACACTCACACACAGAACAAGAGCCCTTCATCATTTACTTGACACATCTCTTTCTAAACATTCTAGTCAAGGTACCACACTGAGCCCGAGGCAAAACGCAGTTCTAGTTAGTAACAGAGAAAAACAAAATGCAACTCCAAGTGATGAAAACATCCAGAGAAGATTAACTGCAACCGTTTTATATCTTTGGAAACAACGCTCCAAAATTCATGGATCCTTTAAAATACCTCCTACAGACAAAGAAGGGCAAAGTCATGTCTCTGCAGAGGGCACAGCTCCTGAGAAGTGGGGGGCGAGCCGAAGTCCCCGCTTGTCCCATCACCCAACGCTGGTGGCAAGTCAGCTGGGAAATTCCCCTAGTACCACGCGGCCGGCAGGTTCCCACGCTTACTCCGGACCCGGAGCCCAGCTGCAACCCCGGGGTTCAGGCGCTCTGGGCCCGCGGCTCTCTCCCGCTGTTGAGGAGGTCTGTGAGTTCTCCGATGTACTTGATGGTGTACTTCAGGGTCTGGATCTTGGTCAGCGGCTGGCCCCGCTGGCTGTAGACAGGCGGCAGGTAGTTCCGGAGGGTGTGCAGGGCGTCGGCCAAGGTCCGCATCCGGAGCTTCTCCCTTTCGCTGGCCTTCTGTCTCCGCTGGACAGACATCCTGACTTTGGGGCCCTTCTGGGCCCGGGCGCCCCCGGTGCCCTGCAGATAGGCCGGCTGGAAAGCTAATAGATTGTAGTCCACCTCCACCAGGCCCCCGGGCCCCCGGCTGCTGCAGCCATCGCTGCTCCCGTGACTGGCACCTCTGAGCCCACAGGAAGGGCCAGTCACCAGGGGGCAAGGGGAAGAAGAGTAAGACTCCAGGGAGGGGGCCGGAGAGAGGCTGTGGGCCGGGGAGGTCTGGCTCAGCTCTAAGGGCCCCGGCCCACCTTTCCAGTCCCAGGAGGACAGCAGGCCCTGACTGTCGGCAGAGGCCGAGCTGTCCTCCAGGCCCAGGAAGCTCTCCGCCAGGCTGTCCATGCCTGCAGAAGACTCGATCCCCCAGTGTCCCCTGGCAAGTGAGAAAGCAAGTTGTGCCTCTGAGCCAGGGCCGGCTCTTCTTTTATGAGGGTGCGGGAGAAGTGATGAAGTGGGAAAGCGGGTGGGGAGAGGGGAGTTCAAAGGAGAAAGCCAGGACCAAGATGCAAAATGAACTCTTCAGGTGTCACTTTCTCCTCATTGATAATTAGCATCCTCCAGCTAAAATGTCTTTAAACAGAAAGGCCTCCCCGAGAAGAAAAAAGGAATTATCTTGTTGTAACTAAACCAATTAAGGCTACATAACTAGACTTAGCATTGTGCCGTGGACCTCATTAATGAGGGAGCCAAAGAAAACAAACCTGGGGTGCTCGGCGGCCAGGAGGTGGTGGCTGGAGGCCCCCGGGAGAGGAGCTGAGGGCCCCCAGAGGGCCTCGACCCCCGCCTCTAAGACCTCCTGGATATTTCAAAGCAAGTGGATGATGTGTTGAGAGGTTGAGAGAGGAGCAGTGTGTGTGTGTGTGTGTGTGTGTGTGTGTGTGTGTGTGTGTGTGTGAGCACAGGGGAACCCCCAAGCATGGGTTTCCCCACATGGCAAATGCATGCAAGCTTAGTTCCTTCACTAGGGTGAGGGCAAAGCTGAATGGACACCGCTGTTCTTTCTTTCTCTTTTGTAGCCACCTGATTTTGTAGAGGGCAACGTGCTCTCTGCACCCAACAGGCCACCGGAGCCCCTCTGAATGACAAAGGGATCCAGCTCCCGGTAAACTCTGCACCTTAATAATGAGCAGGAAATATCCTTCCTTCTGAGCCTAAATCCCTGGCTGTAATGGAGAAATTTGGGATTCCCCCTAGTAAACAGATGCCAGAAGAGCAGAATCTACAAGTTTGCAGAATATCTGATGTTTAGGGTTCTAAAAGTCTAAAAATCCAGCTGCAGACTCACACCTAGGTTGTGTTTTTTTTTTTTTTTTTTGAAATGTATAGAGGAAGTGTGAAGTTAACTCTTGGAGACTGTTTTCCCCACCATAGCTCCAAATGCCGCTGAATGTGTTAAGTTGGATGGCCCTGCTAGTTTGCTTCACTTCCTACATGGTCTTGAGAGCTCGACCCTGTGTTTTGGGAAAGGGGTCTTAGAGTCCCCATTTGTTCCATGAATGTAAATTGCAACAATCTCACCAACTAGTATTAACACCGGAATCACACTGCGTTCCATTTCAGGGCCATATTAGATCCCTTTAACGTGACTCTTAAGGTCCTCTTGCCTTTATTGAAAAGAAATGTTGGTGGTGTCATCAGAGCATTTATGATTCTTTTAAATAGCAGAGAAAAAGCTCAAGCAGGGCACCCTGGAAGAATGCTCTTGCTTTTTCTACTTTCTGAAGAACCCTAAAGCCTCATCTTCATACTATGAATGAAACATAAGAAATGTAATAAGTGATTTCTCTTTCTTCCTTTTTTCATTCTCTTTCCTTGGTTCTTAGAGAGAAGTTTGGGATCTGCTAAACTATTCAGGAAACTTTTCTTAAAAGTCATCTTTATCTTTCAAACCCATTATCCTGAGGCACTACGCGATTAAGAAACCTGATCTAGGAGGGTATCACTCTATCGTTAATGGTATTATAAATCACAGTGCCTAAAATCACAAATCCTTTGAAAAATAACTAAATTTAAAAAGGAGAGACAGTGTGGGGTAAAGCCAAATGAGTCAGAGGACAAAGGAGAAAGATCAGAAATTCTAATTTATCTGTGTTATAAAGAGTAATGTGACAAGGAAATGGAAGGTATCATCATGTGCAGACCCTGGTCCCTGCATCCCTAAATCTCTGCAATACAGAAATGAGAATGTCTAGAAACGGGGGTGGGGGGTGGGAAGGAGGCAGAATGGTGGCGATAAGGAGGCATAATCTGGGGGTTTAGACAACTGAGGTCCAGAGGGCAACAATGTCCACCAAAACTGTAAAAGCTAAGACTATCGTAAACGTGTGTCTCAGACTATAAGAATGAAATTTTTAAAATGAGTTTGATATGGAGGTAGGGGGAGGAGAGAGATCCAAGTCTCTGGTGGAGAGATACTGACATGGGTGATGGGTTCCGAATGGGAATCCAATAGACCTGAAACTCTATTTTTTTTATTATTACTTTTTTGGTTTGGGGGCCACCTCCAGCAATGCTCAGGGGTTCTTCCTGGCTCTGTGCTCAGCAATCACTCCTGGGGGTGCATGGGGGATCAAATGGAACTCCAGGAATTGCACCCTGGTTGGCTATGTGCAGAACAAGTGCCCTACCCACTGCATTATTGCTCCGGATCTGAGATTCTGTTCTTAACAGCCTTGTTAATCACAGTAACGTGGTTAGGTAAGAATATATGACATAAAGAAGGACTCAGTTAAGATGTCCCTGGTAAGGAGCCAAGGAGGCAGCTCCAAGTGCTGGGGCTTGAGCTTTGTATGTGGGAGCCCAGTTTTGCTCCCAGCTTTAGAAGTGACCTGCAAGAATCACCTCAGCCATGTGAGCCTTGCCTCTGAGGTGGACATCACCCAGGGTGAGGCTCAAGCAAGGTGCCAGACAAGACCCTATGGGAGAACCCCAAACCACCTTTTAAAAAACTGTTTCTTTAATTTCACTTGGCCAGGTCAGGTGATTTGGTCACAATAGAGGCTAGGTACCATGCTAGTGTGGGGTTTCAGAACTCAGATGCTCAACATCCTGCTCTGGCATCTAACTGTCCCTCTGCTCTCAGACCACCACTAATTTCTACCTTTCTATAGCTCCCTTTTTGGGAAAATGTATTATAGTTTAGGCACTGTGGTTTACACGGTTGCTATTGGAAGGATTTCACGCATAAAACATTCCAGCACCACACCCTCTCCCATTGTCCCAATGTCTCCCCATCTAATTTACTCCCTGGAAAATAGGAAATCTGATAACCTACCATGTGGCAAGCATAAGCCTTTCTATAACTTGTTGTTAATGATCACCAATTTCTCTCATTTTCACAACCTGCATTCCTAATGAGACTATCTATCAGAGCCTGGGTACATGCTCCTCAGGGAATATGTATCATTTGAAAGCCATGGTTACTGCTGGAATGACTTCATGAACTCCTGATTCCTCTAACCCTGACCCCCTTCATGTTTCCAGCCACAAAAGCCATGTTCTTCAAATGAGGAAACTGCCCATCTCCATGTCTGTCTATGAAGACATTCTCTCTCTTACTCTCTGATAAAATAAAATAAGCTAGAGAGGGGACAGAACGATAATACGGGGACTAGGCTTCTTGCTTTTTAGACCACCAACACTTTTAAATCCCTGGCACACATGTGGTCCCCTGAGCATCACAGGAGCACAGAGCCAGGATTAAACCCTGAGCACTACTGGTGTGACCAAATGAGCCCCCCCAAATATAAATAAATGAGCCAGAACTAGATTTACATGACTTCTGTTTCCACGAAACTTTCTAAGCTCAATTGGAAGGAAATGGAGGTGCAGAATTCTGTAATCCCACTGGCAATCTAAAGGCCTATGGGTGGGTAAACAGCAGTGCAGGAGTTTTATTTCCATTGAGAATAAGGCAGCAGAAAAGTGGGCACGGCTATCTGGGTCCCGGAAAAAAAACATTATTTGCTATTGCTTAGGGAAAAGCTGAGACAGAGTTAATCTCCTCAAAGAGAATATACGCCTTCAGGAAGGAAGGGAGAGAGGGAGGAGGGAGGAGAGTGATAAAGGAAGGAAGAAAAGAAGAAAAGAAGGAAGGAAGGAAAGAAGAAAAGGTAAGAAAGGAAGGATTGAAGGAAGAAAGGAAAGAAGGGAGGGAGAAAAGGGAGGGAGGGACAGAAAGGAAGAAAAAGAAGGAAGGAAGGGAGGAAGGAAGGAAGGAAGGAAGGAAGGAAGGAAGGAAGGAAGGAAGGAAAGAAGGGAGGGAGGGAGGGAGGGAGGGAGGAAGGAAGGAAGGAAGGAAGGAAGGAAGGAAGGAAGGAAGGAAGGAAGGGAGGGAGGGAGGGAGGGAGGGAGGGAGGGAGGGAGGGAGGGAGGGAGGGAGGAAGGAAGGGAGGAAGGGAGGAAGGAAGGAAGGAAGGAAGGAAGGAAGGAAGGAAGGAAGGAAGGAAGGAAGGAAGGAAGGAAGGAAGGAAGGAAGGAAGGAAGGAAGATAGGTAAGGAAAGAAGAAGAGAGGGGGACAAAGAAAGAAGGACAGAAGGGATGAAAGGAAGGAAGGTCAGAAAAAAGAAGGAAAGAAAGAAGGGAGAAAGAAAGAGAGAAAGAGGAGGAGGGAGAGGGAGAGAGGAAGGAAGGGAGGAAAGGAGGAAAGGGAGAAAGAAAAAGATACTATCTGTCCTTGGTTCATTCACAAGGGAATCTTTAAAATGAGTGTGGAAGGGGGCCACCAAACTCCCTTCCAGGTCTGAAGTTCAATGGCATGTTATTGTATGAACTGGCATTTTGGGGGAAGACGCACTATACCAGCATACAAAGATAGGGACCACCATTTCATCTGTACCCTAAAGATGACAATAATTTATTCAATACCACACCAAAAGCCTGTGCCAGAAGCAAATTGAAAAGTCTGAGTTGTCTGATTCCCAGCTCTGTCATTTTCTGTTCTTTTTTATTTGTTTTGGTGCCACCCTCAGCAGTGCTCAGGGCTTACAGGGTTTACTCCTGGCTCTGTGCTCAGGGATCACCCATAAGGTGCCAGCTATTGAATGCCAGGCTCTATCTGCTGTACTACTCTAGCCCCAGGCTAAGTCTTTTGTTGTTGTTGTTGTTGTTTTGCTTTTTGGGTCACACATGGCGATGCACAGGGGTTACTCCTGACTCTGCACTCAGAAATTACTCCTGGCAGTGCTCAGGGGACCATATGGAATGCTGGGAATCAAACCCGGGTCAGCCGTGTACAAGGCAAACGCCCTACCCGCTGTGCTATCGCTCCAGCCCAGGATAAATCATTTTTATTCCCGTGAAACTAACACAGTGATACAGTGAAACTAACACTGATTTGGTGATAAATTTTCCTATATGTCAGTCTACAGTTCTCACATTACTGGGTTATCAAGACACACGTTTCAATGTGAACTTCAATTACATTTGCTCAAAACATATATACATAAGTATGATATATATGTACATACACATATATCTATATATCAAAGATAGTTACTGTAACTTTAACAAATTGAAAAGAAGTTCACATGCCTGAGACTTATGTCTCTCAGGGGCCTCAAAATTTCCTGCTCTCCTTTTCCATCAAGTGCAACAGAGGTATAAATGTCAAACTCCAGGCCTTCATAGTAACCTCTTCAATGTCTCTTCCCCCACCGAGGGGGAACCAGGATTTGCCAGAGGGATAATGAGTGGTCTGGCGTCTCATCTTATGATGATGAGCATCTTAGGAAATGCAGGTCGTATCCTCACTGGCAGTCATGAAAGAGACACGGACAAAGGGGCATTTCACACTGACCAGAGATGATTATAAACTGCAGTGAAGGGCCCATGAGCTTTCTTTGGGCAGAGCCACTTCCAGGAAATTGACACAGGGCTCTCAAAATATCAACAGGAAAGAGAAGGCAACAGGTTGCTTTGATGTCTGAACCTCAAACCACCAAGGGTTCAATATGAGCCAGTACCTAAGGCTTCGCTGTGCAAATTAGAAAAATACGGAGTTTGGGCAATCCAGCCTCTCTCCCTCTGTGGATGGGCGACTTTGTACAACCTCCCCAAACTGTGACCCCAAGAGTCTTTCGGGATGTGTTCCTTTTCCAATGCTAGTATTTTTTGCTGTCCAGGCACGGGCGCACAGAAGGGAAGTGTTTTTAGTGGTAAAAGTGCAATTGTTAGAGCTGGAGTCAAAATTTCACTGGTTCCTACATAATTATGACCTTGGTCATGTTCATGAATATCTTAACCTTCGGCTTCTAACACAAAGACTTATCTCATAAAGCAGCATTCTTAAATCCGTTTTCAGATCCCAGACATGGACCAGCAGTCATAAGCAAGGTACTAGACCAGTGTTTTTCATTCTTTCTAGGCCTATGGACCAGCAGCCGTTCATGGGCCAGTGGTGAAAACCCACTGTCATAGAGAACATACAAGTTCTACGTGTTGCGGGCTTCAGCTGGAACTAATGTTGACGTGATGGTGTTAGAGCGCCAATAGCAGAGCTGCAAATACATCCTTTTCACGTCCTTTGGAGTCAAGTCACCTCTGCTTGAAAAATCACAATTGCTACTTCAAATGAAAAATGCCTGTTCACGTCTTTCCATAGCGTGTCTTTAGTGTTTGTGGGTGGGACCCTCTCCCACAGATGCTCAGAAGCTTCTCTACCTACTCAGTGCTGGGGGGTGTTGTTCTCAGCAGTGCCTGGGGGACCTGCAGTGCAGCAGAGTAAACCAGGGCTCCTGTGTACAAAGAATGTTCTCCAGTTTGGTGAGCTACTTCCCTGCTAAGTATGATTTCTAGTACCAAGGAGGAAGCCAGGCCAGTAGTCACTGTCACTTTCATCCTGTTGCTCATCGATTTGCTCGAGCGGGCACCAGTAACGTCTCTCATTATGAGACTTATTGTTACTGTTTTTGGCATATCGATTACACCATGGTTAGCTTGCCAGGCTCTGCCGTGTGGGCACGATACTCTCGGTAGCTTGCCAGGCTCTCCGAGAGGGGCGGAGGAATCGAACACAGGTTGGCCGCATGCAAGGCAAATGCCCTACCACTGTGCTATCGCTCCAGCCCAGGCCAGTAGTGTGGGATACGAATAACAAAGGGGCCTGTTGTCTGTGTATAACCTGGAAACAAAGATAAAACCTACTAAAGGTTAGTTTGCATTTACTATCACCATTAGCAGCAATTTTAACCAATGATAAAAATGATAACAATGAATATTTCTCTCTGCCATAGTTCCCTCCATCCACCAACTCCTCCTTGTTAATCGCAGTCAAAGAGAACTTTAAGCTTTGCCAAGAAGTCTGGAAGTGTGTCCTCAGGCACCTGAATCCTATACCTAGTTCTGAAACTTCTTTGCAAGGAACACTGAGTGACCCATGTAGCTGTTATGGACCTGAATTTCCTCTTGGAGTCTCCTACACACAAAATTACTGTATCACTGCATCACTGTTACTCATTGATTTGCTGGAGCAAGCACTAGTAATGTTTCCATTATGAGACCCATTGTTACTGATTTTGGCATAGGGAATATGCCATGAGTAGCTTGCCAGGCTCTTCCATGCAGGCAAGATACTCGGTAGCTTGCTGGGCTCTCTGAGAGGGGCAGAGGAATCGAACCCGGGTCGGCCTCATACAAGTCAAATGCCCTACCACTGTGCTATCGCTCCAGCCCACAAAGTTACTAGAATGCTAAAAAATGATTCTTAAACTGATTTGACTTTGGAGAAGTTTAAGGGGTTGTAGCCATATGTTATGCTATTTCCACGATTCACAGAACTAACTCCTTTACCTATGAAATTATCTGCTGCCTACCCAGAATGTTGCCCAGCTACATAACACCAAACGCATCAGCTAAAAGGCTCCTTTACAGCCTGTCTTACGAGACACAATGCTCGATCTCAGGCACCACCTGAGGCAGCTTCTATGACCCATGTGCCCATGACTGAATTTCAGCCTCTTGTGACACTTTAAATCCTTCAAGAGATAAGAATCTAGTCAGTCAACTAAAACATCAGATCCTGTTGTCTTATTAAATGAAAATTATTCTATTATGAATTCCCGCCTGTGCTAACAAGCAAACACATTCATCTCCGATTTATTTACCCAACTTAATTTTCCCAGAAACTCTATAAAGCAGAGCTATGGGACTCGCCCTGGAGATGAGGGGACATGGGTTTGCAAAAGGGTTTCACCCAAGAAGAAGAACAGAGACAAGGCAGCTGTTCCCTACGCTGTGTGTGGGGTTAAGGCTCAGGTGCCTTCCTCTCCACTAACTTGCCTCTCAGAACAACACTGTCTGGGCAACACACTCACAAAAACATCCACACAGGGAACCTTCTCTGCCTGTCTCAGCCTTGGGGATTGCTCCTTTGCAGTCTTCACTCTTTCAGTGCTTCAGGAGCTCTCAAAGCATTAGTGAATGGACAGGAAATCAGTGTTAAGTGGGGACCACCAGGGGCAGAAGAAAGGTGGTCCAATCTTAGAAGTACATACCAATGAGGGAGAGATTGAGAGAAGAATCTTCAAAAAGATATGATCTCTAAAATCTGACTTCTTTTTTTTTTGTCACTTGATTTTGGGCCACACCTGGCAATTCTCAGAGGTTACACTCAGAAATCACTTCTGGAGGTGCCCAGGAGACCCTATGGGATGCCAGGGATCAAACCCGGGTCAACCATGTGCAAGGGAAGCGCCTGACACACTGTACTATCTCTCCGGTTAAAATCTGACTTCAGAATCTCTTCTTAGCTCTTTTATCTTAGGATTTGCAGAAAACTGTTCTCCAATGCATGTGCCTACAGGGACAAGGGCCAATTGGAACTAGAGGACACACTGATAAGGCACCTGGACTTTATCTTGACTACAAGGTTTTGTAGAGGCAGGGTTTGCTCAGCGGAGCACGGAGCTAGCATTCAGGCCGCAGTTGGGGAACATGTTGGAATGGAATGTGCCCACAGGGCAAGGCTGCACATAGATTATTATAGATGCTCAGTGTAGATTGACTCACATTCATTCCCACAACGATCCTATAAGACAGATATTATAACTGTCACCAGTCTTGTGTAACACAGAAAATCAAAGCCCAGAGACTTATCTAAATTGCCCCAGATCCCATACCTAACAAGAGATAGTCCTAAGATTAGGATACAGGCACAATGTCTGCAGTGCTCGTGAAGGCAGAACTGGATCTTGAATTGCAACTGAAGCCTAATAGGTACTGTTCAACCCTAGCCAGTGAGTACAGAGCACTTGGTATTGGTTCAGCTTGGTATTGGTTCAGCATACAGAAAGTCAGAGAGAGAGAGAGAGAGAGAGAGAGAGGAAGGAAAGTGCCTGCCACTGAGGCCAGCTGGGGGCAGGGGCAGGGGAGGAGGGTGGGGTGGTAGGAGGGAAACTGGGGATATTGATAGTGGGAAATGTGCACTGGTGGAGGGATGGGTGTTGGAACATTGTATGATGGAGAACTGAACATGAACAGCTTTGTAACTGTGTATCTCATGGTGATTCAATGAATGAAGGGGGGAAGGAAGGAACGAAGGAAGGAAGGAAGGAAGGAAGGAAGGAAGGAAGGAAGGAAGGAAGGAAGGAAGGAAGGAAGGAAGGAGAGAGGAAAGGAAGGAAGGAAGGAAGGAAGGAAGGAAGGAAGGAAGGAAGGAAGGAAGGAAGAAGGAAGGAAGGAGAGAGGGAAGGAAGGAAGGAAGGAAGGAAGGAAGGAAGGAAGGAAGGAAGGAAGGAAGGAAGGAAGGAAGGAAAGAAGGAGGGAAGGAGGGTGGGAGGGAAGGAAGGAGAGAAGGAAGAAAGGAAGGAAGGAAGGAGGTAGGAAGGAAGGAAGGAAGGAAGGAGGGAAGGAGGGAAGGAGGGTGGGAGGGAAGGAAGGAGGGAAGGAAGGAAGGAAGGAAGGAAGGAAGGAAGGAAGGAAGGAAGGAAGGAAGGAAGGAAGGAAGGAGCGAAGGAAGAAAGGAGAGAAGGAAGAAAGGAAGGAAGGGTGGGAGGGAAGGAAGGAAGGAAGGAAGGAAGGAAGGAAGGAAGGAAGGAAGGAAGGAAGGAAGGAAGGAAGGAAGGAAGGAAGGAAGGAAGGAAGTTCTCACGTAATGTACTTGACAGGGTTTTAATTCATTTTTAAGTCCTTTTTGCCTCTCCCGTACCCCTTCATTGTTGTTGATATTGTTGACTGGGGGTTGCACACATTTCTGCCTGTGGTACTTACTGCACATCGAGGCAGTGCTATCACACTTGGGTGCAGTACTCACTGAACTTTGCATTCCTTCAGATGCAGCTCTCACACATGTGCTCCACAGAGCTCACACTCTTATTTGAGGCACACAATGAGGTTTGAGTACCTGCTGGGAGTTCCTGGGGTACTCACACAGTGCTCACCAGTGCTTAGTGGTTGCACTTCTTGATGGTCGTGCTTGCATGCTTTTAGAGTTCCAGCACTCCCCAGGAGTTGCTCCTCTTTTGTGTGATGCATTTAGCTGCATCACAGAAGTATTTGCAGTGCTGGACACAACTGACATAAGAGCTGCCATGTGTAAACAGCAAAGCTTCCAGGGTTGTACTCAGCACATGTGGGACCTGGGATTTGAACTCAAGACCATGTGCTCATAGGGTAGGCACTAAAAGCCATTGTGCTTTTCTCTATGCCCTTGTTATGTTCTAAGAAACTGATTCAGAAGCAAAATGATATAGGATAAAATCAGGTCCTTAAGAAGTCTTCATGTTCAATGTCAGCCATAAATGGTAAATGTAAACTTATTTACCATTAAAATAAATTGCATGGTTTGTTCCAGTTACATCTTGCAAGGAAAATACAATTTTTGTTTCCATTTTATATAAGAAAGAAACTAAGATTTGAGAAGTTGCAAAGGTGAGCCAAAGCCATGAGAGGCAGAGGTGGAGGAACCATGATTTAGAACAGTTCATCAGACTCCAGGGTTCCAGAGAATCATCTTATTTATTTTTACATACTTCATACATTTATTTTGGTTTGTTTATTTGGTTTAAGGCCACACCCACGCTAACCAGGAGTTACTCCCTGTCCTGTGCTGGGCTGCAGTCACAGGGTGTAAGGATGGGGGTTCTCAGGATGCTCCGGGCTGTGCAAAAATTGATCCTGGGCCTCCTGCGTATGTGCAAAGCATGTGCTCAGTCCCTTGAGCTTTTGCTCCCAGGGAGTGATTTTAAATCACAAAAGACCAGACAAGTAGCTTGTTTGAAAAGAGTCCCTTAGTGTATGCTTCGGGTTAGCAGTTGTTTTACCACTTTCAGTTCAGGGTTTCAGCGCAGAAAATATCTGTATTATCCTACCGCTTTCTAGTGCTTTCCTTACTGGGAGTCCACACCATCATCTCTCTTAATCAGAGATCGTTAAGTGAAGGGTGATGTGTAAGTCTATTTTGAAAACTGAAAACCTCGTGTGCATGATCTCAACTTACTTGCACCCAGCCCAGTGAGGTAGGCTTCATGCTCTTTTTTTTTTTTTTTTTACGAGAGAAAACAAAGCTCAGAAGGTGCAGGTCCTCCCCCGAGATCAAAGGACAGTTTGTGCTTTCAAGGCCACAGCTTCTCTCCACACTTCTGAGCTTGACACCCCCAGTACCAGCTGCAGCAATGCCAGCCCTTCACAGCCGCCTGTCTATTCTCAGACGCTGGGGCTACTCTCCTCGCCGTAAGTGTCTTCCTGTCTGCCCTGGACTCTAGACAATGTCCCAATCTTTGCATCTGCAGCCACATGGGACACCCCTGGCCCCGTCAGCCCTGGCCCCGTCAGCCCTGGCCTTGCTGGCAGACAAGGGGAAAGCCTGGCTCTCATTGCCTGAACAGAGTTAGGACTCACTTAATCCAGACCTTTCACCCTATTACACAATCTTGGCATTCAGCTAAGTCAGCAATAGTCAGATAATTCCTGTGGGGCAAAGGAAGTATGCGCGTGCCCGTGTGTGTGTGTGTGTGTGTGTTTGCTCTAAAACACCTCAGTGTAATGTGATATCTTTTCATGTCCTTGAGCTAGTAAAGAGAAATGAAAGCAGCAATTTCCTACCTACTAGGAAATCGAGCTCCTGTGTTGTTCAGCTTCTAAGAGTCTGCGTGGGTCTGTGTGTGGTTCCGCAGCACATGTATGTATGTATCATTACTCTCAATGAATTACTCTCCAGGGAAACGAGAGTTCTGGCTCTCCCGACTAAGGCAGGAGGGTCACTGAAAAGGCAATGAGTTATGTTTGGGTTTTAATCTTCTTCAAAATACACTGGGAATCATCATGCAATATGAGAATAGATGACTTTCACAGACCGAGAATTTAACCAGTACAAATAGCATAAGGAGAGAAATGAAGTGATCTGATTTCCTTTGGAGGAGAGAGAAGACACAGAAAATTAATGTGTGGAGCAGAGAAATCCTTTAAAGCAGAACGCAAAACTCATGATGGATCTCTCAGTCCTTCCTGAAGATTTCCCAACCAGATGTTATGTTTATATCAGCCTTTCACCTAGCAACAGCATAGGATGGAACAACACCCTTTCTCTTCACAGGGCAAGAGCTCATTTCTTTTCAAGTACTTAGACCCCTGCAACTCAAGATTCTATCTCTAGAGCCCAGCTGCGGGGATTTCTTTGCCAGATGAAAGCCGATGAAGAGCAATTGTTGGCAGTCTCTCTGAGAACTCCTCATTCCCACGTAGCTCTGTCCGGGTGGGGCCCTGGTCCTTATGGTTTCTGATCAGGACTCTCCTCTGGAAAGATGGCTAAAGAGGTTGATTTGGACCAAAACAAACTCTAGCCACAGCATCTGTACGAAATGCGCAGTGAGGAGAGAGACAGGGCCAGAGGCGAGCAGAAGGGGGAGTGCAGTTGTGGGGGCGGAGACCCATCAGAGGGAGGAAGCAGGCAATAAATTGCGGAACTGGAAGCTAATTCTCCCCTGAGAGCAACAGGCAGGATGTGTTCAGCATTCTTACTGCAAGGAAAATATGAGCAGTTCGTCTTGGTTCCAAAATCTCTTGTCAACATTTAGGCCCCCGATAGCACCACTTACTTGCCCACTCACCCTAAACCCCGAGGCTAGGACAAGGTAGTGGCTCTGAGTGCTTCACGATGGATTCTTCAGCATCTGGCTAGCAAGATTCTCCCCCAAATCTCACGTGTTACATTTACACCTACTCCTCCTTTTAAGTCAGGTTCTTTATTACCACTGGTATTTGGGGTGGCATTTTAATACCCATGTCAAAAAAGTTGAAAGCAATTTGCTCTGAAGCTGTTCTCTAAGGATTTCCTCCCTCTCCCTCCTCCCTCCCTCTCTCTTTCTCTCTCTCTCTCTCTCTCTCTCTCTCTCTCTCTCTCTCTCACTCTCTCTACCTCTTAGTCTCTCTTTTAATCAACCAGAAGAGGAGAAAAATGCCAAGTTACTTCTTGTGTCCTCTTGAGGCCCATAATTAAGATGCTAAAACTCTGGGTACTAAAATGAAGACTAAAAAGGCTTTTAGTCAGATATTTGCATAATGAGCTGGCTTATTTTCAGAACCAAGGTCTCTACTTTTGAGTATTTTATTCAGATTTCCAATTTTTGCAAATTAATCAACACCTAGAAGCTGAAGACAATGCAAAGAACAAATTTCAGCAACTATTTCTTATGGCTATGAAATTCAAGAGGTTCTTGATAAGAAAAACTCATATAGGTAAGAAAAACAAAAGCCTGTCTTAGGGGAAATGAGCCAGGGCATAAATAAGCAGCTCACAAAAGGAGTACAAGTGGCTAATAAACGCAGAAGAAAAATGTTCACCTCGCTCATAATCAAAGACATGTAAATGGAAGCAACAAGGCAAAGCTTTTTTCTTTTTAACCTCCCAAATGGGCAAAGTTGGCAAGAGGGTGATGAAATGATTCCTCCCACATACTGCTTGTAGGAGGATCAACCAGTGAGATTGCAAAACGATTTTAGTCTCTGGAATGTTTTTTAGATATTAAAAAGTATCTGTGACACATGAATCTTATTATATAGAACTTAACAAAGAGGCTGTCAACTATTTACAAGCAAGAATCTTATCATGGTATTATGCTACTAAAGGATTTCAAACACCTCAGTTTTAAACAAGGATCGGTTATGTATATTTTGTCATCTCCATATATGCTATGCAGCTGATAAAAATATATACTAGGTATGGGGCTGGAGCAATAACACAGTGGGTAGAGCGTTTGCCTTGCATGTGGCAGACCTGGGTTCGATTCCCAGCATCCCATATGGTCCCCCGACACCGTCAGGAGTAATTCCTGAGTGCAGAGCCAGGAGTAACCCCTGTGCATTGCTGGGTGTGACCCAAAATGCAAAAAAACAAAAATATATGCTAGGTACATTGTAAACAAAAAGTCATATTCAGAAGGATGTATAGTATAAAAATATAAAATGAGTCTTAAGCAAGATATGTAAAAGTAATACTCTTAGGCAATTAAAAATTTACAGAAAAATTTTAGAGTTCTGAGTGGTAGGTTCTAGGTGATAGGAATTATGGCAGTTATTTTTTAAAATTCATTTTTCTTCTTAAGAAGAAATGTCTGAATTAGGAGCACTAACATTAGTCCAGTCACGTCAGAGCCTGGCAAGCTACCCGTGGCGTATTCAATATGCAAAAACAGTAGCAACAAGTCTCACAATAAAATGGTACTGGTGCCCGCTCGAGCAAATCGATGAACAACTGGATGACAGTGCTACAGACAGTGCCACTAGCCCAGCAGTATAGGGCACAGGGTATTTAATGACTATTTTCAGCTCTCTGCAGACTGAGCATTCATCTTCCGTCTTCAATAAAAATAAAACCAGGGGTCTCTCCTGGTGGAAGTAATAAAATGAATCAAATGCACAACATTCCCACACTTCCACACCAGAATCGCCTGTGGGAAGAGAAAAGTTTTGTTTCGATTGGGATTTCCAGTTGATCAATCATTTCACCTGCTATCCAAATGTTTCCACCCGTTTTCTGAACTCAACCAACTCAACCAGGTCTGGTTTGTCCTGACCCTTCCAACTTTATGTTCCTCTAGACTATTCTGCTCCAACCCAAAACAGTTCTATGCTGCTCTGACACCGTATTTTATCTCCTCTTACCTCAGCCTGGGCCGTGTCTTCTCCCAAGCCTCCCTTCCTCTTCCTTAACCATCTCAGACTTTACCAATCCTTGTAATCTTGAGCCAAGTATCTTCTCCAGAAACTGCCTTGCACATGGAGGTTCCTGATCATTCCTATCAATAGCCAATGTGGAAATTGCACTATCCTTATGGTTCCATCATTTCCTTCCCTTGTTAAGCTCAGGAACCAGAACTGTAATAAGAAGTAATGCAGGAATGTTGTCTTGGACTTTGTAAAAGATTATCCTACTTATTATAACTCTGGAGCTTCCCAACAACCTCACAAGGCTGGCAGTATCATCGGAGAACTCAGGAAACTGGATTTCACAGGCAGTTTCCATACTTCTGGAGGTAAAACTGTATCACTCACTGTATCACTGTCATCCCGTTGCTCATCGATTTGCTCAAGCGGGCACCAGTAACATTCCATCATGAGACTTGTTACTGTTTTTGGCATATCAAATATGCACAGGAAGCTTTCCAGGCTCTGCCAGGCGGGCGAGATACTCTCAGTAGCTTGCCAGGCTCTCCAAGAGGGGTGGAGAAATAGAACCCAGGTTGGCTGTGTGTAAGGCAAATGCCCTACCCCCTGTGTTATCGCTCCAGCCCAGAGGTAAAACTATCAGTAATTAGCAAAATTAAAAGACCATACACCAGGGATGTCCCCCATAAGAAAAACTGAAATGTGGCAGGCTAGGGAATGGCTTTCTTTGTTATTTAGGCCTGGAGAAGGGGGTAAGCGGCTGGCTTTAAAGAACAGCTGCCTCTGGAGACTGAACCTATGGCATGCAAAGGCTCGAATGGTGGACTCATTACTGCAGCTGTTGCTGGCTATGTGGAGCCAGACAGCTGCTACCAGGAGAAAGATTCAAAGAGAACCAAGGAAATGGAATCCGGCAAAACAACAACCAGGCTCGTACCTAGGAGCATAATGTTCTCCCTTCTTGCAGCTCAATTTGTTCTAACGCCATCACCTAATTATACTCCTAGGAAACCCGGGCTTGACAAGGACAAGGGAGAGAGCCAGGCGGAGAGAAGGTAAGTGTGTTAAAATCTCCTTGCTTCATTCTTTGGAAAGGAAAGGAGCCTTTTACTGCTGCACACCCAGAGGGTTTGGGATAGGCCCTGCGGGAGACAGAATTTGGCAGGAGTGGAAAGCCCAGGCTCAAATGTCCTGCAGAAAACAACAGGACAGGAGATCTCCTTTCTACTCCCATTTTGGGTCTCCTTTTTATCCATTCCCTCACTTCCGAAGCCCTACTTCCCTGTAGTATATGCCACTATTGCAGTTTTATGGATTCAGCATCTCTTACTGATTCTGAAAAGACGGTGCCTGCTGATGAGCCCTTGGCCTGTTCTCTCTCCCCACGTTCTTAGAGGCTGAGCTGGCCCTGCAGTTTCCAGTTCCATGCCCTTTTTATAAGAGGAGCTGCTCATCCCATCGCTAGGTCCCAGTTGGTTGAGGTTTTCTGCTTAGGGTGAGAGGTGCCAGCCTGCTGCCCATCCCAAATCTGAAGTTCCTTCTGGTCCCCGTTCCCAAGGGTCTCTTTCCTTACTCCTTGAAACTTGCTTTTCAACTTTATTTTTTTAATTTTTTTAATTTTTTTGCTTTTTGGGTCACATCCGGCAATGCACAGGGGTTACTCCTGGCTCTGCACTCAGTAATTACCCCTGGCGGTGCTCAGGGGACCATATGGGATGCTGAGGATCGAACCCGGGTTGGCCAAGTGCAAGGCAAATGCCCTACCCACTGTGCTATCACTCCAGCCCCCTCACTTTTCTGCTTTAATACATCCTGCTTTATGTCAAATTTAATTTTTTCAGTTGTTATAAACTTTGAACAAGCACTTTTTAATGCATTTGGAGGAAGAAGGCCCTCAAGTGTTCTCAGGGCACCTGGGAGTCACTCCCGGTAACACTCAGCCTTGAGGTAACAATCCCATAGGAGGGTCTTATGAGGTGGTACTGCTTGGGCCCTGCAGTGTCAGGGCTTAAATGGTTACACTGGCAATGAGAGAGGCCACAAGGCAGGCCAAACATAGAACTGGGGATGCCCACCCCTGAATCCTACAGTAGCTATTTCCCTGGCCCCTCTATGAATTTTCAGTAAGTTCTCCTCCTCCTCCTCCTCTCCCTCCTCTTCCTCCTCTTCCTCTTCTTCCTCCTCCTTCTTCTCTTTCTCCTTCTCCTCCATTTCTTCTTCTTCTTCTTCTTCTTCTTCTTCTTCTTCTTCTTCTTCTTCTTCTTCTTCTTCTTCTTCTTCTTCTTCTTCTGCTTCTTCTTCTTCTTTTCTGCTTCTTCTTCTTCTTTTCTTCTTCTTCTTCTTCTTCTTCTTCTTCTTCTTCTTCTTCTTCTTCTTCTTCTTCTTCTTCTTCTTCTTCTTCTTCTTCTTCTTCTTCTTCTTCTTCTTCTTCTTCTTCTTCTTCTTCTTCTTCTTCTTCTTCTTCTTCTTCTTCTTCTTCTCCTCCTCCTCCTCCTCCTTCTCCTCCTCCTCCTTCTTTTTTTGAGTTTGTAAAATGCAAATGATAATTTCCTTCTCACCTCAAAGAGATTGACTTTAGTGGAGCTAAAAAATGAAATTCCTCTGGGTCTGAGGGCTCACTGGAAGGGCTTCTGCATGCTTTTCATGTAGGAGGCCTGGGTTTGATGCCTGGTCCCACAAGGTTCCCTGAGCACCACAAGAAACCTCTAGAGCAAGGACCCAGGATTAGCCCCCCATCCCTGCTGTGCGTGGGCCCTAAACAAATAACTAAAGTTATCTAAACACATTTATGGATATAATTGGCTCTATTTAATTATTCATGATCTAGACAGCATTCTAGTTAGGAGTAGAAAGACTGCTGGGAGTTGGGCACAAGAAAAGGTTCTTATAGTCAGAAAGGTGGGACAAGAAAAGAAAATGCAGGACCAGAGCAATAGTATTGCGTTCGCCTTGCACGTGGCAGACCTGGATTCGATTCCTGGCATCCCATATGGTCCCCTGAGCACAATCAGGACTAATTCCTGAGTGCAGAGCCAGGAGTAACCCCTGAGCATCACCAAGTGTGACCCAAAAAGCAAAATAATTAATAAAATAACAAATAAATAAATAAAATATTTTAAAGAAAAGAAAATGCACCAAAGTCACCTTCCTTCAGAGAATACAGGGGCTACAACCATCTTTCCAGTGCTCACCAGAACTTCCAAGACTGATAGGGCTAAGACTGCACTTTGGGGAGTGTGGAAACTCCCCCTCTCAGTTAGATATTGAGGTTGGGTGGGCCTCAGCATAAATGATGACATTTTGTTTTTTTAAATAGTTCCCATAATTTAATGCAAGAGGCAGATTTGCCATCTTCTGATCTTCTTACATGATCTTTGTAGAAAATACCTTAAACCCGCTCAGGGTGGGAACCAGGTACAGCCCCAGATCGTTCAAGTGGAAGTGGAGGACTCACTGGACTTGTCCTCATCTCCTTACCCATCGAAGAATTTGCTGAGCTTCTGCCTGTGCTGTGATCTACCTCCGCCACAGCAGTGATTCCAGGAAAAATAAATCTCTGCAAGTAGTATTTGATAATTTAAGATAGTGATCAAAGCTCTTGAAAGCCAGAAAATATGCAAAGGAAAAAAGAAGAAAGTAAAGGAAGAAAGATAAGGACATAGGAGAGAGACAGAGAGATGGATCTGTTATTTTGGCCAAGCCTTGGTAAATGAAGAGATCTATTCCCCCAACAATACTGTTATTTCCTTTTTTCCCCTCCAGTCTCTTACATCCTTCCTTGATAGTACAAATGTATAAGGGTCCAAAAATAGCTTTTAAAGCTAAAACTCTTGGGTCTGGAGCAATAGCACATCGGGTAGGGCGTTTGCCTTGCACGCGGCCGACCTGGGTTCGATTCCCATCATCCCATATGGTCCCCTGAGCACTGCCAGGGGTAATTCCTGAGTGCAGAGGCAGGAGTAACCCCTGTGCATTGCCAGGTGTGACCCAAAAAGCAAAAAATAAAAAATAAAAATAAAACTCTTCATAACATCTTATGAAGGTTGATATGGAGGTGTTGAGAGTAGGAGCTTTCAACTATTGACAAATATTCAAAATAATTGTTGATAATCTACAAAAACACTTTTTTAAGTCTGTGAGAAGTTAACTGACAGCGGTTTTCAACTGCCAGTCCATGGCTGAGGCTGGCTCACAAGTAAGAGAAGATTAAAATATGTAAGTCTAGAGATTTGCAGTATTCAGGTTTGTCTATTGAGTACATGGTGTCCAAGAGGTTGAAGGACATTCTTGTCTATCACCTTGTCGATACTAGTTTGCATCTCTTGTCCTATAATCCCTAGAGGAGGCTGCCTTTGACCTTGGTTGTTTCAGTGAACACATTTGTATCAGAAGAGCTGCATTCTCCATCATACATAGGCAAACACCAAGCCAACTTTGCTCTTACAGATTTCTCACTTCCAGAGTAGTGTACTTACTTGACATGAACACACATTTCCAGTGTGTTGTATCATTAAGTAACAGAAACCTCCGTGTATTACAGAGATATATGGGTACTAAGCTGTTTCTTATCTAGCACAGAGGTCAGAACCAAGTGTTCAAAACTGCACTCAACAATAATGATATGTACCCATTGATATGTTATGGGTAAAAAAGTCTATGAATTTGGCAAGATTTAAAAGGCTTTTCCACAGTTCACAAAAGGTGAGTGGTTACTAGATGAATTGATAACAAATAGCAATTGCTTTAAAAATAAAAATACAATCACTGGCAAGTTAGTCAAATAATGCCAGGTAGGAATCTTCTGAGGAACTATCATTAGCAGGTCACCTATTTTCTCTAAAACGAGTGTTAGTAAGATACAGTAGTTTCCTCAGGCATGGAGGACAAAGTATGACTCCAGTAGTCTCCAGTGACAAGCCATCCTCACAATAGTCTTGTATGGATGTATCTTATTTTTGAAGAGCCTCTGATTACATGGATGGGTGGTCAACAGAAATATCATGGTAGAAATTGGGAGTTGTACCTGAAGAAAAATTGGGATTAGGTACTGGAAAGCCCAGTAGACTGGAGCATAAGCTTTGCATGCAGGAGGCTCAGGTTGTATCCCCATGATCCCCAAACACAACCACAAAGTAATCCCCCAGCACCAAGCAAGGATTAAACCTGTCCATTGCTGATGTGGGCCACCCTCTCCCTGCCAAAAAATAAATAAATAAATAAATAAAATAAAATAAAATAAAATAAATAAATAAAAGAGAAAATGAGCAACAGGGATTGGTCAGGACTTGTGGGCTAAGATTTAAAGTCATTAAATTAGTATCATTTTTACCCCTGTTACTTTGAGTACTGGGCCCCTTGGAATTAACAGGGAGAGAGCTTTGGTATCGCAAGCCCAATTCAACCCAGATGTCCTCTGCTTGCTCAGGAAGGGACTTTCTGCTTTTTTCATAGTTTTCCCTAGAGACAAACTTTCCATGTACCCTCTGCTTTAAGGTTGGGATCTGCCAGGAGAGAAGGAAAAGAAGGGTTTCGCTTTCTAACCTGATCATCCCCACCCTGTACCCTAGCTAAGCACAACACTGGCGCTTTAAAGAGGCAACGGAAGCACAGGGCAGGGCAGTCTCCCCCAGATGGGAGCCAAAACAGGGAGTAGAGGCAGGCAAGCTGTACCTTGAGCTTTGGACCTGATATCTCAATTGCTGCAGGTTTCTTCCAATTTGGCACTTTGAAGACTCTGCCTCCCCGGCTTAGGGAATTATGGGATGCATATTCCCGGAGTAAACTAACTTGCGGAATCTTCTAACTTGAAATTGGCCCATAAAATTAGGGGAGAGGTTGCAGAGAGCAAGTAATCTCTGTTTTTCAAGGGACACTACAATGAGTCCAAAGGTAACGCAAATAAATGATTTGGCACATTGAATTGGTGACTGTCAGTTGATTTTTTTAATTCATTTATGGTTTTGATTTTGGTACCATACCCGATGGTGCTCAAGATTTGCTCGTTTATTCCTGGCTCTAAACTCGGGGATTACTCCTTGTGGGGCGTGGGGGAACCACCATCTATGGTGCCAGGGTACAGACCCAGGTGGGCCGTGTGCAAGGCAAGAGCCCTACGCACTATATTGTGGCTCCAGTTGCAATGTCTGATGATTTTAAATGCAAACGTGGCTTAAATAAGTTCACAATGATCAAAGTCACAAATTCATTCTGTTTATGAAACTCTGCAGAACAGGAACAAATTTCAGTCACCCGAGCCAGGGAATCCTTTGTGTTCTTAGCACACTCCACTGCACCCACCAAACAGAAGGATCTGTGCTCTCTGCAATCATCCAAGTTTAGATCCTGGTCCCAGTAGTTACTCGGGCACCTCGAGTCAGATTTTCCTCTGAGTTGGGGCTCCTGTACAACACTAACGAGTTATTATCTTTCTCTAGGTTAGAGTGAAGATTCAGTGAAGCATCTAAGCCATGAAGGTATTTCCTTCATATTTTACTTTTAACATTAACATTCAAATGCATCTGAAGCCTGTCATTCTCAGGATGTTTGTTTCCTAGACGATTTTTGATTTCCCTCCAGCTCCAAAAAAATAAAAATAAAAAAAAGTAATGTCCTGAGATTCTGAGCTTGTTTCCAAAAGGCTTTGTGGATTGGAGGATTGTGTATGTGTTGAGGAGGGGGGGGGAGTGTAAGCATTCTTTCCAGCACATGTTGGGCGCTGCTGCAGATGAGATGATAGTTCCAAAGCCAGCTGTGCAGCTCCCAGCCACAGCAGTCTGTGTGAACCAGGATCTGAAGGAAAGACACAGTCGGTAGGGAAAGACAGCAAAGGGAAAGGACAGCTGCAGCTTTGGCCCCAAGTAAATCAATTTGTGACGTTTATTGGGCTATTTCCAGAGTAACCTCAGCACCCCCCCACCCCCCCAAAAAAAGACAACTGAAAAACGGGAATGTAGGATAATCTTTTCCAAGCTTAGCTAAGCAGCGTACAATAGCCAGCCTTGTTTGAGGGAATCAACGTGGCTGAGTGAAAGGCCAGAGATAGAGTTGGACTCCCAGCCCTGAGCTTTAAGTCTGCGCCCACCCTTTGTTAGGGATCAGGAGACGTTCTTTAACCTCTCTGAATCTCACTTCCCTCTACCTCAACAACGACGACCATAGTAGTAAATAATAGAGGAACCTTGCGATGGGGTCGTGGTTAGCAGTTGGGGACAGTTGGTTTATGTGGTCAGTGTGTGAAGCCAGTAGCATCCATATATGTACAGACACAGCACACCAGGGCTCACATCCGAAAAACCTCTGGGTGGAGGTCCCAGTTCTCGTTTGTACCTGGCACAGTGTAGGGAGTTAAGGGGTGGGGCAGAGGAGGTAGGCCAGGCTGGGGGTGGGGTGGTAAGAAGAGAGAGAAAGGAGATCAAAAGGCCTATAAATATCTGTCAAACTTTAAAATGCAAATCTCTGGTTTGTAGGCCTGTTGGGACCAAATTTTCCATTATCACCTTTCTGGGAAGAGCTTGAGAGAAGAAAAGGCTTTTCATGGAGTGTCTTGATTTGGTTTCATGTGATTTGGGTGGCTGAGCCTGAATATATGTTTTATTTAACCCAGACCTGTTAGCAGGGTAGAGGGTTAAGACAGTAATTGCCTGTGTATTTTTTTCCCTGTAGATGCAGCATAAGTTCATATTGGAGATGGTCCTTTATTACAGCCTATAATGAAACACCGAATGAAGAGGTGAGTGGGTGGATGGTCATTCATTTTAAGCATCATAGAAAGTCATCTTCACTAGCTGGTAACCCAGTTTTCCAGGATTTTATATTTTTATTCTTGAGCCGCCTCTGGCAGTGTTCAGGGTTTACTTCTAGCTCTGTGCTCAGGAATCATTCCTGGAGATGCTGTGAAGACCATATGGGGTGCCAAGGATTGAACCAGGTCAGCAAGCTCCTTACCCACTATCTCTCCAGCCCTCAAGAATATTTTTTGATGTATATTTCATTGGGGGCCACTCTCAGTGGTGAGTAAGACCCCTCCTGAGGGTCCCCAGTATGCTGCTGTGCCTCTCTAAAAAAATTTTTGGGTGGTTTCTGTCAATGACCAGAGCTCTGTGGAAATCATAACCTGTCCACAGATTGTTTTGCAAGATAACTTGAATCTGTCAATTTGCCTTACTCTGGACTGGCCACTGTGCTTTCTCTCTCTTTTTCTGCATATCTGAACTAGAGATAACCCCCTCACAAAATAAGGTAGTTTGTCATGGATCACATTTAAAGACGTTTATTTGTGATTCATCCTGCATTTTCAGCAGGTCTAAATCAGCAGTGCTCAATTTACACATTAACTGGCATCTCTCAAAAGATCTCTTATCTTACATAATTACATGAGAATAAGGAAAGGAGAATCACTGCCACTTATGAGAAGAGATAAGGGGAAGGCTGGGAATTGTGCCATGGTAGTTTGTCTCTCAGAACTCGGGCTCACACAACATTCCAGGTTAAAGGAAGCCTCCTTTGGTCTGGGTGACAGGATGTAGACCTGGGTGTACCGAGTCCTTTGACACCTCCCATAGAACTATCCCAGCTGTGAAGTCGTGGGGCCTTCACAGGCCTGGCTCGGAGATGTCTATGTTTGGACAGCGCTGTAAAATAAGCCTTCTGGCAGCTTTCTCAGCTTAAAAGAAAAGTAAATAAATTTTGGCAATCATAAGCATATTGGAGGATTCCTGCAACATATTGCTTTAAAATAAAAACCCGAGGTAAGGAAGGGTAGTCTATCTCCACAGGGATACTAAATAAAGAACTCATTTTCATGGTCAGATTCAAAGGACAGCTTTAGGGTTCGCTCACAGCTGAAAGGCACATCAGGGGGAAAGATCGAAGTTCTGATGATGCAAACACTGTAGAATTCTTCCATCGGGTCTTTGGCCAAAAATACTCTGAACACACACGCAGTTTTTGCCATTTTGTAGGTCAATATTTTCCTTTTTTGGTTCTTGGCACAGAATAGTGCTGAGGAAGCTCAGATACTTGCTATTAAAGAAGTTCTGTGTTGGTGTGTGTATATATATATATGTATATATATATATAAAACAAATACATCCATAAATATCTATTCTGAGCACAGAAGGGTCTGTCTACTTTACTCATGACCCTCATCTCTTCTTCATCACCTAAAAGGTAATTTATAGAATTTATCTGTCCTAACTGTACATAATTGATCCACTGACAATTCTAGAAATGGTAACACTTCTTTTTTTTTAAACTGTGACTGATTCTGCAGTTTGTCAATTTAAAGGCAATCAGGTCCTGGTCAGAGGCTAATGAAAGTTGTTAGTGTTACCTGATAAGCCTGATAAAAGGTTTTCCTGGGTGCCACTTAATCTGCAGATAAAAGGAAGCTGCTTTTAGGAATATTATTTAAGCTCTTTTACTTTAAGTGCCACCAGAACTACGGGAACTCATAGCAGATGGTTCTCTTTGTCTTAAGAACACAAGCCAGCAGAAATCACGTCGGTTTTTTTTTTTGGTGGTGGTAAATTTCATTTCCCCTCCACTATCTAACTTCATTAAAAAAAGTATTTGGGTTACTGTAATTTACAAAGTTACTCATTGCACTCAACTTTACAATCAACCATGATCTAATTCCATGTGTACAAGTTTTCCCAGCCTTAACCCCAATCACTAGTATCAGAAATCATTCTCGCCTGGGCTCTGGGGCCATGTGGGGTGCCAGGGACCGAACCCGGATCAGCTGCATTGCAAGGCAAATGCCGTAACCGCTGTCCTATCACTGACTCCCATCACTTCTTATTTAAAAACTGTAATTGATTGAGACAATAGTGAGTTACACCAGTGCTTCTCTGTCCCAGGCCCTAGGACACCCTGTAGGTCCACAGGTTTATAGGTGAAAATTGAGTTCATAGGAGGTCATGGCACAGGAAACGATGAGAAGGTGGGGGAACTACCGGAAGGAGACAAGTTCAGAAGGGGACCATGGTGAAAATGTCAAGAGATACTGGCTTTAAGATTGTTTTAGGGGACTGGAGCCATAGCACAGTGGGTAGGGCGTTTGCCTTGCGCACGTCCGACCCGGGTTTGATTCCCAGCATCCCATATGGTCCCCCGAGCACCACCAAGAGTAATTCCTGAGTGCATGAGCCAGGAGTAACTCCTGTGCATTGCCAGGTGTGACCAAAAAAGAAAAAAAATGTTTTAGATTGTTTTACAATGCCCACCACCACAGTGATTGCTCCCCTCTTGCTTTTCATCTCACTCTACACCACCCATTACCTGTCCTGTGGTCAGGCTCACCAGTTTTGTTGGACATTGTTCTCTTGCTTTGTTTAATTTATTAAAATACCATATGAGTCACGTTGCTTGATATCTGTCCTTCCCCTGACTTATTTCACTTAGCATGACCCCCTCCCATCGCATTCCTGTCACAACAAAAAGTAAGATTTGACCTTTTCTAAGAGCTGGTATGCTCAACACCATGGCATCCTAAGATAACTAAAGGGACACAGGGACCAAATCCAACTGTATTTGGTCTTTTGCCACAAAGAATTGAAGAACTAAGACTCTAAATTTATTACCAGGCAATCAATATTCATTCACTGAATGTTTTCTATGCTTTCTTTTATATACAGTTTTCTGCAGACATGTATGATGGAACGATAGCACAACAGGTAGGGCGTTTGTTTTGCACGTGGCTGATGTGGGTTCAATTCCTCCATCCCTCTCGGAGAGCCTGGCAAGCTACTGAGAGTATCCCGCCCACATGGCAGTGCCTGGCAAGTTACCCATGGCGTATTCAATATGCCAAAAACAGTAACAAGTCTCACAATGGAGACATTACTGGTGCCCGCTCGAGCAGGGCTACAGACATGACTTTTAAAAACAAAGTTTTTTACAGCTAGCTTCAAAATCTCTCTCTCTCTCTCTCTCTATATATATATATATTAAAAATTTCAAAAACAAATACAACCTTAGAAAAAGCAAAAAAAGTTAAAAATATTCCAAATTGGAGTCTAATTGTACAAAGGACTTAATGAAATTAACACCAGATCAGTAAACTAAAACCTCATTTACAATTATGGGGAAATTTCTTCCCTTCTTTTTTGTTCTCTAATTTGTAAGATAAAGATGGCAATGCATACATGGAAGGGAGGTTAGACTACTATACATACTTTTAGGGTGTGTTTGGACAGATGAAATTCTCTAACTTAAAAAAAAAACTTTATTGTGTCACAATTCACTAACCAAAAAACCCTATTTTAACTTCACAATTTAAAGGCTTTAGTGTATTATTTTGCAATCACCAGTTATCTTTGGCACATTTTTATTATGCATCCCTCACAAAACCTATCCAATTAAGTCATTTCCCTTCTTCCTCTCTAACATCCTCTTTCCTTTTCACTAGCCTTTGGCAACTATGAGCCTACCTCCTGTTTCTATACATTATAAACGTGTCTATACATGTTATAGACAAATTGGGCCCTACCAATAACTTTTGTAAACTACATAACTAAAATCTAAAAAACAAACAACAAACTGGATTTTACAACATATTATTTTTGACTTTTTCACTTAGTATTGAAGGGTCATCATTTTATAACATCACAAGTATTTTCTATTGCAAATATGCCATCGATGCAATATTATCACATCAAAAAAACACAAGTCCTTTTATTTCCTTTTGCTAAGTTTTGCTAAACTGTGTCCCTTAACCATATCATTTCTAAAATCTAAATCTCATGATTTATGAGATTTGCATTGAATCAGTACATCAATCAAAGGAGCATCTTTTTTTTTTTATAATTTATTTATTTTTAATTAGAGAATCACCGTGAGGGTACAGTTACAGATTTATACACTTTTGTGCTTATAATTCCCTCATACAAAGTTCGGGAACCCATCCCTTCACCAGTGCCCATTCTCCACCACCCGTAAACCCGGCGTCCCTCCCACCCTCCCCAATCCCATCTCCCCCCCACCCCACCCTGCCACTGTGGCAGGGCATTCCCTTCTGTTCTCTCTCTCTAATTAGCTGTTGTGGTTTGCAATAAAGGTGTTGAGTGGCCGCTGTGCTCAGTCTCTAGCCCTCATTCAGCCCGCAACTCCCTTCCCCGACATGGCCTTCAACTACAATGTAGTTGGTGATCGCTTCTCTGAGTTGCCCTTTCCCCGGAACGTGAGGCCAGCCGCGAAGCCATGGGGTCAACCTTCAAAGGAGCATCTTGATCTTAATATCAAGCCTGTGATTCAGTAGCCTGAAATATCTTTTCATTCTTTTTTTTTGCTTTTTGGGTCACACCCATCATTGCACAGGGGTTACTCTTGGCTCATGCACACAGGAATTACTTCTGGTGGTGCTAGGGGGACCATAGGGGATGCTGGGAATCGAACCTGGGTTGGCCTCGAGCAAGGCAAATATCCTACCCGCTGTGCTATTGCTCCAGCCCCTCTTTTCATTCTTTAGGTTTTCATCAATTCCTTTCAATATATTATATAGCTTTCAGAGTTCATTTTGCACTTTTATTAAAGTATCTTGGTTTTTTAAATGCTGTTAACATTTCGCCCCTAAATTTTATTTTATCAAGGCCCTATGATTTGCAAAGCTATTCAGAGTTGGGTTTTAGGTATACAATGTTCCATCACTGATCCTACCAGCAATGTCAACTCCCCTCCAACAGAGTTCCCAAGATCCCTCTCCTTCCCCCACCCTCCACCCCCAATCGACTATCTTGACAAGAGCCTTTTATGTTTGGTTATTAAAGTTTGGGTGTCATGATTTCAGTGTTAACTCTATGGCTTGGATATTGAGATCCATCATTCCTTAACACCATGATGTACCTTGCCCCTTGCCCCCTGTCGCTCCTCATCTGTCTCTTCTAACCTCCCTACACCCCCACCCTATTCCCCGGCACACACACACAATTTTCTTAATTTCATTAATTTTTATTCACTGCCGCTGATTAGGAATACAGTTGATGTTTATGTATTTATCTTACAGCATACAACCTTGCTGAAATCAGTTATCATTTCTGGTAGTTGCCAATGGACTCCTTGGCCTTTTGTACAGACATGATCTTATCATCTGCAAAGAATTTTACTTTTCCTGGTTGCCACTACAATTTTTGAACACTAAACAATTATATAACAGGAGGTACCAAAATTGGCTTCATATAGATTCATTTTTTTCGTTAGGAATCACCTGGGCAGCATCAGGGCTTAAAGCAAGCAGGGGGACACGGGCCTGCTGAAGCAAAGCATGTGGTCTCTCTTTTGTGCTTTATCTCCACCCTATACAGTTCATTTAAAAAAAAAAAATAACAGGCAAAGAAAACATACTATAGAAGAAAAAGAAAGCAGAAAGGCCAATTCATAATGGTGGAAGAAATTTGGCTTTTTTACTGTTATTAAACATGTGATCCAAGATAAGTTTCTAATCTTCTGATAATACATTCTATTTTCTAAAAAGTTTTTGACTTGGCATACCTGTGAACTCCAGGGGAAGCAAAATAACAGCTTTCCTGTTTATTTAACCATTATGACCATAATTTTTACATCTATTGATTTTTTTCCCTATTTTTTGCTTCTCATGAAAGAGAAGGTCATCAAACCAGAAGAATACCCTAAAAGCATCTTCATAGTGAGAGAAAAACATAACTTTCAGAAAGGGCACAATATAAACATGTAAAAATGTAGGTAATAATAAAGTTACCTCTTGGGAACAAGATATAATATAAATAAATACTTTAGAGGTTTGTGAAAGAAATTAGTAAAAAAAGAACAAATAGGTGAAGCACTTATTCTGTCAGATACTGTTCTAACATTTTAGAGCTATAGTTAAAAAAACTAATAAATATTTCTTTCTTTTTTTTTTGCTTTTTGGGTCACATCCGGTGATGCTCATGGGTCACTCCTGGTTCTGCACTCAGGAATTACTCCTGGAGGAGCTCGGAGGACCATGGAGGATGTTGGGAATCAAACCTGGGTTGACTGCATGTAAGGCCCTATGCACTGTACTCCAGCCAGCCCCTAATAGAGATTTTTTTTGGTATATGAAGCAAGATAGTTTTTATTGAATGAAACTTGCTTAGGAATATGTGAGAGGAGAAAGACAGAAAATATGTTTAAGCAAGAACACAGAATTCTTCAGAGTGGAAATAAGCAAAGAAACATAGAGAGAAGCAAAAATGAGACACATGTTTAAGAGCAAGTCTGATAAAGATTTTTAAAATACGGAAGTATTATATGCTGCAAATACATATTACCTAAAGTTCTCACCATAAAAATAAAGTTTTAGGTAATATTTATTAGTTCTGAGCAAAATCGTAAAAGCATTTCATGAAATATAATAGAACATTATTTTTTTAAAGCCAAACTGATCATACTAGATTATGTAATACATACATAAATACTTCAGTATCTCTAATTTCACTTCAAGTGTTTCTGAATCTTTGCTTTAATCTCTCACATAAAGGAAGAGGGCTATCCAAACAATTCCCAGAGTCATCTTTTCCCTTATCACAGTGGAGGGAACCCAGAGAACCTTTCACTGCCTCTGGGAAACAGTTTTGCTCATTCCTAGTGGTTTTATATGCCTGGACACAATGTTCAGTTTCTTTATTACATATCTCAAAGTTATTCAAGTTATTGGCATCCCTTTTTTGGAGCTGCGGTAGGTTATGCTTCTGAGAGCTCTGCTTTGTTTTTTGAGTTATGTGCTTCACTTTCCCAAACATCGGGACACTTTCTTCATCAGAAGAATGTCTGTCAAGGCAAACACTTCTCTTTGTGATAATTTCCTGAATACTTTGCACAGCAACTTTCCCACTGTGATCTAATGTAGCAAGTGGAGATTCAACTCCAACACTGGAGGTCTTTTCTAGAAGATTACTGACTGAGGAAGGTACAGAAGTATTCATATTAAAGTGTTCTTGAAACAGGTGGTCTCCTTTGAGGATTTTAGAATTTCTAGATTCATTCCGCACGTCAGTTCCTAGAGGAGCCTTTGACATATGTGACGGACAATCAGAATGGCTACTAGCAAAACAAGATTCTTTCGTTAAGTGGGGACAAAGTTTTCAGATCAACATTCGGTTGCACATAATCTTGAGGATGTGATAACTTTTTATATATTCGCTCTTTTAAAGGCAAATCCTGAAGATGTAAATCAGCGATGCCAGAAAGAAGATGTTCTTCGGAATTTGTCTTTTGAAGCTTCCAATTCAGCATTTCATTATTCTTGGTGCTGTACCATTCTGAGTTACATGACAACTGCTCTGGGATATTTTTAAAGATACCAGGACTGGCAGTATTAAGGTTTGATTTTAAACCAGGAGGTAAAGTGTCCCGTGGAAGAGCTGGAGAATTACTGAAAGAAGTGCCTTCCCAGTCAATGGTGCTCAAATGTAACTCAGCAATCACTGATGTATTTGGGAAGGAGGTATTAGGTTGATTAGATTCTGAAATTAGAGATTCACTAACAGCTTTAATTTGCTGCATAGCCAAAGGTCTTAGAGAGGACTTTAACTGTTCTTGTGTATCTAAACAGGGAGTATCTTCAGATAAAATTAAATTATTCAATGATGCAGGTATTGATTCCAGGGGTGATGGAGAATCAGGGGAAATTTCCCAATTGGACTTACAATTCTGCTTAGAAATAATTTCACATGTGAGTTTTGAAGTCATGTGTGACTGAAAATTCATCTCATCTGAGTCTAGCAAATTGATTTTCTTAGGTTTAATTTTCATGCCTGAGGAGAAAAAAAATGCCATACAATTAATACCTGTTTTGTTTTTGTTAACTTGAACAAGCAAATAAACTAAGGGATTCGGATTGGAAATCTTATGAACAATTTTGGTCTTTTCAGTCTCGTGCATTGCTGGAAACTGGATGCGTTATAAAGAAAAATAATGTATAAAATATTTTCTTTTTGAAACAAATACATTGTTAATCTCAGTTGCTTAATAAGTGATTAATATTTCTATTACTTATCCTCAGTTAAATTAGCAGTTAAGAATGGTTTACTCCTGGCTTTTTAACTTTAAAGTTTTTTTAAAACAAAGCAAGTATTCCTTCAAAATTAGACAAGATAGATTAAAACAGAATAGGTGGTGCTTCTATGACATTTCTGTATGACATAACAGCAATCAAACATGATACTTACTTTTTTGTTTCTTCCCTTTGACTTCTAATTTCTGTTTTTGATAAACAGCAACAATCTCTGGGTAAGCTGAGTCAAACAGTGATTCTTCTTCTATTGTTTGTAGAGCCAGTTCTTCATGTTGATCTTCCATAGCATAATGTTCTAAAAGATTAAAAATAAGAGTAAAATGGCCTTAAAGACTTACCTGAATTACTTATAGATTGAAAAAATTGGGGGAATTACTATGTAAACTCAGGCATATACGAATGAATAATAGCACATCTTGCTTTGCAACATAATTAGTCTCATAATCTGTTAATACTAGTATAGAATGACTTCTACCTGACAAGAAGAGCTTGAAGGAACATTTGTTTCTCTCCTGTGCCACACCTAGGAGTGTTCAGGGATCACTCCTGGTGGGACTTAGGGAGCTCTATGGGTATCAGGGATCAAACCAGGATAGCTGCATGCAACACATGTGACTTACTCACTGTACACCAGTCCATGAAGGAAAATTTTAAAACAAGAACTTTAAAATATCTAGCTTCAGTCATAGTAGAAGCAGCTTAAAAGCAAGAAAATTTTGCTTAGATCAAGTTAGCTGCTTAATTGTAGTCTAAAAAGTGTTAGAAATTCAGAATCAGAACTGGAAGAGAGTTTTTCTAAGACTTTAGCATTAGCTTTCTTCAGTGGCGGAATTTGAAAATAGCAGAACTGAAAAGGGCATCAAAAATGTTTCCATCTTCCAGATAGTCATTTCAGAGGTCTCGACGGTATATACATTGGATTACTAGACTCATACATAGCTGATAAATAAAAATGATTGTATATACATTATCATAAGATATTCAAATTATAGATTTAGATTCTTATATTATTCTTTGAGGACAAAATTGTAGGAGAAATCAAATAATCAAGAAAATACCAGTTGATGAGTATAAAACAGAAATAATGTAAACAGGTGATCTTAAAGATCAGAGTTTCTTTGTTAAACTGGGCTTAATTAGTTTAGTCCCACAAAGATAAATAAAAATGGGTACCTAAGGCTCAGTTGTAGATAGAGGAAAGGCACTGCCAAACTGGGTTAATGTGCTGTTTTCTTTCTTGAAAATACTTTTACTCTTCCCTACTACTGCTTAGAAAGCGCTCTCTCTCTCTCTCTCTCTCTCTCTCTCTCTCTCTCTCTCTCTCTCTCCTCTTTCTCTCCCCCCCTCCACTCTTCTCCCACCCCTCTCTTGCTCTCTCTTTCCCACCACGCTTGGTGGTGCTCTCAGGGACTACTCCCAGATTTTGGGGTTCGTTACTGGAGCTGTCTGAAGCTCATGTGGCGCCATGGTGCATGCAAAGCATGCACTCAGCCCTTGGAGCTATCGTTGCGGATATGAGTAACACTGGCTAGAGAAAAATCCAAGCTGCGTGTTCTGAGGACTGGGAGGCCTCAGGTGCTTCATTTCACCTGCAGACCTAGTGGGTCTTGAGCTTGAGCCCCAGAATAAGATTGGAAGTTTCCTTTTAGAGGGTATCTGATGGGGGCCGGGGGCAGGAATGGGTATTTGCCAACAGCTGGTGGGAAAGTATGGAAACGACAGTTCTCAAGCATGTCATTTACAAAGCAAGGTCGAGACTCTCTCAAGGACATTAGCACATCTGGAGCACATTCCAGTTCCAAAGTGAAATTATGACCATCTCAAGGACACCCTGAATGCATTCCTGGCTTCATCAAGGAGCCCGGACCAGCTGCCCTGGCAGCCCCTGCTCGGCTGCTGCTAATCTGTTTGAAATGCGGCCAGAGTCTAGTTTCCGCCTCACTATCGCTCCAGCCTGGTTTTTTGTAATTTGGTTCTTTAAATTTACCCGAGCACTCAATTTTTAATGAACAAATATAATCCCATACTCTTTCAAATATAATCACACGATCTAATTTCAAAACCAAACAGAAAGAAATCTAGGATTATTTCCATTTATCAATGACAGGTGGTTTTCTTGCCTTTAGTTCTGGAGATATTACAGAGTTCATTGCTATTCTGTCTCTAGCAAAATAAAAAAGACTTAACAACTTCTACTTTAAATGACAAAGAGTAAAAAAAAAAATGACAAAGAGTAAAGTCAGGAAAGGAATAGCCCTCCAGGACTATTTGTAACCTCGACGTCTTTAGATCCAGCTAAACTATCAATGACTTAGATCACCGTCAGCAGTCTTCTCTTGAGAAACAGAAATCAAACTATTTCCATATTCTTTTCTTTAGTATTAATCATAAAAGAAATAGATATTTAAGACATTAAAATAAAGGTTTTTCATATGTATTACGTCAAAGCCATTTAAAGGACACAAGCAAACTAAGAAATTAATCCTCAGTGCATATAAAAGGGATCTTTATTTTTAGGAGCTGGAGAGATAGTACAGAGGCTAAGGCATTTGCCTGCACATAGCCAACACGTTCAATTCTGAGTATCACATATAGTCCCTGGAGTCCACCAGGAGGGATCTCTGAGTGCAGAGTGAGGAGTAAGCCCTGAGCACAGCTGGCCCCGAAACAAGATAAAATGTTAATTTTTTATATATACATACATTATAATTGTTATTAAACATGTATGGTTAAATATAAATTTTGCTTAAAGTGACATATTAAATTTGCATACATACCAGGCTTTTCCCATTCTACTTCAAAGCAACGCACTCCATTTCTAATTCTGGTTTTAATGACTCTGAAAAACAGATTCAGCTAATGAAATTTTCATTAACTTTAATGCTATTTTTACAATAATATAAAAATACAAAATTACACAATTAGTGTATTTCTTTGAAAGTTTAAGAGACAATTTTATGGGGCTGGAGCAATAGCACAGCAGGTAGGGAGTTTGCCTTGTACGCAGCCGACCCGGGTTCGATTCCCAGCATCCCATATGGTCCCGTGAGTACTGCCAGGAGTGATTCCTGGAGTAACCCCAGTGCATCGCCAGGTGTGACCCAAAAAGAAAAAAAAAAAAAGACAATTTTCTTGTTAGCTACACATAAATTATAATTGTCAGTTCCTTGTGTTCACAGAGAGAGTTCCTTTCACTGAAAGTTTTCTTTTCCACATTACTTACGTATTTGATGTTTTGGGGCCGTATCTGGTAATGCTCAGGGTTTATATTTGGTTCTCTCTCAGAGATCACTTATAGAAGTTCTCAGGGGGTCATATGTGGTGACAGGAACTGAACTGAACTGGGGGTAGCTGCTTGTAAGGCAAATGACTTAAGTACTCTACTATCCCTTTACCTCCCAAGTCCCACATATTTTTGTTTTAAACTATTGTGTTTCTGTTACTGTTGTTATATCTCTTTGGTAGACATTTGCATGGCAACTGTCTCCTTACTTTCAGACTTTCGTTTTATTCTAAACATGCCAATAGGAGAATAATATCAGCTTATTTTTTAATTCATCCAATATTATGTCTTTTAATAGATGAGTCTAATTCAGTTATTATAAGATTAATGATATAGATGGACGCAATTGTAAATTTTCAGGTTGGCAAGAAATGTTTTGCAACATTTACCTTCTTGTATTCTTTTCACTTGATAGTTTCACTATAATATTTAATATAACAGTTTGGATGATCATGTATAGCAACACTATGAAGATATCTATATTTTCCAATCACGTGATCAAACTAAAGTATATCTGATCAATTTCTATGCTGACCATCTCATAATCCATACCTCTCGGGGTCAATTCTTCTTCTTGTTGATATACATCCTTTGACAGTGATGAAGGCCTGAGTGATAAAGTCTTAGTCTCAGGAGCAGGGAGACGGCTCACAGGGCTAGAGCATGCTCTGCCTGCGGGAGGGCCATGTTTGATCTCTGGTACTGCATGGCCACACCCCTGAGCACCAAGCCAGAAGTAGAACTTGAGTATCGCCAGGTGTGGTCCCTCACAACCCCACCCCGCCAAATCTGAAAAACTCTTAAGTCTTCAGATGCCTGAAATATCTTTATAGTGAAAGATATTTTAATCATGTCTTAGCTGTCAATTCCTTTTGCTCAAAGCTTTGAGATATAACTCCAGCTTTTTCTGACACGTATTATCAGGAAAGATGTGTATACCCAGTCTGTCCTTTCTTCGGAGGATGTTTCTTTGGAATGTCTCTCCAACTGTTATTGTGTGTGTGTGTGTGTGTGTGTGTGTGTGTGTGTGTGTGTGTGTGTGTGTAGGGGGGTGATCCCCTAATCTCCCTGGCCCTCTTCAAACTTTCTCCACTTCTCCAGCCCAGTGGTGCTAGGAGGACCATCCAGTGTCAGGGGATGAACCCAGAGCTCTGGAATGTAGAGCATGCGCTCCTGCCCTCTGTGATATCTGTCTAGCACCCTTCCATGGCCCTCACCAATATATATATATAAATATATATATATATATTTGCTTTTTGGGTCACACCCAGCGATGCTCAGGGGTTACTCCTAGCTCTGCACTCAGGAATTTCTCCTGGCGGCACTCAGGGGACCATATGGGATGCTGGGAATTGAACCCAGGTTGGCTGAGTGCAAGGCAAACGCCTTACCTGCTGTGCTCTCTGGTCCCCTCACCAATCTTTTTACTCAAAAGTTTTTGAAACCTCTAGAAAGTGATAAGAATAGCACACTGTGACACACAGGCCCTTCACTGTAATTTACCAATTCTCAGTTTCACTTCCTCCAGTCACTTGACACTTTCATTTTGCTTTGGCTTATTTATTTTAGTAACAGATTACTACTAAAGTTTGAAGCATAGAGGTGTGTCAAAATATGAATTTACCATGTTATCTAATTATAAGCCTTAAATAAGCTTTTAATATTACAATGGAGTCTTCCTTCATTTTTATTAAACTGTGAAAGATAGAATCTTAAAATAAGAAAATATGATCAAAGAGAAACAAGAGATTTCTTAATATACATTTTATATTACCGAATTGGCTGTAGTTGATTTGAGTTCCTTTTACCAAGTTTTCTCTCAGTCATGTCATAGTGAGTCAAAAGTACTAACAATTTTTCACATGCATAGGAATTGGGCCACTCCATTTTTTCCAATGCAAATCTCTGTAAAGAATAAGAAAAATAACATTTTTTAATCTCTTGGGAGATAAAATGAAGCCTGAAGTAATGTTATTTTTCCCTCCCTCAGAATACACATCAATTTAAGTAGAATCTATGAGAAGAGTCCCAAAAAGAACAAAAAATTTTCCTCAGGATACAATATTGCATAATACTATTTGAATTCCAGCATATTTCCCAGATGGGGGGAAAATTATGTAACTTTTCTTAATCTCAGGTCTTTCTTCTCTAAAATATAATCCAACTCATATGATGAAGATTAAATTAGGTTGCATATAATATGATCTATTTAATATCAAATTTTAAATGTTCAATACACGTTGAACATTTTGGTTCAATACATATTTGAATGTTCGATACATGTTGGTTGGCATTTTATTACTATTTTGGTAGGGATAAGCAACTACTTCACTACTTACTTCACCAATAGTTTATTAATGTAAAATTGGTATAAATAATCACATTTACTTCTCAGGATGACTTTTTAACATTATTTCTATTTTATCAATGAAAAACATGCAGGGTTACAAAGTAATGATAGGCTACCAACAGTTATATTTGTTACTGATTACAATACTAACGTCTCTAAAACTCTATTGCCTTTCATAACAACATTAACTTATACTGATGTTCTTTGGTTGGAAGCCCTTCTCTCTTAAAATAAACCTGGATATATTTGTATGTAGCATTTAATGTGTCTACAAAAGATAGTTATGATTTGTTTTATGGTCTGAAATAAATGTACGGTCTCTGTGTGGCAAAGTAAAAAAGATTAGAAAATAGTGCTAAAATCACATGGGCATTCAATAGTTATTTATTTAAACTTCTCAGAATAAAAAGTGACAACCCTAATCTTCCAGGTATCTAACTTTATACAGAAACAATAAATATTTTTTCAAATACCTGAAACAATAATAAATTAGGTCTTGTGTACTTAATTTCCTTTACCAACTTATCCTTGTTGAAAAGGAATTCTTGAATCACCTAGCAAGAAAAAATGAAAATTAGGAATTGAGTTTATAATTAATTCAAATTATTATAAAGAGCTTCTGAAATAAGTACATATTTGAAGTACTAGTTATTACCTCATGGAATGGGAAACCTTCACAACTGCATGCTTTTCTGAAAATAAATTGCATATGTTATCAATGCAAGCCGGCAAATTTAGATAAACTCTGAAATCATTCCCTGAGATTTAATAAAAACTGCTCTTGGATTAATCATAGTCTTTAAGATTGGCTTTATATAAATATTAAACAAATCAAGAAAAGGATTTTGTGATATGCTGCATTTTTTTTTCCATAAAAAAATTTTGTGAAAATTTTTTCATGGGGGAAAAAATATGTGAAAACAGTTCAGCCACAGGTGTATAATTAGGTCATTGACAGAAAAAAAGATAAGAAAAAAAAGACAGAGGCTGGAGTGATAGTACGGAGGGTAGGGTGTTTTGCCTTGCATGCAGCCGACCCGGGTTTGTAACAGGAATAAACCCTGAACATCGAAGGGTGTGACCCAAAAAGAAAAAAAAAAAAGAAAGAAAGAAAGAAGAAGAAAAAGAAAAAGAAAAGACAACCCCAAATACCTTACTTCTTTATAACATTCTCTAATGCCTGGAGCTGCCTGTCCTGTTCTGTTTGGTGCCACTCACAGGGACAGCAGTAATCATAATCATGCGGCTCGCAATATCGGTCACTCTTGCATAATTTGCATCCATTACGTTCATGATCCTTAGGTGAACCTGCATTAAGATACAAAGAAGTATGGTTCCAGTCTCTTTCTGATTTATGTACTTGTGTTCTGGAGGTGCTCGGGCCTCCCTCCTGGCTCTGTACTCTCTCCTGGTGGTGGCTGGGTGGCCATATGCAGTTCCAGGGATCAAACTGGGGTCAGCTGTGCTCAAGGCAAGAACCTTACTCCTGGTACTATCTCTCTAGGCTGATTTCAGTATTTTTAAGTCGAATAGAATAATGACTACTAGAGGAATTCTCAGAGTAAAGTCAAACTTCAGTTGTTAGTATCCTATGACACTAGTAATTTTTGAATTATAAATTACTCTTCTACATTAAACTGAAAAGTATTATATAGAATAACTCATGAAATGATTTCCTTAATGAGAATATTAAAAGGTTATATTAGCTAATTACCTCTGCTAGTGGCTGGTTCTCAATTACCTATACTGCTGGTTTTAACTCTATTTTTTTTGTTGTTTGCTTTTTGGGTCACACCCGGCGATGCCCAAGGATTACTCCTGGCTCTGCACTTAGGAATTACTCCTGGTGGTGCTCGGGGAACCATATGGGATGCTGGGAATCGAACCCAGGTCGGCCGCATGCAAGGCAAACGCCCTCCCCGCTGTGCTATCGCTCCACCCTCTATACTGCTAGTTTTAAACTCTGTTTGGTATAGAATCAATTATGACTTTGGCATGAGTGTGGGGCCCTAGTTTGAACACCTCAAATGCAAAGAAAATTATCTTCAAGAGTTTTAAGAATATGAAAGAGCATACAAAATTGATGAACTAAAATCATCATTTATAAGGAAAAAAACCAATATATATTCTATTCTCATCTTTGAAACACCTATTTTTTTCTATAATTTCATCTATAATTTAATGATGCTAATGAAAAAGGAAAAAAAAAGACAAATACATAGGAATTTTTTTTCTTTCTTTCTTTTTGTTTTTTGGTCACATCCAGTGGTGCTCAGGGTTTACTCCTGGCTCTGCATTTAGGAATTACGCCTGACAGGGCTCAGGGGACCACATGGGGAGTCAGAGATTGTATCTGGTTGGCTGTGCGCAAGGCAAGTGCCCTCCCTGCTATACTATAGCTCCAGTCCATACATTTCTTTTAAAAGATGAGCTAACAGGATCTCCCAATCTCTATAGGGTTTCTGACCCAGAACATATCAGAGACTTTTTTAAAAACCATGATGACAATTCAAACCATCTTCAAACAATGGTGAACATGTATAAGAAATTAGTTTTAAGTTATTATCTTATTTGTCACTATCTCTTAAATCACACATTGTTAGACAATTATTATTTACATATATAGTATGTAAATATAAATTACTGTTTAAAACAAATGGTTTCTGTTCCATTTTCTCCTAAGCTTTATTAGTAAAACATGCTTATCATAAAGTGCTTTTTTTTTTCTAATGGAAAACTCAGTTTTAGGGCCAGGGAGCTTGCTCTACAGGCTGAAGCACATGCATTGTGGGTAGAAGTCGTAGGTCTGATCCCTTCCCCAGCACTGCAGGGAGTGATGCAGTTCCCTAAGCGCTGCTGCTGCAGTTCCCAAACAAGATGTCCCCCCCCACATCTGAAGATGCAATTTCAGTAATTTGGCATAACGGTTTGGAACTATAAACTATTTTAATTATATTTATCCTACGTTTATTTGCATAATATTTTGAAACTATAGTTAAGCTATGTTAACTATATTATTTCTGTTTATCATTTACATCACATTATTTTGGCTGGAGAGGTATTATAGGGGTTAAGGCACTTGTCTGGCATGGGTCAACCCCAAATCAATCTTCTGGCACAGTATATGTTGCTCTGAACACTGCCAGGAGTGACCCCTGAGTACAGCTCACCCCAACCTCCCAATCAGCCCGAAAATATTTCATCATATATATTGAGGATTATGTGACATATTATCTGTATGTTACCACCCAGAGTCCTAACCGAGTGAGAAAGCTAGGTAAATAAAAAGTCCTATAAAAAAATAGGAATAAAAATAAGAGTATCAAAAACCTAAACTGTAATTGCCCATTCCCTGAAACCAGCTTACCTGGATGAGAACACACAGAACAATGAGCCAGTTTTTTAATGACTGGTGGTTGTGGATCAGAGTAACAAGATTTTTCATTCCACTGATCAAACCTTTAAAAAAAAAAGAATTTAAAAAGAAAAAAAATGCACAAGTAGGTCACCAAAATGTCACATTTCCAAATGTTAGGCAAGTCTGTTCCCTTCTAATCACCCACTTATCTTCTCCTCGGTGGTAAACAAGGTTGCTGGCTCAAGCTCAGAAAATTCTCAATTTATGTACTACAAATGATAAATGTGGCCCTTATGACAGAATTACAACAGGGGTGTGGGGGTGAAGAAACAGATTAAGTGCAGATGTTTGTATGTGTATTCATACGTTCCTTCAGTCTTTGAAAAGAAAAATTACCTTAAATTAGGCAGCAGTATATGAGGAAAATAATTTGAGCATGTCTTTTATCTCTTTCTCATATACAAAATAAACAGAATCATTTGCCTTGCATGCGGCTGACCCAGGTTCAATTTTTTCGCCCCTCTCAGAGAGCCCGTCAAGCTACGGAGAGTATCTCGCCCGCACAGCAGAGCCTGGCAAGCTACCCGTGGCATATTTGATATACGAAAAACAGTTAACAACAAGTCTCACAATGGAGACATTACTGGTGCCTGCACGAGCAAATTGATGAGCAATGGGATGACAGTGACAGTGATGTTTATATTTACTTGGTAAATAATCTAAAAGCCTGTGACAGATGCCCATAATTATAAATAAACTCATTTGACATCTGAGTATTTGTGTTTGCAATAAACTACTAATACTGAAATAATACAGTATAGCTTAGGACACATATTCTCTTCTTTGAAAAACTTCAAATTAAACATAAATGAGTTATCATAAGTGGAATTGTACATTTGGTACAGTTTAAAAGTAAAAGCGCTCCTGTTTTGAAAGTGTAATATTTGGGTAAAATTCACTATTAAATTAAACAAAAATAGAAATTCTATGTCATAAGCAAAAATAAACTTTAATTACCTCTGAAGTAAACTTTGCCCTTTCAAAATCCTGATAAGTTTTAATGCTTGTTCTTTTCCAACTCCAGGGACTCCCTTGAAGAAAATGAGGGAAGAAATTCCAATGTTAATCACTAGGGAATGAATCAACTGAAGGTGCCATTTATTAATGATTCCATGAAAATGACTATCCACTATTATTTTATTTCATTCAAAGACACAGCTCAGGAATGGCCCTTGACACCCCCAAAACCACAGGTAGATATTTATTCCTTTCGTTTATAAGCATTGAACAAAATCTTTAATTTTTTGATGATATATCGAGTTAGTACACAGCCTTAAAGTCTTTAAGTAGGACAATGCACATAACAGTACTTCTGGTGACAAAGGAAGCTAAAGATTAAAACAGTCAAGGCAAATATATAACGTAACACCTTCATAGCTAGATTTCTGTGAATTTAGGGCTTCCTTTAAATTTAACAATGGGTAATTTCTGGACTTTAATTATCATATATAATGTGAGAAATATGAGGCCTTCTGTTTTGGATTAGTTATAATATAATTACTTTCCATATTATTTAGAAGTTTCTTTCCTCTTGCTTTCTTAAAAAAAATTGGGTGCAGGCAGGGGTGATTAGGCAATGCTCAGGAGCTCTTCCTGGCATTATGCTAAGAAGTGACTCCTGGTGGTTCTCAGGGGATCTGGGGCCTGACCTAAGGTCAGCTGCAGCAGAGCAACTGATTACCCTGTCCTAGCAATCACTTCTAAACACAGAGTCAGAAACAGCTCTTGAGCACTGCTAGATAAGCCCTCCCCCACTTCCAGGAAACCAAATGTAAACACAAAACAAAAATCCATCTATTTGGCTACTGGCAACAAATTAGAAATTAGTTAATAATTTTACCATCAAATTCATTGCTCCGACACTCAAGTGAAACAAAGCCATGCCACTCTTTAGAGTTCTCTGGACTACAGAAAATATAGACAGTCTAGAAATATAGAGAACATAGAAAGTATAAGGGGGGCCTGAGAGACAGCACAGCAGGTATTATAGCCTGCGCTGTATGCCGCTGACCCACGTTTGACTCTCAGCACCCCATATGGTCTCCAGATCATTCAGGAGTGGTCCCTGAGTGCAGAGCCAGGAGCAAGCCCTGAACACTGCTGAGTGTGGCCCCAAAACAACAGAATATATAGGTTAAGGATTCTGTGAAGATAAAGAGATGATCACAAGGAACAGAATGATGGGGCTATATAGTAAGAATTACAAGTCATTTGACACATTTAAACATTATATTTAAGAAAACTGGGTTATCCTTATCATTTGCAATTCATCTCTTACCTATCTATTTAGTATAACATGTTGTTCATCTTCTGATATAAATAAAAGGTAAAAGGTTTTCTTTTTTTTTTCTTTTGCTTTTTGGGTCACACCCAGCGATGCTCAGGGGTTGCTCCTGGCTTTGCACTCAGGAACTGCTCCTGGCAGTGATTGGGGAACCATATGGGATGCTGGGATCCAACCTGGGTTGGCTGGATGCAAGGCAAATGCCCTACCCGCTGTACTATGGCTCTGGCCCCTAAAAGGTTTTCTTGAAGAAAGCTCAGTGCACTGCTAAGAGGCGTGGCATTGTTCCCTTCCAGTTGATTCTGACTGGCACTCTTTGGACCTGTAATAGTCTCTTCCAAAGGGGAATACTCTGAGCTATTATTTTCTCAACCATCCGTTTGAACCCGTTTACTCTTTTTCTTTTTCTGGAAATCCTATCCTTCTAAGGTTATTTTTCCTGATAGTAATAATAGCTCTTTTTAATTTTGGTTTGTTTTGGGACCACACCTAGCAGTGCTCAGGGATCACTTCTGGTGAGGCTCAGGGAACTGTATGGGGTACCAGGGAGCAAACCCTGGTTGGCCCTGTTCAAGGCAAATGCCCTATGCACTGTGCTACAACTCTGGTCTCAATATCTCTTCATTATTTTTTATTATTAATTAATTAATTTATTTATTTTTGCTTTTTTTGGGTCACACCTGGCCATGCACAGGAGTCACTCCTGGCTCTGAACTCAGGAACAGCCCCTGGCGGTGCTCAGGGAACCATATGGGATGCTGGGAATTGAACCCGGGTCGGCTGCATGCAAGGCAAACACCCTACCCGCTGTGCTATAACTCCAGCCCCTCACTATTTTTTAAAATCAGTTTCTTTTCAATTGTATCTTCTTTATTGCCAGAGTTGTGTACTTTGTCTTCAAGGTCACTGATTTAATTTGTTTCATTCATGCTTGCTACTACTATATTTTGTGGTTCCTTTGCTTTTGCTTGAATGAGTGGTTTTATTTTTCCTATCAGAATCTCTTCAAGCTGACTCTGAATGATTCTTTCATGTTTACCCATGAAAATATTGCTTTGCCAAAGTCTTTTTCCAGCAGCTTAGAAAGATCTGAAGCAGTTGTGATTTTTTTTGGACTTTTGTCACAATGCACCGTTGTGGTGCTGAATTCTCCCATATTTTATTTGTTTTGTTAATTCTGGTGATGCAGGGGAACTAAGGATGAAGCTCTGAGATGCTGTCAACAGTGATCTGCTTCTTGGGTTCACAGGATCCATGGATCCAGCTAGCTTGTGACTATTGATTTCTAACAGCCAACAATGCGCCTTTACCAGCTATAAAGGAGCTGGCTGGTGAAGCAGGGGAGAAATGAAGGGTGTCATTTAGATCGGAATCTAATCCTTAGCTCAGAGTTGCCCCCAAGTGTCTGAGTTCCTGTCTTAAGAAGTCCTGATTGGCAGCTAGGAGAGCTCATGTCCTGTGTCCTGATGGCGGCTGTTAAGTTCCCATTCACATGTCTGCTCTGGGTGTCCTATGTACCGTCAACTGACTGTCCGCCGATGGTGTTCCTCCTGAAGGATGACCTCAGCCCCTTTTTCACTTCGTGTGACCTGTGACCATTCTCCCGGTTACTCAGGCCTGCATCCATGTGGGACCAAGAACTTGGGCCCTTTCTCCTTTCTGGGTAGCCCACAATCCAAGACCAGTCCGATCACTGTGGGGTAGCTTTAAGCACATGCATGGCTTGCCTTTCACTGGCCTTTCTCCCCTTGCCTTCAGCCTGTCGCGGTGGGCTCCGCTGCCAGCTTCGCAGAAAACCTCCCATTTCCCCGTCTGCTCTGAGTTTCCCACTGGCTCGCCGGGAGCCTCCCATGGCTCACGGTCCGCCTTGGACTCAGGCTGTGGCTCCATGGGTCCCACATGCCGCCTCTATTTTTGAAGCACTCTTGTCTCAGACCCATGAGGATACAGGGCTGCTCTGATAAGATCAAGGTGGGATGGTGTCAGGGACTGAATCATGTTGAATGTGTTGATCTCTGCGGCCCTAAACTAGATCACATAACCATACAGTGACCGTATTACACAGCGTGTAAGCTTTCATGGAAGGTAGTATAAGCAACAAATACAGCAATTCTGGTTACCTTCGGAAGGTAATCACAGCCAAGCAGTACTGCAAGTCCAACTAGAGCATCTCTATCCAAGCCGAGTTCACTCTGGATGGATGATATTGTGTAACAGTCGACGTGTGGGTCCTAGAAGAAAGTACAGACCGGGCTTAGGGCTGACCAGAGGATAAGGTACTTGGTGACCTGAATTCGATCCCTGACACCACATATGGTCCTCCGAGCACTGTGAGGAGTGATTCCTCAGCACAAGACCTGCAGTAAGACCCAAGTACAGCCAAGTGCGGCCCCACGCCCCTTCTACCCCCAAAAGATCTCACATGGCCAAGTTACGGAGCTGGAGTGAGAGCATAGCAGGGAAGACGCCTGTCTTACATGGGACCAAACCAAGCCCAACCCCTGGCACCACATATGGTTCTCTGAGCATCACCAAAAGTAAGCTCTGAGCACAGCTGGGTATGGCCCAAGAACCCAAATAAATAGTAACTGCTTAGAGTTTAAGAGTTTGCTTTAAGGGTCACAGTGCAGCTTTTTATGTGGGAGGCCTGGATTTAACCCCTGGCGCCAGGAGTAATTCTCGGGGCACCCAAGCCCCAAGGAGCCCTTGAGCACTGCTGGGTAGGGTCACCCGCCCAAACAAAATAAAACAAAAACAATCACTTATGCACTAAGCAGCACCACCAAAAATAGCCTGCCGATCTTTTCTTCAAGTGCTTACTTACTTTGTAAGGGTTTAAACAGGAGAAGTTTCCAGACTACCAGACTTTTCAAAATCTAACCCTTTGATATCCAAAAATAAAGTTGCTCATTTCAAAAGTGGCTTTAAAAATAAACTCCAGCACACCCGAACTCCAGCAGAGCAAGCGCCTGGCTCCACCACTCCTGAACTTTGCACATTGCCAGGCTGTTCCAGGGGCACAGCAAACCCACGGAGACTTCTAGAAGCCCACCAAGCTCAGTGAGCAAAACTAAGAACACAGCGGGCTCAAACAGCACCAACCAGCTCAGTCAATCCTCTCTGACTTTAGTAACACCACCGTGAGGCTGTTCAAGGAGATCAAAGAAACAATAGCAACAAAGGTAGTCCGCAAAGCCAGCAGTGCAGAAGAAAGGATGAGGGCTGAAAGGAGAAAACTAAAAGCAGGACTGAAGCACATCATTAGGGGATTTAAAAACCTCAACAGAGGAACCAGAGTAATAATATAGTAAGGTGTTTTCCTTACATGCAGTCAACCCAGGTTTGATCTCTGTCACCCTGTATGGTCCCCCCGGAGACCATCAGGAGTGATCTCTGAGCACAGAGCCAGGAGTAAACCCTGAGCACAGCCAGTTATGGCCCCCAAACAAGACCATACAACAAAAAAGCCCTCCAAACTAAAAAACAACAACAACAACGACAACTCTGAACAGTAGGTTAACAGCAGCTGAGCAAAAGATCAAGAACCTTCAAGATAAGATGAAAAAAACACGAGAAAATAACTAATGGTGGGAAAATAGTCTGAAAATAGCAGAGAACTTTGAGATGAGTTCAAGAGGAGCAATATAAGAATCACCTGAATTCCCGAGACTAGGAAGGTGATCTTTTTTGTTTGTCTTTTTGATTTTGGGCCACACTCAGTGATGTTCAGGATTATTTCTGGCTTGGCGCTCAGGAACTACTCCTAATGGTGCTCAGGGGACCATATGGGATGCATGGGATCAAATACTGGTTGGCTGTGTGCATGGCAAGTGCCCCACCAGCTGTACTATCGCACCAGTTCCAGGAAGGGAAATTGAATGAAGAAATGATATTTAAAGACATCATAGATGGGACTGGAGCGATAGCACAGCAGGTAGGGCGTTTGCCTTGCATGAGGCAGATTTGGGTTCAATTCCCAGCATCCCATATGGTCCCCTGAGTACTGCCAGGAGTAATTCCTGAGTGCAGAGCTAGGAGCAACCCCTGTGCATCACCAGGTGTGACCCAAAAAGAAAAAAAATTTCCTCAACTTGATGATTACGAGCACCAAGATCGAATTGGTCCAAAGGGCCCCAGGGAAAAACAGACCCAACTAGGAAATCTCCTAGATATATTGTACTCAGGGGGAAAACATTCCAAAGATAGAGAGTATTGAAAGCAGCAAGATCAGTAAAGCAGCTTACATAAAGGAGATGGCATAAAGTTCACAGTCGATCTATCAGAGGAGGTTGGTCTATGAGCCAGAAGGGAATGGAGGGATACAATATAAAAACTCAATGAAATAGAACATCGTACCAGGAATACTCTGTCCAGCTAGTCTATCATTCAGATTTGAAGGAAGGATACAAAACTTCTGAGATAGGCAACAACTTAGGGAATTCATAGCCTTGAAATCTGTTTAACCAAAATCTGTAAAGGAGCTTCGTTTTAAAGAATAGGATAAATTTCTCAGCACATGGCACTGAGTCTGGCATTCACTCATGGTGCTAATGGTTGCTCTCTGCTAGATTTAGGATGGTATACTTATTCATAGTTTGCTAAGGGATTTACTTTTTCAATAATGAATAACTCATTCATCATTTCAATAATGAATAACTTTTTCAATATTGAATGTGCTATGTCTCAGTCTTTTCAATATTCCCTAAGATTAAACTTTGTACTTTTTTTTTAAGGGGGGGTCACACCCTGCGATGCACAAGAGTTACTCCTGGCTCTGCACTTTATAGGCCTAATTAGATTTTCCCCTTTAAATTTTCTTAATTTTCTTAACTCTTACTGAATTTTGCAGTTGTAGGTTCTACATATTTAATGTAAATTCTAAAATATATTAGAGAAGAATTGAAAACTTTATTAATTACAGGGAAGACAGGATTATTACCAAGTACAGAATAAAAATTAATGCAACATGTTTTAGGCACCAGAAAACTTATTTACGTAAATGAGTAGCACTGTTGTCCAGTTGCTCATCGATTTGCTCAAGCGGGCACCAGTAACGTCTCCAATGTGAGACTTGTTACTGTTTTTGGCATATCAAATATGCCACGGTTAGCTTGCCAGGCTCTGCTGTGTGGGCGGGATACTCTCTGTAGCTTGCCAGGCTTTCTGAGAGGGATGAGGAAATCGAACCCGGATTGGCCGTGTGCTAGGTAAATGCCCTACCCACTGTGTTATAGGTACTATATTTTCTTGTATTAAATAATTTTAGTTTCTTTTTTTACATAGGTTAATATCATGGCAATCATCATCACAAATCGACTTTTATGGACTTATTATCTGATAACTGCATTTGCCATTTACTAAGTTTACTCGGAGCAAGTAACATAAAATAAATTTGTTTTCTCCCTGCTAAAGGGCAGACTGGGAGGATGGAGAAGAGAAACTGGGGATATTGGTGGAGTTAGGGCACACTGGTGGTGGAATTGGTGCTGGAACACTGCATGCCTGAAACAACCATATTATGAATAATTATGAATAAATCGTATTATGAGTAATTCATGGTGTTTTAATAAACACATTTTAAAAAAACAAGGAAGGGGTGGGAAGCATGCCTGGGATGAAGGAAGCGGTGGGGGCAAGGGAAATGAGGAAGGTTGGAAGTAACATAAGAACACTGGTAAAGGGTTTTGGTCACTACGGGGGAGATGAGTTGTAATAACTGTGTACATCAAAATCATACATTTTAGCACTATTACAAACATGTAACCCAGATGATAGTTAAAAAATGACAGAAATCAGTTTTCTCTTTATTTTTTGTCTACAGAAGTACATTTTCATCTCATAAGATAAAACTGTAAAATGTATAGCATAAAAAGGAAGTATCTACTATAATAATATCTAAAGTTAGCTATTATTAACAGCATGAATGCATAGCCTTCCAAAAAACGATATTTCACAAGGACATATAAACCTATATTATTAACTACATTTTAAAGTAAAAATCAGGGGCCGGAGTGATAGCACAGCGGGTAGGGCGTTTGCCTTGCACGAGGCCGACCCGGGTTCGATCCCTGGCATCCCATATGGTCCCCCAAGCACCGCCAGGAGTAACCCCTGAGCATTGCTGGGTGTGACCCAAAAAGCAAAAATAAATAAATAAATAAAGTAAAAATCAGATGATATAAAACTACTATTTGTTCAAGTTTTTTTGGCCTACTAATATTTCTGAATGTCTTTAATGTCAATACATGCTTTTTTAAATGACTATTAACTATAATACTATGTGAACTTTGAGAAAATGTTTCTAAATGGGGACCTTATCTGGCAAAACTTTAGCTCTCCTGGTTTCAACCCACCACATGATAATAGTTTGTTGTTTTTAATAGTTACAACCAAAATATTCCTTGGAAGTACCTTATTTTTTTTTCCTTTTTGTGGGTCACACCAAGCGATGCTCAGGGGTTACTCCTGGCTTTGCACACAGGAATTACTCCTGGTGGTGCTTGCGGGACCATTTGGGATGCTGGGAATCAAACCTGGGTTGGCTGCATGCAAGGCAAATGCCCTATCTCCTATACTACCACTCCAGCCCCAGGAAGTACCTTTCTAGCTGAAACTATTTAATCATTTCCTACCAAGAGCTATTTATGTGAGTTTTCCAATTATTGGAATTAGTAACAATTTTGAAATTAGGACCCTGTACACTGCATATCTTTTTTCATAGACAGACGTAATTTTGATAATGACTTACTGAAAGTGGAAATTCTGGGTCAGGGCACTATCTTTCACAATTTTCACAAATGTTATTAAAAATAACTCAGAATGAAGTTTAGAATTAAGTCAAGTTCTTAGGGAGAGAAATCCACCATTCAAAGAGAATAATCCACGTGGCAATATTTTTATAACGGTATTTTATTTATTAAGATAGCCTGTGCAGACAATGTGGGATAAAAACAAAGGGAAAGATACCTTGATATTCATAGTGAAGTTCCTGTAAACAGTGTGGGCCCCGTAGAGGAAAGCGTCTCCGTCATTGGTGATGCAGCCATCGACACGCCCACTGGCATTGAGGAAAGCACACATGGCCTCGGCCTCTCCATCTGCCTGCACCCAGGGAATTCCTAAGCACTCCAGCATGTCACAACACTGAAGCGAAAAGGTAAGTGCAAAAATTAAAAGAACAATTTCATCCCAATATATTTATATTTCAAAGATTAACAGTAGCTCTTTAGGTGTTCTATATAAAAGTCAAGGTATTTCAGAAACAAGTAGGGCTTTCAACATTGACTATTTCATGACATTAAAGATTGATCGTGGGGCCGGAGAGACAGTACAGCAGGTAGGGTGCTCGCCGTGTGCACAACCTGCCTGATTCAGTCCCCAGCACTGCATATTATCCATTAAGCACTGGCATCGGGAATGACTCAGCCCTGAGCACTGCTGGGTGCATCTAAACACAAACGACAACAACAAAAAAACTGCTAAAATTTAAGGTGTGATGATAGAAATTATATTGTGATTATATTTGTTACTCACCAATCAGGAATTTTTAGACAAAAAAGTAATAAAATATTCTCTCTGGGGGAGAACAGGGCCGAGATGGCAGAAAACAGAGTAATTTTTCAGGTTTCTGGGTCATATCCAGGGGAACTTGAGGACTGTTGTGATGCCAGGGATCAAAGTGGAGTTGGTTGCTTTCATGGCAAGCAGCTAATCCCCTGTACTATCTCTCTGGCCCTAAAATTTTAAAATGTAAATTAAAAAACTATCCATGTTAAATTTTTTAAAAATTGCTTTTTAAAATAAGTAATGACTGCTCATTACTTTGTTCAATGCTATTTGAAGATTCTGAAAGTAGCACAAACACTGCTGGGTGTGCCCCCACCAAAGTACAAAATCAAATAAAATACCAAAATTCCTTATCTATTCATATTGCCCTCTTATTTATAGTAAGTACTAGATGTGGCTGAATAACCAGTTATCACTGTATCACTGTCATCCCATTCATCAATTTGCTCAAGTGGGCGCCAGTAATGTCTCCGTTCGTCCTAGCCCTGAGATTTTAGCAGCAGCCTCTCTTTACTTGTCCTTCCCAATGGTGCCACATTGGAGGCTCTTTCAGGGTCAGGGGAATGAGACCCATCATTATTACTGTTTTTGGCATATCGGATATGCCACGGGGAGCTTGCCAGGTTCTGCCATACAGGCAGGATACTCTCGGTAGCTGGCCGGGTTCTCCGAGAGGAAGAACTAGACAATAAAAGGTCTTCGGGAGCTTTGTTTTATAGTCTCTGGATCTTGGCCTTGATGGGAGTACACAGCACCTGGGGTAGTTTGTGGGTGTGACTCCCTAGCTACTGGAAAATGCGGGATGTGGGTGGAGGAGGCCCAGTCCCGATCTGAACAACCAGTTATATAGTGTAAAATGTATGTTTTAATTCAAATCAAGAGTACCGAACTATAGTTGAATGCTTACCTCTCTTAAGACTGATTTAAAGTGTGATCTCCCTGTTTTCTGAGTCCGTTGCTTTCCTGAAGATCCATAACGAATCTGATTCCTCTTGCTCATAACATCAGCCTTTAATTTTGGGGGTTCCCCTTCCATAACAAACACCAGTTTCACATTCATAAGTGTTAAATATGAGATACGAAAAAATAAATTCCTGAATATAAAAATTAAAAATACATAAATTATATATGACAGCAAAATCAACATAAACATCCAACATAATGCCAATTATCAAGCACTGTCCACTGTCCTCTGGATGTTTATTGATTTGCTCGAGTGGGCACCAGTAATGTCTCCACTGTGAGACTTGTTGTTACTGTTTTTGGCATATCGAATATGCCACGGGGAGCTTGCCAGGCTCTCCGAGAGAGATGGAGGAATCAAACCCAGGTCAGCCACGTGCAAGGCAAACTCCCTACCCACTGTGCTTTATATCTCCAGCCCTGCCAATTATTAAAAATACCACCAAAAATAACTATTGACAAAAATTTCATATTAAGTGAGCTAAAAAAAGCAATGACTATTATAAAGTAAGGCAAGTTAGGATTGTTTTAAATTTTTACTTATTTATTTTTTTTTTACTTTGGGGAGCCCCACCTGGCGGTGCTCATGGCAGAGAACATCACCTTGTGTGGTGCTAAGGATTGAACTGGGACCCGCTGTGTGCAAGGCAAGTGTCTTACCCTTGTACTAGCTCTTCAGCCCTGATTTAGGACTGTTTTGTTTTGTGGCAGTGATTCGGAGAAGGAGGTTCAAGAACAGAGGGAGGAAAATAGTGACCAATGTGGCTTCAGCAGGACAGAGGAGAGATGATCTGGCATACACTGAGGACGTGCCTCTGGAGTCTGAGAAAAGTCTGTGAACACAAAGTCTATACTGGAAGTGGCTGGTAAGACTTTTGTGGATTGGCAGTGGGGAGGGGGAAGTTAGAGAGAAAAAAAAAAACAGCTCCCAAACTTCTGGCTTTTAGTCACTGGACTATCTGAGTGAATATTTCAGGTGCACAGCTAGAAATAAGAGTCTGAAGTTCAAGGGATAAGGAGTATCAAATTTGTGAGTCAATGTAAAAGTGACCGATCTAGACATGTTAATATAAAATTATCTAAAACTATAAAAGAACAAAAATGAAGTGAGAACAAAACCAAGCTTGTAACACAGCAACATACATATTCTAAGAACTTTTGTCATACCTGAGGTGGGGTTTCACGACTGTTCCCATCATTTTTTTGACTGACTGTGCTTCGCATACCCAGAGACTCAGATCAACTGCAATGGTTTTTCCACTAAGACTATGTAAGTGGGTGTGTTGCTTAACAGGCTCCAGAATTTGCCACAAATCAGTCACTCCCATTCTGGTTATTATATGATGTCATCTGAAACAACTGAAAAAATTGTTAAGACACAGAAGCTCAGGACAGGAATTCACCATCATAAATTAGTTCAGGATAATTCATCAATAGAGTTTCCTCTCATCCTTTAGTCAGTTCATTTTTAGTCAACCAAGAATATTCTGAACATTAAAATGCTAGTAACTAACAAGTTCCGAAAATGCTGATGCAAGTATTTAAAAAAAACTTTTTTTTTTTTTTTTTTTTTAGTGTTTGAGTCACATCCAGTGATGCTCAGGGGTCACTCCTGGTTCTGCACTCAGGAATTACTCCTGGTGATGCCTGGGGAATATATATATATGCATATATATATACATATACATATATATACACATATATATGTATATATATGCATAGGTATATGTATTTATATATAAAACTAGTGAACAATGTGACTTCAGTAGGACAGATAAGAAATGATCTGGCATGCAAAAATATATATATATTTATTTATACATAATATGCCTGATATGCCCAGGGTCAAAACTGGATCTGCCACGTGCAAGGAAAGTACCCTACCTACCCACTGTGCTATCTCTCTGCCCCCCAAGTTTTGGTAGTTTATAGTATGTTAAATGTCCCCTTTAAAATTCACTCATGACAACAAATAGCTATTTCTCTATAACACAGGAAAAATATTTAAATTTAATATAAACCAAATGTCAATAGTACCCTACCCCTTCTCATTCTTTCCTCAAAACACTTCCCAACATGGTTTCATTTATATTGCAAGAACGTGAAAAAGAAAAACAGTACCCCAAATGGTGATAATTTACGTTCAACTAATAATTAGAAGGGCTAAAATATACATAAGTGGATAGAAAATCCAGAAATAATGTCTTCTTGAAAAGTCCCCTACCTTACTGACATACCTCCTGAGAAGAATTTTTGGTAGAAAAAAAATTAAATACAAAAGAGTCATATGCACGCCACCAACTACTATTAAGTGACTGAAGAAAAAAAAAATCTTCTAATATGAGGAAATACAAATGAATGAAAGCAAGAAAGTGGGTAGCAAAATAAAAGAAAAAAACATGAGGTTAATGAAAAATTGTGATGAAAAAGTGGGGAGGCAGAAAATGGAGAGCTGAAGGAGTATTGAATTCTCACTTTTTAAATTGCAAGGTCACATTTTCAATGAGGAAAAATGCTTTAGATGGGAAAACAAAAGGAATTACCAGTAGTTCCACTATCTAAAAAAACAAACAAAAATAAAACCCACTATTCACTGTATCACTGTCATCCTGTTGCTCAGGGCACCAGTAAAGCCTCCATTGTGAAACTTCTAGTTACTGTTTTGGGCATATCTAATACGTGATGGGAAGCTTGAAACCCACTATTAAGTTCTTTTATATGCTTATGACATGAAAAAAAAAACACACCCAGAATTGGCTGAAACTCTGCTACTGTAACCTGCTTTAAAAGAAAAATCTACGAATTTAAATGAAAAGAAGGTACTAGATAGTTAACTGTGGTTCACCACAAATATCTTCAATTTCAAGTCACAGAAGTCATGGCTGAATGTGATAGTGACATCGTTTTTTGTGTTAATTTTACATCTTTGGTAAGACAAGAGGTATTACCTGGAAGATGGAAAAGAAAGGCAAAATATATTTTCCAAGGCATTATTATGCAAGTACAGACTACATGTAAAATTCAGATATGAAGTTTGATGGAAAGTTCTTGCTGAGTTTGGTTTACTTTTTTTTGTTTGTTTTTTCTTCTTTTTGGGTCACACCTGGTGATGCACAGGGGTTACTCCTGGCTCATGCACTCAGGAATCACTCCTGTCAGTCAGTGCTCAGGGGACCATATGGGATGCTGGGAATTGAACCCAGATCGGCGGTGTGCAAGGCAAGCGCCCTATCCACTGTGCTATCGCTCCAGCCCCACGTTTACTTTTTTAAAAAAATTGTAACTCATCCTGAATACTGAAATAGATTTATATAAATTTTGTAATTTTTTTCCCTGGAGACATTATCTTAACACAATTTACCTTTGGAATTTAAGATATACTTTTATGTCACAGATATTTGCAGTGACATTCACTGTAACATTATACAAAAATATGGGAGAAACAAATTTCTTTCAAAGGATAGAACTTTATATAGTTTACATAAGTTTATATAGTTATTAAATGCAAAGAAGGGATGGATTTCTATGTACTGCTAGGTGGGGATGGGGAGAAAGTTCTTTTTGCCAAATCTTCTGTTTTTGGTTCACAATTGGTGGTGCTCGGGGGCTACAACTAGTTTTATAGGGGAGGGGGTCACTCATGACAGTGTTCCAGGGGCCATATGAGATCTGGGGATTTCACCTGGGCTTCTAGCATGCAAAGCATGTGCTCAAGCTCTTGGACCTTGCTAAAACTTTTAAAGAACGATATGCATGCATTACTTTTCAAACAATAGAAGTTTGTAAAGAAGTAATCCTAACTGTAATGCAGTGGCTCGAAGAATGAAGAATAAGCTAACAGTCTTTAGATGGTGTCTGTCTCACCTGAATATTAAGTAATCAAAGATGGCTGCAGTTCAAGGGTCAAATTAAAATGCAAAGCTCAGAAAATAGCTTTTGAAGGAATGAGTGCTTCATAGTTTCTAATTTCTTTCTGGGACGAGTTGTAGTGTCTTAGGGAAGGCAGGCGCCTTTCCCCCTCTGTTCATTGCTACTCTGAAGGCCAATCCTTCCTTTCCTCTCCAATGTTTCACTGTCAGCTGGGAGTTTAGATTCAGTGTAGATTGTCACCTAGTGCAGTGTTCCTCTGATAGCACAAGCAAATGTATATTTATATTTAAGGCTATGGTTGAAGTTGTATTTCTTTTGGTTTTGCAGAAAAAATTAAAGAAACACTGGTGAGGTATATTCTTTTATTTTTTTTTAAATTAAAACAATATAAAACAAAACTGTTAATGTGGTCTGGCACTCAGTGAGGTAGATTCTTGATTTACAAACTATATTTAGGATCATTCTGCAAAACATTAATGAAATATTATTCCCCAAGAGAGCAACAACTAAAACAAAATAAGTCTGGAATGGATTCTATTAATACATGAAGATACCAGGGAGAGTAAAGACAGAGGGTGGGGAGGGGACCTCTCTTTTATTTGCCTTTTACAATTCCCAATACCTCAGAACACAGAGTGGGGTCACTCCCGCCACAGAAACAAAAACAGCCCCTGAGCATGGAGCATGGCCAGTGTCCTTCCCCCAACCTCAGAACAGTTTCTGAGGGCCACACCCAGCCGTGCTCAGGGCTTACTGCTGGCTCTGCATTCAGGGATCACTCCTTCTGGACACGGGAAGCCAGAGGTCAAACCCAGGTTAGCACTGCCCTACCCACTGGACTACTGTTTGGCCCTCCAAAACAGTTTTTAAAATAGACATCACTGAGGTATTTCTTCATCTTGACATTTTCAACCCCATTCACAAAAATTACTATAATAGTCACAGGACCCTCTTTTACAACCAAAAATGAACTAGGGGAAGAGGAGGTCCAGTATATGACAATGTTTTTCAGCTTCATTGGGTATTTAATAAATAAGCAAAGAAAGAGCACAACCGGTTAACATGTTACCTCTGGTAGAAAAAAAATTGAATACGAAAGTTATAGGCCCTTCACCAATAACTATAAAGTGACTGAAGCAAAAAAAAAATACTTAGAGGGTTTGGAGTAGGCATAAAAACTATAAAATAAGACACACAGGAACATAACCTTTTAGTATGTTAGAGGTAGACTACACCGAAAGGACATTACTAGTGAATTCAATTTGAAGAGCATAAGGTAGGAACTTTTATTTAGCCTAAAAATGTTTATCCCACATCATATGACAAACCCCGAGTTCTTGACAAAGACACTTAATCTCTTAATCTTCACATAGATGATAAATATGCTCTTGATTCCACTAGCTGTCCTCAAACTGTCTTATTCCTAATCTTTCTGAAATGCCAGCTTGCTTGGCTAAGAAGCCAGCAGTGGTTCTTGATTCTCCTCTTTACCTGGCTCTTCAATAGCAGCTTGATCAGTGTCTCCGACCTTCAAAACATATCCTAAGGCCTGGGATATGGCTCCAGCAGAGACCCTCTGTTGGTTCCTGGCACCACGGAGGAATGATTGAGCATCACTGGGAGCGAGCCCTGGTCTGGACCAGCCCGAGTACTCTGGGTGTGAGCCAACAGTCAAAGCCAAAAAACATGCCGTTGGAAAAATCATTCGTAAAAGCAGACTACAAAAAAATGACCTCAATAGTTCTGAAAGGACAAAATGATGTGAAAAACAATTTTTTTTGACAATGCCGTAACATCTTAGTTATCTATTTCCATCATCTACTGTTTCTATTTCTTATCACTTTCCTTGCATCAGTCTTTCCTCTAAAGTGACATTAAGTAACAGCAGACTGTAAAAGCACATGAAATTCCAAAAAAGCACAGGGCGAAATAGTTTTTAAGATGTTCAAGTATGACAACAAAGAGAGAACAGATGGTTCTTTCATGAGGTCATGATCAAACTGATGGGGTTACTTGGAAACAGTTCAGCAGTAAATAAATTGAAAAAAATCCTTACACATATCAAGTTCACCGTAGTCATAATTTTGTATTACTTTTTATTTTTGTGTTTTAGAATACTAGAATCTTTCTTTTAAAATTTAAAAGCACGGTACCACTGTCACTGTCATCCTGTTGCTCATCGATTTGCTCAAGCAGGCACCAGTAACGTCTCCGTTGTGAGACTTGTTGTGACTGTTTTTGGCATATCGAATGCGCCACGGGTAGCTTGCCAGGCTCTGCTGTGCAGGCGAGATACTCTCGGTAGCTTGCCGGGCTCTCTGAGAGGGACAGAGGAATCGAACCCGGGTCGGCCGCAGTGCAATGTATACAGCAAAAATGGGAAAATCCCACTGTTCTAAAATAACTAGTCTCACTTTATAGACTTCTGTCCAAATATTTCCAACAGGATAATTTGAAGACACCATTTCTACACCATTTTACAGTTTTGATCTGGCCTGGATCAAATGGATGCTGGGTTAATTCTGATGCAAATGTATTCACTTTGTAGAAGAGAAAAAAAAGATTTGGCTACATTTAAAATAGAACAATTCATCATAATTTGATTGATAACTCAACTTAGAGTAACACATTTGAGATTTAAAAAGAGGCACCTTGTATACACTTGGTGCCATGTAATTATTTTCTAATTTTATTTGTCTTATTGTCAACCTGAACCATTTATTTCTAGCTACCTTTTTTCTTCCCTGTAGTGTCATTTAATAAAAACCTAATATTAAGAAAAATATTTATAGTAATCCTACATAGTAAAATATCATAGTACACTTGACAAAGGAAGCATCAAGCTACAGCCTTTTAAAAAATAAATAAAAGTAGTAATTCTAAGAGCCTTTAGAACCCAGGAGACTAGAAGCTTTGCCACAGAAAAGCAAAATCTCTGCATTGCAAAAACAGTCCAAACACAATTAAGAGAAAAACGTTCATGGAAAGGAAAAGCCATTTTGATATTGGGGCACAGAGTGAAGTCGTACACTGAGAATTCATTGGATTGTTCTTATTACTCTGGAATATATTTTACAATTTTGTCATTTTTTAAAAGAAAAAAATCGAAAGCAAAGTTGAAAGTTTTGTAGTGTGGACCTCGATAAGTCTTTACTCATACCTTGAGTAACAACTGATACTGACATCAATATAATGTTATGCATATTCCATGTGCCTCCTAAAGTGTGTGTGATTCTTAAGATTTGGTGTGACACAGGAACGCTTAGATGAATAAACAAAGTCAGAACCACTATAGTACATAACTTTAATTTAGTTTAGTGCAAGCTCACTAGCTAGGGAAAAGAAGCTTACAATGTTCTGATCTCCTAGCTGAATGACCTTGGGAAGATTTTAACCTATCTACAAAATATGGCAGAAAACCAGATGAATTATAAGATGCTATTCGTTTTTTGGATCTCATCAATTTTGGTAGCTTGGCATTTGAAAAAAAAAAAAAACATCATTCTACTGCAGATATTACTGCTTAGCAGAAAGAACATAAATTTTTAGTTTAAACAAAAGGTTTCAGAATCCACCTGGTTAAAACAAAAACAAATCCTTTGATGTAACCATATGGTGCTCATAAATCAATTTATGCTCCTAAAACTTCCTTAAAAGCTAATAAGCTTTTATTGGATAATTATAAAACTGAATGAGGTGAGAAAACACAGAACCTTGCTAATTCTACTAATGGATCAAATCGAAAGACATAAAAAGAAGCCGATGGTTTGATTTATGCAAAAATGCACCTTTAAAAAAGCCAAGTTTCCCATTTTTCCTGCAGTTTGAAGCAAAAACATTAAAGAATTTCTTAAACAATACAGTGACACACACTTTAAATTTTCTATTTTGAAACTTTCATACGAAGATTGGCCAAAGCTGTAATTTATTCCAGTATAGAATTTCTCAGGACTTACTACATAGTTTTATTAATCAGTACTCTTTCCTGTTTCTTCAGCTTTATGTTCTGATGAATTTAGCTTTGACTTTGAAGCATCATGAGACCTAGACGGAACTTACTGAATGTTCCCTGTGTACTGGGAGCTCTTCTAGATGCTGCAGATACAATGAAAGATCAAGGACCTTAGAATGTGTTTAAGGACTTTAGAATGGTCAGAATAAAGATTAGGTAGTTAGCAAGGCGAGGAGTACAGGTAGACCATTAAGGCAGTGAGCAAGGAGTACTTAGAACAAAAGTGGCACATGGCTAGTCTTGGGCATCAAGGCCGCTTAACAAAGCGAGTGATCTAAGCAGAAACCTCCTAAGGGTGATTCCCATCATTAACCAAGAAAGATCAATGAGGCCAGATGTAACATTTGAGTCTATCTCAGTGATGTCCTATTTCTCACTGTGCCATGCGAAGGCCACAATAAGAACAGCAAATGTGTGATTATCTTTAGAATTAAAAGGGTGACTTTCAGGGAAGGCATTTCATTACTGTAGCCTCAAGGTTTGACACCAATTTATTTGGGGGATTGGGTGAGGGCTAGGAGTGGTAAATGCCATTCTCTCAACTGGAAGATTTTGTTATGAAAGTGGGTTACCTGGCAGGGGATGCACCATCACGGGAAGTAGCGTATGGACCCAAGAGGAGGTTAGTGTCGGGTCCAGAAGAGCTAGGGAAGCTCAGACAAGGAGCATCAACTTCCTTAGTTCCAATATACTTGGAAGGTTGGGGCAGGGGTGGGACTCAGGGTTCAATCCAGGCTCTGCACTCAGGGATCAATCTTGGTGGGGCTTGGGGTCCAACCTGGTCAGCTGGTGCAAGGTGAACGCCTTGCAAGCTGTACTATCTCTCCAGCCCTAGATCCAGTGGGTTTGTGTGTGTGTGTGTGTGTTTTAAGCCACGTGAAATACATAATGGGTTTTGATCATACAATGTTCCAATACCCATCTCATCCTTTCACCAGTGTATATTTCCCACCACCAGTGTTCCCAGATTCCCTCCTGCCAGCCCCACCCCCACCCCTCACCCCTTGTCTGCCTCTACTGGCACGCACTTTTCTTCTCTTTCCTTTCGGACATTATGAATTGCAGCACAGGTACTCAAAGGTAATCATGTATATCCCTTTTACCGACATTCAATTTTTGTCCAGAGTGATCATTTCCAATTACCACTGTCATAGTGGTCCCTTCTCTAACCTAACTGCCTTCCCTCGCCACCACTTGTGGCAAGCCTCCAAGCAGGAGCTCCAGCTTTTTTGAAGAAGGTAGCACTGTTTGCAGGTGCGGAGTAAAGACCAAAAAAAAAAAAGGAAAAAGAAAAAGAAGAATCATCAACCTCAATGCCCTAAGGTAAACTGCTGCAAGCAACAGTTTCAGAACACTGGGTGCCCCCCGCGGGTCCCGGAAGGCTCATCCCTCCCACCGTACTCCCCTCCCCAAGGGCTGGAAAAAGGCGTGGGCGTGTACCCCGTGGCGTGCCGGGAGGGAGGACATCTGGGTCACGGTCACCCGGGCGGAGTCCGCATCCTCAAGAGGCCGCTGCCCGCCAAGGCGGACCCGCGGGCTCAGCAGCGAGCGCGCGGATTCCGACCCGGGGCCCCTTCCCGACGGTCCTCGCCCGGGAGCCGCGGACGGTGTCCTCGGAGGGGCGGCAGCGGGCACCGCGGCGGTCTTCCGGAGCCCCCGGGCCGCCGTGAGCCGGCCCGTGCCAAGACCCCGTGCGAGGAGCCGGCCGCTGTCCCCCCGCGCTCCGCGTCCCCGCGGGACTTACCCGGACAAACCCCGCCTGCCGGGCTCGGGCGGGCGCCCCTCCGTCATCGACCACTTCGGCCCGACTCGCAACACGGTGAGGCGTCCGAATGTCTCGATTTTTCTTTGCTAAAATTAAAAAAGAAAACAAACAAACAAAAAACCCAGATCGATCAATTCTCCACGCTCAAGGTACGCAAGTGGCGTTTGGGGCTTTCCCAACCCGGAGCCCACGGGACCCAGGAGCAACTTCAAATCTGGCGCCTAGGCCCGGGAGTCCCGCCCCTTCCGGGAAGTGACGGTTCCGCCCCCATCCCCGTTCGGCCGCACCGAAGCTTTCCGGGCTCTCGGCGGGGCCACCGGGCGGCACTGCGGCCGGGGAGGACCTGCATGATCTTCGTTTGCACTTAAGCAAATCAGCCGCCGCTTACCCCGTGCTCCAGGCGGCCGCCGACCGCGGACTTCCTCCTAGTGGCTTCGTCCCGCCCTCCGGCGCCGTCACTTCCGGCCCGCCCCCGCGCTCCCGCGGGTGGCGCGAAAAGTCGGCAGGGCGCAGGCGCGGGCGAAGTCCCGGCGGGCGGGGCGGGGGGCGGGGCGCAGGCGCGGAGCGGAGCGTCGGGCGGTGGGCGCTTGGGGGGGCGGCGGGGCTCCTGCCTTCTCCTGCCCGTCGGCGCGTGGTTCCCGGCGGCCCCAACGGCGGGCCAGCCCGGGCCGAGACGCCCTGGCCGCGGCCGTCGCGCCGCACCACCAGCCCGCCGCCGCCGATCGGGTTCCTCTCGGGGACTTGGACTTGTTGGAGGTAGGTGGAGGGCGCGCGCGACTGTCGCTGCCCCCTCGCCGCGATCCGCGCCGCCGCCGCCGCCTCCCGGGGCCGGCGCTGTCCCCCCGTCCGTCTCGCAGAGAGCGGTGCCTGCCCGCTCCCCGCCGCCGCCGGGCGGGCCGTGCGGGGTCCCGCGGGGAGCTCGGCGCCCTCCCCGCCAGCCGCGGGAAACTTGCGGCGGGAGAGCTGGGCCGCTCCCGCCGGCCGCTCGGCGGCGCGCCGGGCGGGTTCCTGCCGGGCCGAGGCGCGGCCCCCCCCCACCCCGGGCGCCCGGCGCGGAGAGGGGCCGCGGGGCCGGCGCGGGGTCCGGTCGGGTCTGGGAATCACGCTCCGGTGGACGCGTCTCCCGCCACCCTCCTCCCCCAGGTATTTTAAGTTTCTATTCCAAAGCGATCTGCAAATTTAAAAAAAAAAAAGCACGTAGATGGGAATTTGCAGTTGAAAAAAAAATCCCAAGTACCTGGGGTGGGGGGCAAAAAAAGAAAGGCACTGACCGAATGGTCCTGAAACATTTAAATAAGTGCAGTTTAGATGTTTTCGTCTGGCAGCAGCCCTCAACCACCCCCCCCCCCCGCGCCTTTTTTTTTTTTTGTCGTCTTCAACCTGTGGGAAAGAACTGGAGGAGAATCTCAATTGGGAATTGTAGGGGGTATTCATTGGGTGCTTAAGGGGTAGGGAAAGGGCTGAAAGGTCTCTTTGGGTGGGGGGGCTTTTAGATAAGGCGGTGATGCTTGCTAGCATAGAGGCATGTTCTTGGGTGCCTCATCGAAGACGCAAGTGACGGGAGCCCTTATTGCTCATCCGGATATTGCATGAGTAGGAGATTAAAAGTAGGGGTTTTTGTTTGTTTGTTTGCTTGCTTGTTTGTTTTAGACTGATTCTGGAAATGTCAAAGGGGGGAAGAAGGGCGCAGATTCCCTGACTTTAGGCGGCGTCCACGCAATCTTTTGAAGTGCTCTTGCGAGGAGCGGGAAGCGGATTCCACGGTCAAGTGCATGCTCGACAGGTGGGAGGCCCCGGGTTCGATCTACCCCCCCCCCACCTCCTGGGGGTGGAAAATGCGTTTGCGACAGGTCTCATAGATCTGTGAGTAGGGTGCAGGTGGGGAAGCATATTAGAAGCATATTAGAACTTCGACTTGGTTTTCCTTGCACTTTATTGGTGTTGTGAAAAAGACAGTCATAATTAGGATGGAATAGGTTCGATCAAAACTTACTTCCCACGGTCTGGACTATTAAAAAGGTTTGGAGGCTGCTAGAATTTTGCTTAAAGCATGTTTTTAATGTAAAACAGCCACGTGACCCTGCTCAAATTCCGTCTGCTGGTACAGTAACCTATTCCGTTTTAGTTCTTGGGTTGGGCAATGTGGCTTTGCGGTGAACTTGCCTTGCAAAAAACTGTGAGAATCTGGACGCATCCTGTAGTTTAAAATAAAAAACAACAGCCGAAACAAAAAAAAAAAAAAGGATTTACGTTTCAGTTCTCCTTCTGTGATGGGAGAGAGTAACTTAGTACCTAATTTGGGGCGGAGGTGGGGGTTGGGGAGGAGGAGCAGAGGGTGGAGGGCAGAATCTTTGGGGAATGATTCATTAATTTTACCTCCTGAGTTGAAAGCATTTTGTTTGCCTGGCAAAAAAAAAAAGTTAATGCAAATGGCATATGAAACTTACAGAGAAAAACAGGTTTTGTTCTTCAGAGATTTATTTTGCTGTCTGTATTTTAACTGAGTGCCTAGATGGTAGAATTTATAAAAGCCTGCCTGAATCTTGACATCATGATTAGACTGCAGTTGTGAAGATTAACCAGAGAGATATGTGACTTTCAGAAGTTAATAAGCAATTCAAAATTTTGCCATAACTGCATTATATTTGATGTAATTAAATGTTAAAGTCTGTACACACACACACAAGTTGAGATGACTGAGAGCCCTGTCCTCACGTTAATATTAATAGCATTTTTCATTCACTAGCTAAATGAGTTGCACACTTCCCATGGTCTCCCAATTAAAAATACTTCCCTTAGCTTTTTTTAGCTGCATGTTCTAATCTGTCTCTGTTGCAGAAGATATTTTACTGTCTGTTGGTTTCTTCTTTTCATATCTAGGAGCACTTCAGATTTGTGTTTTTAACCAAAATACATGTATTATTTTAACTCTCTCGCTGCCTACTCTACAGTGACATTTAGCATTAAGTGTGAAGATTGGTTTTGAAAAATTTATGAAGTTAAATTTAAATTTTTACAGTGAAATTTTCTAAAGCAAGTCCAAAGTTTTGTCTTGGATAGTAACATTAGAGGTTAGAGGGACTCATCAAAATAGAATTCTTTTTGTAGCTTTATATATTGATGAAGCACAGACAAAAAGGGAGAGAGAGAAAGAGAGAGAGAGAGAGAAGCTGCTATTGAGCATTTGTCAGTTAAACCTAGTTCATGATAATAGGAACTTCAAATTTAAAGTGACATGACACTTGGGGTTTTTATATATCTGGATCTCGATAAAGGAAATAAAAAAAAATTTCAAAAAAGTATTTAACAAGTGTTAATTCTATCCTTCCACATTATTGGTGACTTAAGTGTAAGCAGTCTTTCAAATTTCTTGGTTTCAACTCTATTTCATTCCTTAATTTAATGTTGCTTTTATTGAGTCTTCTATCATTTTTTAGAGACTAGTTTATTTTCCCCTATCGATGCTCATTCTTATTTCTCTGTCCTCTACATTGAGGAATGTCTTTTTTCTTTTCTTTTCTTTTCTTTTTTTTTGCGGCGGGAGAGGGGGGTGTCACACCCTACAATGCACAGGGGTTACTCCTGACTCATGCACTCAGAAATTACTTCTGGTGGTGCTCGGGTAACCATTTGGGATGCTGGGAATCGAACCCGGGTCGACCACGTGCAAGGCAAACGCCCTACCTGTGCAAGGCAAATGCTCTACCTTCTGTGCTATCGCTCCAGCCCCGAGGCCACAGGATATCTTAAAACATAGATTAGTCTTCTAACTTTATTATCAGAAGTGCAGGGCTGTTGCTGATCCAGACTTGTTTGGTGATTTTTTTTTCACTTGTTTGTACTATTATTTGTTGATATTTATTGTCTAGATAGTCAAATTTATTATTTTGGGGCCAGGAGACATGTAGGGTAGGGGGTTGGTGATGGAAATCAAACCCAGGCCTTCTACACGCAAAGCTTTTACTCAGCCCTTGGTGCTATTTCAGCAGCTCCTGCCCTCCTGCCCTCCATCCCTCCACCAGTGGCATTTTCCACCACCAGTGTCCCCGCTATCCCTCCTGCCACCCCACCCCATCACACCCCCTACCTCTATGGCGGACAATTTCCTTCTTACTCTCTCTCTACTTGGGGCATCATGATTTGCAATACAGATACTGAGAGGCCATTATGTTTGGTCTTTAGTCTACTTTAAACACTCATCTCCCATCCTGAGCGATCGCTCCAACCATCATTGACTTGGTGGTCCCTTCTCCATCCCAATTGCCTTCTCCCCTAGAGCGTAAATAAGGTAGACTTCCAAACTGTCGTTTTAATTCTTATGTCTGTTCTCATTGCTCTTAGTCCCTGCTTTGGTCTTAATGGGAATTATGGCTCTTCCATACACATAATTTTTAAATTTGGGTATTTAATATTTTTTAAATGCATTTGATCTCTAAAGTTTTCTATGCACATACTTGCTGTAATGAACCCTTGCTATTGATTTTACTTTCACTATTTTTTTTTTTTTGGTGGGGGGGATGCAGGATGGAGGGGACAGTTGTCTCTCAGGTAGTCTCAGGAGGCCCAATCACGCATTCTCCCCTCCCCCTGAAAGAGGAAGCCTCCGTTTCCCCCTTGCCAGTGAGAGGGAAAGCCAGTTTCTCCTCTCCAGATGTTCCATCTCGACCCTGTCAACCTGACTCACATTCCACCCCCGAGGCCCAGCATTCTCGGGCTTCCCAGGAACATAAAACTCTGCCCTGGACTCTAGGCTGACAGGGAAACTAAGATAATGGGCAGTCCTGGATTCTAGGCTGACGGGGAACTGAGCTCATTGGCAATTAGGCCTGGAAGATTTGTTTCCCCTTGCCAGGAAGAAGGACTCCACCGTTCCCCCATTGACCCGACACATTGCATTCTGAAAACCCTGCCCCAGCGGTCATAGAGATTTTTCAGGACCATAAAACTCTGTCCTGGAGCCTCGGCCGACAGGGAGATCGAGATAAAGGGGTAAAAATGCCCAAAAGATTTAGGCCCAGCTAAGACATCGCTGTCATTTTCTGGCACCTTCTGTAAACACTTGCTGACCAATAAGAAGTGCCAGGAGCCCTTAAGACGGCCTGCACCAAACTCCCTTCCCTTACCTGAGTCCGGTACTCGGCTCCTCTCCACTTGGAGAGCTCCTTTTCTTTTCTCGTCTGCTTTCCAATAAACTTTTCTGCTTTCCAACTCTTGAGTCTGAGCATCTTTATTCTTCAGTACTTGCAAGAATGAAAGAACCTGGGAATCATGTGCGGACGCAGAGACCCCCTGCTGCTGTTTTTACCCTGGCTGCACCTGCCACGTTTAGGGGACCCTGGGGTGCTGGGAAGCAGACCCAAGTGTCCTAACTGCTATGCTACTTCCTGGCCCCTTGAACTATTTATTTAATTTGATAAGCTGTTGTCCGTGTGTGTCTGCCTAGAGTTTGCCTCTGCCTCCTTTTGTGGGCAGTGCAGGGGTGATGCACTCCTTGCTGTCTTGCTCAGGGGTCTTGGATCTGGGGGTGTACCCCTATGTGGGCGTGGGGGTCAGACTGTCTGTCCATCCCAGTGGAGTTCGCTTTTTATGAGAAAGTAATGATATGCCTTTCAATCTTATTTTTTAAATATTATAAATATTTATATAAACTTAAATATGTAATTTTTTATATTTATAGGCTTATAAATATATACACTCATATAAAACTTATATAAACTTATACAAATTACATATTAAATATATAAACTTACATATTTATGTAAACATAAATATATAAACTTATATAAAATTTATATAAAACTACTATAAACTCTAAGGAGTTTTAGTGATAGGGAGTTTGGGAGTTTCATACCCCAGGAGCTATTTTCTGTCCTGTGTGTATTCCAGACGATTTAGAAGCATGTTTCTTATTTTATGTCTCTTAAAGCTGTGTTAGCCGGTATCTAACAGGTATTAAAAAATGAGTCATAGGTATTAGAAAAAAATGTATTCTCACTAAATCACAAAGTGATTACAACTTCAGTATCTATTAAAGGCAGGTTACGATGGCAACCAAACAGCAGACTGCAAATCCTAGGTCAAACCCAGCAAATAAAAACCATCTTTGGCATGTAGGGTAGCTCAGAGTCTCACATTCATTGTTAAAAGCTTAGCACATTTACCTTTGTGCATCTTCCAACAGTTTCACTTGATAAATGACCATCTTTTAAGGATAAAACATTAAAATTTGCTGGTGTTCAAGTGTCTGCCAACTGCTCGATAATGTATTAAGTATTAATAAAAAATAGTACTTATATTCCAACAGGGCATTTTATGTTGGACACAACAAGAATTAATGCTTTTTCTTTGCCCTTCTTTAATAGACTCTTAACTGCTCAGTAATTGAGGTGAGGGTGGAGGACGGGCCAGAGGAAGGTACAAGGTGTTTGGGGAAAATAGTCTAGCGAATTTACATGAGCAAAAAGCAGAAATTAATGTACATTGAGCTTGTTGTTTAGGCCTTTGAGTAATATGTTTAATTTTCAAGGTCTGATTTCTATAATCAAATTAAATGTTATTTGTAAAAAAATATATTGAATGTTATGCAATTGTGGCTAGTGATAATAGTTGCCTAAGGCATTTGTCCTATTTGTTCAGTGTCCGTATGCTAAATGATAGTATACCTATTAAGTAGTATTTGATTATCTTGATAAATTAGGTTCTTCGTTGCCTTAAGGAAAGGATAAAATACAAGTTATTTAATGTAGAATAATTCTTTTCACATTAGCATGCTTGTGAATCACCAGAAATCTCATTAAGATAAAGATTCTGACTCACTGGGTTTAGTTGTGGGGCCAGTTTCTTAGGAGTAGTAAATGTTGTTTTCTGGTCCCTGGACGCCACCTTAAACATTAAGAAGATGCAAGTCTTTTATTCTTTTGCTTTGCTTTTGTTTTCGGATCACACCTAGCTGAGCTCAGGGCCCTAGCTCTATCCAGGAATCACTCCTGTTGAATTCAGGGAACCCTGTGGAATGCCAGGGATCAAACCTGCATCAGACTTAGGCAAAACAAAAGCCCTACCTGCTGTCATCACTCAGGCTCCATTGCCCTTGGCTTTTCAGCTGGTCTAACAGACTTCCTTGCTTGCTGGCTGTGCCTCACAGGTCATAGCATTTTTTCCTGTTCTTCAGTCTGTGCCCTGTGGTTGTGGATCTGTGAGAGCCTTTCGAAGGAGCTAAACGATTAAAACTTATCATAAAAAGTTATTTGCCCTTTCCACTGCATTCACTGTTCAGTGTGTAGTGGAGATTTTCACAAGCTATTAGGCTGTGATGTTCTTTCTTTGATGACTTGTGCGGTTTTTTGTTGAACAGTTTCTCCAGGGGCCAGGGAGATTGTACAGAGGTTTGATTTCTTGTGTCTCTAGGTGTAGCTCTGGAGCCCCTCCAGACCATGGGGTAGCTCTTGTGGTTCCTGGTCCTGCAGGTCCAGAGCATCATTCTTTGCAGGAAAAAAAATTTTTTTTCCCTAGCATCTCTGTAGCACTGTCGTGGCACTGTTGTTCATCGATTTGCTCAAGCAGGCACCAGTAACGTCTCCATTGTGAGACTTGTTACTGTTTTTGGCATATCGAATACGCCAACAGGGAGCTTGCCAGGCTCTGCCATGCGGGCAAGATACTCTCAGTAGCTTGCCGGGCTCTCCATGAGGGATGGAGGAATCAAACCCGGGTCGGCCGTGTGCAAAGCAAACACCTACCCGCTGTGCTGTTGCTCCAGATTTATGTGTGCTTATTATATTGCAGTCAGGGAGATAGCTCGAAGAGTCTGAAGCACTTGCTTTGCATGCAGGAGGCCTGGGTTCCACCCCCAGTACTGCATGGCTCCCTGAACACTGTCAGGAACGAGCCCGGAGCACCATGCAGGGAGCTGCCTCAGAACACCACAAGTGTGGTCCCATAACAGAAAAACAAAACAAAGCAACATGTTTACCATATCATAAATTAAAGTAGAGAAACTTTTAAAAAAAAATTTCTAGAGATGCTAGATCGAGTGTATCTAGCCGCTCTCGCTGGTGGTGCTGAGCTCTATGTACCCGCCTTAGCCTTGGTCCTTTCATTCAGCGACCATAGCGGACCAGGACTGCTGCCCCGTGGTCGTTAAGCTTGGACATGGCCTTAGATCTAGAACCTTATCTCGGACAAAGCCTGAGCTCTGGAACTTTGCCATGGCTACAGTGTCAGATGTAGACGCGTAGGAAAGCCCCTCCCGTGACTGCCCCTCCCGTGACTGCCCGGTGCTGCCTGGGTGGGTGGGACTTACAGCTGCCCCTCGCAGTCTGCAGGCCCGTCGCTTGCTCACCTCTGCGGTGTGAAAAGCAAACCTCATCTGACTCCATCCCGGGAAAGTGGGAGTAAGTGACCCCTTTTCAGTCCGGGTGGGGGCGACCGTCCAGCCACGCTCAGCGATCTGATGATGCCACCACTGTGTGTTCTTGCCTGCCGAGCTTACTCCTCTCACACGGCGTTACTTGGCTGTTGATCTGCCCTCTCAGTTATTCCGACTAGGGTTCCTTGATGTCTTTGCTGCTGTGAGAGTAGAGTGGGGTGAGGGGGGTGTGGGGGAAAGTGGGGTGGGCATTGGGGTTTGGTTTTTTCCCCCCCAGTGGTGTTTGGACAGAGTAGAGTGCTTGTTTATTATACAGAGGGTTTGTGCATTGTTAGGCCAACCCTTCCTTGGTGTTTTGGCTGGAGACGTGGGTGACCAGAGGTCACTTGGGCCACACACAGTTCCGAGGTTTATACTTAGGGCTTCATACCCGCAAAGCATGTGCTCTGCCACTTGGGACACACCCCTGCGCTAACTTGTTATTTTCTCTTTTTCCCTCTGCACCTGTTGGTGTTTCCCCAGTTGTTGTTGGCCTTTCCAGGATATTTATGGCAAAGCGAAAACTCAGGGACTCAGCACTTGGTCCGTTTTCTGGGTCCCGAATTCCCTGGCCACTCTGCTTTCTTCTCTCTTATGTCTTATTTGTTTGTCTTATGTATAATTTCCAAAGTTTTTCGTTTTATTAAGGAGAGGGACTAGGAAAATATATTGCTCTTCCACTCTCTACAAAGAATTCTCTGATTGTATTTTTAACTTACACTTTGGGAGAAAGAATCAGAGACCCAGTTCTAGCTCCGTTATGTATTTTTTATATTTAGTTATGTTGAAGTATATGAATAAGCAGTAAATATTCCCACTTAAGGAAACTTTATCAGATAAAGCAAATAACTAATTTTTGATACAATGCGTAAGTTCAAATTTGACAACGCAGCTTGTGTGAGAGGAGTCATGACTGCAGATGAGGATTTTGCAAAATATAAAGGAAACATGTAGTTTTGATCCTTAAGTTTTCACTGTTTTGGGAAGTAAATTGTGGAAAAATGGACTCAGGATGATAGAGTATAACATAGAAAGAAATTAAAATTACATTAAAGAGTCTAATAATATAGTCTTATTCTAATAGCTTTAATTTTAGTTCTTTCTCAATTTCATTGCTGGGGAAAGAGAGAGAAATTTCTCAATTCATTTAATGAAGTATACATTGCCTTAATAATAAAACAATCTTCCTAAGAACTTTTATTACTATTTTAGAGATATAAAAAAATATTCTAAGGAGAAGGCAGCTAGAATAGAGAAGGAATCACTAAGTCAATAATGGTTGGAGGCATCATTCAGGATGGGAGATGTGTGCTGCAAGTAGATAAAGGACCAAACATGATAACCTCTCAGTATCTATATTGCAAACCATAATCCCCAAAAGTAGAGAGTATGGGAGAAATTGTCTGCCACAGAGGCAAGGGGAGGCTTGGAATTTCGGGGCAGGGGAGGGTACTGGGGACATTTGGTGGTGGAAAATGTGCACTGGTGGAGGGGTGGGTGTGCGATCATTGTATGACAGAAACTCAAACATGAAAGCTTTGTAACTGTATCTCATGGTGATTCAATAAAAAAAATTATGTAAAGTCTTTTTATCATTTTAGCTCTAGATCTATTTTATTTTTTAAAATACAAAGGTTTATTGGAAAGTAGAAGGGGGAAAAAAAGGAAAATCCCTAGCCAGGGAGGAACTTAGGATAGAGCTCATTTCTTTAGTCCTAAGTATATTTAAAGAGAAAATGAAAGCAACAATGAGAATAATCTTAGCAATTTGTTTCAATCACAGATGCTTCATTTTAATGTTTAGAATATTTCATTTAAAAATACTAATTTCTAGGCATAAATTTTATAGCTTCTTAGTAAAAAGTAGGCTTCAGTGGGCTACTTTCATGGTTAAGGAAAACAGTTGTTGCTAGACAACTCAAAATATGCCTCTTGGGGAAAATAATAAAATGAGAATTTTAATCTGGTGTTCTATTGTTTATAAGTAGTAAAAATTGAAAGATTACTCTAGAATAATTTTAGAAGTTGTTACGCAGTTTTTATAGGAACCATAATTTTGCAGGTAAAGTTTTAACTTTTTTTGAGCTTAGGAGTCAGCATGTTCATGTATGGTCATGAATGAAATCCATATCATTAATACCTTGAGTAAAATCAACTAAGTAGCATAAACAAGCAATTTAAAAAACACATTTAGTATAAGTCCCCACATGTAGTCACTGTCACTGTGTACGTATCATAAGTGCTGTAAGTATATGTGTGATATATGTTATATATTTCTCTGGGTCAGAAGTCTGCCATACGTCTCACAGTGTGAAAAGTGAAGTGGCAGTGGATCTGTGTTCCTTTCTGGAACCTTTAGGGGAGAATTTATTTCCTTGCCTCTTTGGCCCTCGGGGCACCAGCATTCTTTGACTCATCCTTCCTTTCATGCAAATGTTTTTACTTTTCACAGGTATTTTTATTAAAGTAAAAATGAATGAACATAGTATTTACAACTTAAACATTTTTGAGACTTCTCTTAAGTTTAATCTGTTTGAGTCAAACAAACTATATGGTCTACTTGATTTACTTCTCTGTTACTATTATATTTGTTCAGACCTGATGGCCAAAAGAAAGGAAGAAAATTTCTTCTCTCCTGAAAATGCCAAAAGACCAAGACTAGAATCTGAGTTGGAAGAAGATTTTGATAGAGATGGTGATGAAGATGAATGTGCAGTGTCTTTCACTAATGGCACCTCTACCTTGGTAAGTGTGAGGCCTTAAAATGTGGGTTATTGATTGGCAAGTTTCTCCTGTTCAGTTACTAGGTCATATTCTTAATAAATAAGTGGAGGCAATATAATTTGTTAAAAACTTAGCTAAAACAACTTGAATAGTTTTAAGGTTAATTAGCAACATTAGTTGAGAAAATGTTGAAATAGAAATTCTTGTGAAAGAGAATAAAATGAACAAACTTTTAGTAAGACTCACAAAAGGCAGAAGGAAGACAGGAATCACTGTTCCCAGAAGTAGAATGGGGGCTCTCTCCATGGGTCCTGTCATCAGAAAGTGGCCAATAAGGTAATGTTGTTAACTAACTACATACAGACGTGTGACCTATTTGGAATGAACCAAAGTGCTCTGAAAGCTAAACTACTGTATTATCAGTGTGAAATAGATAATGTGAATCATTTTGCAACTAAAGAAAGGAAAGGCATCATTTAGAAACTCCTAAAAAAAAAAACTCATATTATTTAGACCCAGTTGATATGACTAGAAACTTGTACCAAGAAGAATTACTATAAATTCTGCAGTCTTGGGGCTGTAGCGATAGTACAGCGTGTAGAGTATTTGCCTTGCACATGGTCGACCTGGGTTCGATCCCCAGCATCCCATATGGTCCCCTGAGCACTGCCAGGAGTAGCCCCTGTGCATCGCCAGGTGTGTGTGACCCCAAAAACAAAAGCCAAACAAAAAAATTCTGTAGTCTTCCAGGAAACAGAAGAGAAAGGAATACTTTCCAGTTCGTTTTCTCGGTACAAGGCCCAAAGTGAGTATTAAGGGGAAAAAAGCAAAGAATTTGGGGCCAGAGTGATAGTACAGCTCACGGCAGACCTGGGTTCAGTCCCGGCAGCTCCATCAGATCCCCAAGCCCTGCCAGGAATGATCCCTGAGGGCTGAGCCAGGAGTAAGTCCTGAGCTCACTGGTGTAGCCCAAAACAAAACAAAACAATAATATTAATCTTGTATATCTTATGAGTATGGGTGCAGAAACCCCAATATAGTGTTAGCATATGTCATTCATCAGTATATAAGTCATACGCAATAATTAGTTATTATGCTTACAAGCTAATGCACAGTAATTTACTAGTTTAACAGACTTAAGTAGGGAAAAATCACAATATATTCACTTTATGCATAGAGTCTTGACAGATTTCAGCATTCATTTATGATTAAAATTCTTAGAAAAGGAATAGATATGGATATCAACACAATGAGGAACATTGAATAAAACTTGCAGCTGATATATTTAATGATGAAACACTAAACATATTTTCCCTAAAATTCAGGACTGAGGCAATACTGTCTGTTCCTTAATTCTTATTTAATATAATGCTGGCACATCTAGTCAATATATAAAGCAACAGAAAGGGCACAGATTTGAAAGGAAAAAACTTTTTGTATATTGCTTGATTATCTGCCTAGAATATCTCCAGGGATCTTCCCTCTCCCCCCACAAAAACCTCAGGGGATCAGAGTTGTGACACCATGGTGAATTGCCCACTAGCATGCCCTAAATGTGGAGGCCCTCAGTTTGATCATCTGAATACAAATATTTTTAAGTCAGTTGCTATGTATATGCATTGAACCACAGATACACTGAAATTTGAAGTATGCTTTTTACTTTATAACTGCTTAAGAAAAAAAATGTCAGATTGATAGTACAGTGGGTAAGGCACTTGCCTGATACGGAGCCCAGGGAGGCCATATGCAGTGACCATAAGCTCAGGAGACTCCTAGATAAATCAGTCCCCCTCCCCCAAATAAGTCAACAGTTTATCACTAAATCTAACAGATTATGTAGCTCCCGAAAACTGTGCAATGCTAATGGAAGGAATCCCAGAAGACTGTCATAAACATTGTGTATTAATAGATTCAAAGAATTGATAAAAGATGTAATTTCTTTCTTCAGATGATACACAGATTTAATGCAATTTCTGTCAAAATCTCAAGTTTTTTAAAAATACATAGTCAAATTTATTCAAAAATGTGGGCGTACAAGTAAAGAAACTAGACTATCTAAAACATTTTAAAAGTAGAGTGAATTTAGGAGTCGGTCTTCCAAATTTTAAGGTGTAATAGTAATTAAAATCGTGGTATTGATAATAGAGAAGGTTATTTAATGGAAGAGAGGTAGATTTTTCAACTACTGCTGGATCTCCATCTGGCAAACTCAATTAAAAAACAAATAATTTAAGAATGTATAGAAGTTATAAAGAAGTGTTTTGCTGAAGAGGAGGGTAGTCAGATGACAAATGTGCCTGTGATATTCAACAGATGGATCAGATGTCTACTGTCTCTTTTAGTCACTATTGTATTGGGAGGGAGCCCTAGCAGCAGCAATAAGGCAAGAAAAGTAAATCAAAGGGGTGAATGTTGGAAAAGAAGCAGTCATGTTATCTCTTTTTACAGTGACATGATATTATACATAGAAGACCCAAAAGAGTCCACAAAAACAAATAGAAAAACAACCTTCTAAAAGCAAACCAAAATGGCATAGTGGCTGACTGCAAAGTCAGTACACAAAAATTGGTTGCATTCTCACGTACAAATAATCAGAGGAGAATGAAAATTTAAAAATATCCCATTTAAAATAGTGTCCAAGAACGTCAAGTACCCAGGAATGAACTTAATAAAAGAGGTGGGAAATCTGTACTATGAAAGCTTCAGAACACTTAAGAAAAAGACCTTAGAACGTGAAAAAAATTTTCCATGCTCTTGGATCGGAAGGATCAATATTGTCAAAATGACCATCTTACCTAAACTACTACGTATATTCAATGCAGTCACTATTGAAATTCAGGTACTATTCTTGAAGGGCTTAGAACAGTCTATATAAGTTTGTATGGAATCATAAAAGACCCCGAATAGCCAAAACCATGCTGATGGGGGTGGGGGCGGGCGGGAGGAAGAGCACCTTGTTATGTAACTTGAAACTATACTGTAGAGCCATAATGATCAAAACAACATGGTATTGAAATAAGAAAAGACTCCAACCAATGATAGGTCAGAAAAGAATGTCCAAGGACAAACACCCCCATATTTGGTCAGTTAGTACTTAATAAAGGTGCTGAACGCATGACCTGGAGTAAAGACAGTCTCTTCAACAAATGGTGCTGGCAAAATTGGATAACTACGTGTAAAAAAGTAAAACTGAATTCATATCTCACACCTTACGCAAAAGTCAATTCGAAGTGGATCAAAGGCCTTGAGATCAGATCAGAATCTATAAAATACACTGAAGAAAATATAGGCAGAATGCCCCAAGATCTGAATATGAAAGGTGTCTTCAGTGATACATTTCCACTGTCAATGGCATCAGAATAAAAATAGACAAATGGGACCACATCAAAATAAAATGTTTCTGCATGGCAAAAGAAACATCGCCTAAAACTAAAAGACAGCTAACTGAATGGGAGAAAATATTGGAATCAACAATGGATGACATCCAGAATATGTAAAGTACTCAGCAACACGGGGGTTAGGAAAGAGAGGGAGGTTGACATGGGTGGCAGGATTGGTGATGAAACATTTTATGTTAAAAACTCAATTCACTGCTATTATAAAGTAAAATTTGGAAGTTAAAAACAAAGCGTAGTGTAAAACATCAACGACTACAATAAATTCAATCCAAGAAAGCTTTTTAAAAAAGTTGTCATCAGGGAATTCAAATTGAAATCATGAGATAACATTCCATCTGAATGACTAAAAAAAAGTGACAACGCCAAATGCTGATAAATGCATGCTTTCTGATCACTGTATATCTAGATCAGATATACATTGCTGGTTGGAATGTAAATGATACATCAATTCTGGGAAAATTAACACTCAACTACCTACTCTTTAACCCAATGTTTGTTACATGAAATGAAGATTCACTTTCACACACTATATATATATATATATATATATATATACATATATATATATACATATATATATATGAATATCCATGGCAGCTTTTTTTTTGTAATTAGCCTCAGACTAGAAATCCAGATGTCATTCAGTCTTCCTTTTTGAATATACTGTTACATTCCTGAGAATGATGGATTTGTATAATACTATATTTATGGCAATATTCATGAGAATGAATAGTGGTACAGCTGTACTATGAAATGCTGCCTAGCAGTAAGAAGCAGTGAACTGATAAAAGTATCAACAGACAAATTATTCAGAGTAAATACAGGCCAATCTCAAACTGTTCAATTCTGTGTGATTTCATTCATCTAATCTTGAAATGACTATTACAGAACTGTAAAGCAGGTTAGGGGACCAGAGGCTTAGGGTTGGAGTTGATTGGGTGGGATATAGGTGTGGCTATCCTGGGGCAACAGGAGTAATACTTGGTCTGTTGAAGTATTCTGAGTCCTTATCTGTGATTGGCTATTTCCTGTTTGTGATACTGTACTATTCAAGATGTTACCATTGACAGAACCTGGGTCAAGGATTCACAGGCTCACTTTTTATAACTTTTATTTTATGTAACTGCATCGGTAGCTACAGTTAGATACAAATTAAAATTAATTTAAAAAATGCCTTCAGCTGTGATTTACAGTATGTCATGACAGGATAAAAACATTTGGTTTTTGGTTTTTGTGCTTTTTTTCTTTTCAATAAGATTTTTGTCTTGTAGAAGAGATCCGGGGAGTTTTAAATAAATTTAAAAAATACTGGAGAGGCCCATGGAGATGCTTTAGCAGTTGAGGTCCATACATGCTCCTGAACAGGGGTCTGTCCCTGGTACTCCCTAGCTTCTGAAGCGTTGCCAGATGTGGCCCTTATTGTCGTCCACTTGGGATGGGGGGCGGGGGGAGTGCTCTAAAACAAAACAAAAGGAAAAAGTGGGTAAATGTGTGTTTAATTTATTTTTATACTTTAAGTGCAGAATGCAAGTAGCTACTGTTTCCCAAAATCTCTTTTTTTAGCTGGTTTTGGCCCACTCCCGGCAGTGGTCAGGGGTTACTTCTCACTGTACTCAGGAATCACTCTGGTGGGGCGTGGGGTACCATACGGGATGCTGGGAGCTGAACTTGGGTGGACCCAGTGAGGCAAGTGCACTATCTATGGCTGCCGTATACCAAAATCTTGATTAAAAATATTTGTGAACGTTTTGTAATTTAACTTTGACATAGATTTGCAATGAAGAATTATTTATATCTTGCAGATTTAGAAACTTTGTGTCCTTTGTACATTACCAAGATACTAGGTTATAAGTGACATGCAGCAATTCAGGTAGAATATAGTCTTAAACATGTTCACTCGGTTTATAAGGGATTTCATGTGTTCAGAGCTATATAATCACCTTTTGGGATACACTCCATAAAGTTGTGGTCTCACAGGAAGTCTTACTCTGCTATTGGTTTGCAGTCAGGGAATTCTCTGCTTCCGGACAGTTAGCTGTAGCAGAATATATTTTTGATGTCATGATTAAAGAGTGGGTATAAGCTACTGGCATTGACAGGTAAGGAGCATTGTGAAGCATACGATTAAGAGATAGGCTTCACTCTTTCCTGCTCAACAGAAAATTATCTTACTCAAAATGTCAGTGGTATCTATATTTAGAAACCATGTGCTACTTACCTCAGTATGGTTTTGATTGGCATTACCTAAAAATATCTCTCCACCTGTTAGAATGGTGGTTATCAAAAAAAAACCAAAAAAAACAGCAAATATTGGTGGGGATGTAGGTACAAAGAATTCCTCAGTTTTAGAATGTAAAATGGGACAGCCACGAAGGAAAGAGGTATGGAGATTTGTTTTTCAATAAATAGAATAGAAATGATTTATGATTTAGCTATTCCCCTTCTGGGTATTACCTGAAGAATATGAAAATATTGCTACAATAAGACAACATGCTTCCCTGTATATATAGTAAGCTGCAGTGTTATTTATAATAGTTAAGATTTAGAAACAACTTGAGTGTCCAGTGGTGAAGGAATGAATAAAGAACACAGTGGACTTCCAGTCAGGTGTAAGAAGCGGTGAAGTGTTGGGCCTGCAGGGAATAATCAGTGTCTTGCGAGTGTGAGTTCAGTCGCTACTGCCACTGCGCCTCTGTGAGCACCACAATTAGCATATAGATGTTGGTGCGTGCCACCGGTGGTGCACACTTGAATGTGGTAGCGTTAACAAAGATTGTAGCATTGACATCCACTAGTTTAAGAAGTACAGCTCTGTAAGTGCCGCAGACCCTGTCATCGCAGTGAGAAGAGGAAGAGGACAAAAAGAGATGAGGATTGCCATTTGTAAAGACATGGGTGAACCTACGAGAACATTTTGCTGTGTGAAATCAGTCAGATGGAGCAGAGCTAGTACTCTTAGGATTTCACTGGCATGTGGAATATAAAGCAACAAGGCAAAACATTAAAGGAACAAAAACCTTTAGGTTATGAGCAAACCCACTGGTGGATGCCGGAAGGAAAGTGGGAGTGTGGGGTGGGATTAGGGGTGCAGGAACTCGGTAAAGGGAATCAACTGTGTGGGCTAGAAGCTAGACGTGACGCTCTTGATGTGAAGTTAGCGGTTATAGAATTATGATGCTGAACACTGGAAACTTGGATGGCATTGAATTGAAGCCTCAATGAAAATGTTAAAAAATTACGTAGTCATTTGATTTTGAGAGGCTCTAAAAGGAGAGTGGACTCCTAAGGTCCCCATTTAATTTAATCTTCCTCGTTGATTGATGCTAATTCATTTCTTGTAACTTGTTTCATTAGTGGTCTTTTAATGATCCAACTTGAATGAGTAAATTAAGTGAGTAAACTAAACTGATTTTTAATCTTTTTTAATAGACTGCAGCCGAAGTTGGAATAATTGAGAGTATTCAGTTAAAAAACTTCATGTGCCACTCTATGCTTGGACCTTTCAAATTTGGTTCAAATGTCAACTTTGTCGTTGGAAACAATGGAAGTAAGTATTCTCAACTATACTGAGCAATGAGCAGTACTCTGGTATTAGAATGGATTATCTTTTTAAAATAAATGACTCAGTGCAGTCATAGATCTGTAACATGCTCTTAAGTATTTTCAACATTCTCTGCCAATTTACACTTCTTTGAAAAATGGATTAACTGGGTTAGTAATGACAAGCCCTTGCTTACTCATTTGAATCTGTTGACCTTGGAGTTCCTACTGGAGAGAGGCGGAGAGCTACTGTCTCCTCAGTTGAGGCAGCCCTGTGTCCTGTGTCTTACCTTGCTATTAAACATCAGAACGGAACATTAAAAAAAGTGCCAAGATTGTGCAGACATGAAAAAAAAATTTTTTTCATTGTGTGGTCAATGAAAGCTTTTTAAAGGAAAGGAGGTGGTTGTTTGTGCTGGTATTTAAAAAGAAATTTAGGTTCTTAAGTTTTCTTTGGGAAAGAACCAGCTTAAATGCTCCAGGCCTAAGTTTCTAGTCAGCAAAGGTTTGGAGAGAGAGAGAGAGTAGATCTGCATTATGATGGTGGACAACCTATGTGGCTTTTATCATATGGCGTGTGGAAGCGGCAGAGTCTGGCATAGGAGAGTCATGTGGTGGGAGTATTGTTAAGACTCTGAGAAGCATTTGCCTGCTTTAGGGGGTGGGGAGATGACTGGTAGGGCTGGTCTTGGACTTCACATATCGAAGTCTCAGATTTGGCCCCTGGTGCCTTAGTCCCCTCGGTACTGAGTTAGGAGTGCTTCCCCAGCCCCTCCCCCCCAAAAAATAACAGAACAGCCCAATAACAACAGTAACAAGGATTGGGGGGCTTTATACAGAAATCTCTGAGAAACCAGTTAAAATCACTTCTTTTGCAGTGATTGTGACTGCAAAAGTAAGGTTGTGACTCAGTGGTGAAGGATGCGTTGGCAAATAGATGCCTGAAACCTGGGTTTCATCCCCAGCACCATATAAACAAACAACTTTACCCGACTCCTCTTTTGGTAAAGGGGTGACATGATGAAGATTTTCTGGCCAAAACTGCACACAATGTGGAGAGTATATTAGAAAGGAGAACGTCAGGGAATGACAAAGATCAGTTTGTAGGTTTCGCCGTAGGCCAGCCAGCCATGAGCTGTCAGCAGCTTGTCTGGGTCCCGGTGTGCATGGAGAAGAGAAGGTTCTACTAGCTGGTGCCGTAGCTAGGAAATGGAAGCAGGATTTTGTAGTTCCACAGTCTACCTAATTGTAACTGTTTTCAGGAGGACGGTGTGGATAAAGATGACTGATGGGTTCTGCACTTAAGACTTTCTGTTGCACACTTTAAACAGTACTTTTATTAATAAAACTTAATAAAGTTATTAGTGCAAGTGGTAGAGGCAGTGAATTTGGTGCTGAAGAAAAGAAGCAAGTTAGAATAGGTGCTTGGAAAGCCTTTCTGGGCTGGAGAGATAGTAAAGTGGGCGGGGTGCTTGTCTTGTACACATACCTGGGTTTCGTCCCTCATACCACAGAGGGTCCTGTGAGCCCGTCAGGAGTGATCTTTGAATGCACCAGGAGTAAGCCCTGAGCACTGCTGAGTGTGCCCTAAAAACATAAAAAAGAAAAAGGCAAAAAAGGCATTGAGGCTAGTAATGATTATTTGTTAGTTTGGGGTTCTTTGTGGACAATGGGCTGCATTAATTAGTTTGCTCATGAAGTCAGGAAATGATTGTTCTCCATGTTCTGGGTAATTGTTAAAGATTTTGGGATCTTAATTTGATATTTTATGTATTGTAGGTAAAAACAGCTTTCAAAGCAAGTGTTTTCTCCTGCCCCCTTACCCACCATTTTTGTGGTGCTAGGGTTCGAACTCAGAACTTAACATACACAAGGCTAGTGCTCTGTTTGCTAGACCACACCCCCATCCCCAGGTTGGGCCCGTGCAGGGCAAGCACCTTACATTCTGAACTGTCTTTCAGGTCTCCAATCATTATTTCTTGTCTGCGGAGTTTAAATATTGTTCAAAATAGTTTTGTCTTCTGAGAATTTTTTTTCTTTTCCTAATTATTTTTCTGATCACTGTATCACTGTACCATTGTTGTCCCGTTGTTCATCGAGTTGCTCGCGTGGGCACCAGTAATGTCTCCATTGTGAGACTTGCTCTTACTTATTTTTGGCATATCGAATATGCCACGGGTAGCTTGCCAGGCTCTGCCAAGTGGGCAAGACTCAGTAGCTTGCCAGGCTCTCCAACAGGGACTAAGGAATCGAACCCGGGTCAGCTGCACGCAAGGCAAACGCCCTGCCCGCTGTGCTATCGCTTCAGCAACAGCTAAATATTTCATGACATATACAACTCTTTTTTAAATTGAGCTTCCCTGATTTACAGTATTGTTAATGATGTAATGATGGCTTAGTGAGTACATGATTCCAATGCTACACTCATCAGCAGGGTACCCACCTCCCTCCCACAAGGCCTTAGACTCTTCCCTTAAGTTCTCCCTACTCCCAACAGACTGTTCTGTAGAGCAGTTCTCTTATTTGTTGCCTTTGACCCTGTGATGCATCCTTGCTATGCATCTTTAAATGCCTCATAAAAGAGAGATCCTTCGTATCTATCTCATTTATTTTGACTGACTTCATTCGGCATAATACCTTTTAGTACCATGTCCCAGCATTTATATGATTTTGTTCTTTCTTAGAGCTGCATAATATTCCATTTCACATACATATCCCACAACCTCTTGATCCATTCATCTGCAGTTGGGCATTTGGGTCTGTGAATATATATATATATATATATATATATATATACATATATATATATCCTTTTGAAATCATGTTTTTGTATTTGGGGATAGATGTCAAAAATTAGTATTGAGGGGTCACATGGGAGTTCTATTCCTATTTTTTTGAGAGATCTCCATATTGTTTTCTGTAGAGGCTGAACCACGACATTCCCACCTGTCTCACCACATCCGTACTAACACTGTCTGTTTCTCACTGGACTGATACGGTATCTCAGTATTCTGGTTTGCATTTCCGTCATGAGGGATGCTGAGCACTCATTCACATGCCTGTTGGTCATCTGTATGTCTTCTCTGGGAAAGTTCCTGTTCATCTCCTTGCCTCATTTTTGTATGGTTTCACTGGAATTTTTGTTGTTAATTTTTGTGAGTGCTTTGTAGATCTTACATACGTAGTCTTTTTTTTTTTTTAATTTTTTAAACATTTGCTGCTTTGATGGTGACAGTAAGTTGTAACTGAAGTATAGCACTATTTCAGAATTGGACTAATTTACATTTCCATTCAGAGATCTTCCATCAGGTTGTATGAGTCAGCCTTCCCCCCCCCTTCTCTTACTTAATGACTGTAATTTCTTCAATGCCTGTTTCTTTAGGTGGGAAGAGTGCAGTGCTCACAGCTCTCATAGTTGGTCTTGGTGGAAAAGCAGTTGCCACAAATAGAGGATCTTCTCTAAAAGGTTTTGTGAAAGATGGACAGAAGTAAGTATTTGCTTTCTACATGTACTTTTTAGTTCTTTAGTGAGAAACAGCTGCTTTAGAGTCTCACTTCCAGACTTGGCCTACCACCCCCTTTGTAGGAAAAGAATTACTCAGAGCGTCCTGTAAACTTTATCTTTTTTGCAGACAAACAGTTTTGAGGTTATTCCAGTGTTCCGTGTTCCGTGTTCCGTAAGGGAGTGAGAGCTCACACTTTGTCGTAGTCCTTAGAGTCCTTATTCGTCTCACTCTTAGTAGTCCTTAGAGAAAATGAATTGACTTCCCAGGACTGGGGCAAATGTATCACATCTTTCATTCTACACTTGCCCTGTTGCCAGGATGCCTCACTGTTGCTTGTTATTCTGTCCAGACAAAGAGCCTTGTATAAGTTACTGCCTTCAGACAATTACTTACACTCTTTGTTTTTGTTGTTTTTGTTTTGGGGCTATTCCTGGCAGTCTTAGGGGACCATATGGGATGCTGGCGATTGCACTCAGGTCTGCTCTGTACAAGACAAATGCCTTACCTGCCGTACTATTGCTCCGTGCCAATTCTATCCCTAACTCCTACAAGTGCACCCCCCACCCCTTCTCTCTCTCTCTCTCTCTCTCTCTCTCTCTCTCTATCTATCTATCTATCTATCTATATCTATCTATATCTCTCTATCTATCTCTTTCTCTATTACACTCTTGCTTCTGTTATGTTTTTAAAAGAATAGTCTGATTTTTGTATTTCTGTGTAAAGATACACCTAAATTTTTAACTTTGTCTGGCTCTTTCAAATCAGACTTCACCAAGTTCATGTTAATGTAATAAGGGAAACAGAAAGTCAGATCTAGCAAGGTGACCCTGCCCAAAATTTCTGCCTTCAACTCCAAAACAGAATTCCAAAAAAAGGTACTGCCATCTGACTGATTTCAGCCCCCTGGTTACCAGTGTGTCTGTTTGGAGGAGCGCAATCACAAGTGTGTTTGTGATCCATTTTGATTCCTGGTCAGTGGCCTTGTGACTACACTCCCGGGCTTCATGTTTCTATTTCTTTGCTACATTGTTAAAACTTGCTGCCACAGAATAGTCTGTTGGTTACCCAGTTTGCATCATCAAACTCAAGGCCTTTATCCTTAAGAAGTTCTTCTTTTCAGGCTAGTCTCATTCTTCTTTTTATCTGCTGTCCCAGATAACTTTGAAGGGAGCCTCATTTCTCTCCACAGACTCTTCATGCTCAGTCTCATGTGAGGCCCCATTCTCTGCTCACTTCTGTTTTACGTGCCCAGTGCCCAGAACTCTTGCAGCTTTGATAATTAACAGTGATTTATTTTTCTCATATAATAGATTTTTCTTTTGCTGAGGGTTATCGTCATGCAACTTTTTTTCAATTAAAAGAAGCTAGCAAGTGGAAACGATGCAGATTTGTACTATTTCTTAGATCCTTAAGAATCTTAACTCTTAAGCCCCCCAAGTTAACTCAGAAGAAGGGGACAAAAGAACAACAGAAAATTTTCCAGCCTATTTTCTGTTCCCTCTTATCTTTGGGTCCTAGCTCAGCAAGATTGTCATCTCATTCAGTCCTCAAGCAAAATGATGTCTTAAGTTAAAAATTTATTGCTTTAATGCTTGAAAATAACCTCTGTACTGTTTCAATTTCTTATACTTAGCAATACATCCTTAGTTCCCTAAATAATCACCTATTTTGTTCAGCCACATAACACCTTGGTCATCCAACTAGAAAGGTTAGGAATGTTTTTTTAACCTAGCATTAAATATTTTAAATGTCAATTAAATATTTGTTACCTAGACCAAGCAGAAATTTCCTTCTGAAACTTCACTGTCACTGTTATCCTGTTGCTCATCAATTTGCTCAAGTGGGCACCAGTAACGTCTCCATTGTGAGACTTGTTGTTACTGGTTTTGGCATGTTGCATACGGCATGGGTAGCTTGCCAGGCTCTGCTGTGTGGGCGAGATACTCTTGGTAGCTTGCCGGGAAACGAACCTGGGTTGGCCGCATGCAAGGTGAATGCCTTACCCACTGTGCTATCGCTCCAGCCCCTTCTGAAGCTTGTCATTGGAAAATATTTTTTAAAAAAGAAAAGGCTAACTTAAATCACCAACTTCAGAGGACATAGTTTTTGAGCCTTGGTCAGCTGAGGTCAGAGCTTTCTCCTAGCTCTGTGCTCGAAGCTCAATCTCAGCTCTCCTTAGAGGACTGTGTGTGATTCTGGGATTCAGCCTGGCTCAGTCGTCCGCAAGGCAAGCACCTCAGCTGCTGTGCTGTGTCTCTGGACCCTGAACTTGGCTCTGTCTTCATAGGAGATTCTTTTGAAGCTTCTTGTTTTGAAATTAGATTTCTGAAATATTGTAAGGATGGTACCGTTTCTTTAATATTGGCATTTGAAAAATACTTTCATGAAAGCCATTTTGTAATATTATGTTATTGACTGAATTTTGGGCCTGCTTTGGGTTTGTCCAGTTTTTATTTAAAATTTTAGAGAAGAGTCTGTTTCTCCCCAAGCTTCTGTTCTCTTTCGAACGTGGATCTTTCTTTCTCTTTCTCTCCCCGTACAGTTCTCTAAATTTCTTTCCGTAAATGAATTTTGCTTCGTTTCAAAAGAAATGATAAGAAAGGAAGAAGAGAATCTGTCTGAGTTAGGGTCTGATTTCTGTATTAGCTTATCCGTGGAACACAGGTTGGAGACTGGTAGTGTTGCTTAGTCTTCCGTGCTGGGCCACGTGCAGAGGAAGGTGAGAGATGGGGGATGGCCGAACACACAGTGTCCTCAGGGCACTCCCGCCACCCTTTCTCTCATGAAAACTCAGGTCTGGGGACAGAATCTCCATTGGAACTTTACAGTGATTCCTGGGTTTTGTTTTTTGTTTTTTTGTTTTTTTCGCTATTTTGGGTCACACCCAGCAATGCACAGAAGTTACTCTTGGCTCTGCACTCACGAATTACTCCTGGTGGTGCTGGGGAATCATATGGGTGGGATGCTGGGATTTGAACCCGGGTTGGCTGCTTGCAAGGCAAATGCCCTACCCGCTGTGCTATCACTCCAGCCCCTACAATAATTCTTAAATCATCATTTTATAAAGACTGCTAGGCCTCCAGTTTATAGGTCCTTCATTATGTCATTTGATAGCAATATACTACTCATGTGCATTGCTCTGTGTGGAAAATGTATGATTTTTTTTTCCATATGATGTAACTAAAAGTTAAATATTTTTGTGCTCCTGTGCTATTCGTTCATTTTTATAGTTTCTCTTATTCTCTACTTCATTTTGTTTGTTGCTGTGATTATCTTTAACATTATTCTCTAGTTGCCTGTCAGTCGTCAACTACTTATAAGCTAATTTTCAGATGAACGAGGCAAGTTATTTGGATGTTTCATATATAATAATCTCGTGCCGTCCTGGCCCTGGCTTCCCCCTTAGCTCGGCAGATATCTCCATCACGCTGAGGAACAGAGGGGACGATGCGTACCGGGCAAACGTGTATGGCGACACCATCGTTGTGCAGCAGCACATCAGCATGGATGGAAGCCGGTCTTACAAGCTCAAAAGTGGAACAGGTTTGTTAGAAAGCGATTTTCACTTTCGTCCGGACTCTCGGTAAATAGCCAGTCGAGCCGAGCTAAAGCGATTGTGCTGCGTTTGTTGAAAGGACGGTTCTTTCAGATCTCTGGAAACTATGATTGTTGGTCGAACAAGTGTAAGTACATTCTACATGTGTACATACATGCTTCCTGTAGTTGTTTGACCACAGAACATTCTCCAGCAAAACCATGAGAAGCAGGATTTGGGTTCCTCTGAAATAGGACGTTTTCTTAGAGATGGTTACTAGAGAGGGTTTGCGGGAGGTGGGAAAGGGCATACAGAGGCGGGGAACTTTAAGAGTTACTGAAGACACATCTGAGAAAGAAAACTAGGTACAAGCAGAAGAAAAAGCTCTGAGTCTGGGTGTCTACCTCCTCTGGGTACTTGCATCATGATTGGTGCGTTGCTCCAGTGTTTGTGTATTCCATCTATACAGGTGTTTGTAATACCTTTCTGGATAACAACAAATAAGACTTTTTTTATGGGGGGGAGAGCCACACCAGAAGTGCTCTGGGCTTACTCTGGCTGGAGTGCTTAGGCATCACATGGGTGCCAGGGATTGAACCTGAATCATCTGCATGCTAGGAAAGCTCCTCACCTGCTCTATTATCTCTCCAGCCCAAGAGTCAGATGTTTTTACACTTAATACATAACTGCTCATTTTTTTTCTATACTGTTTTCCTAGAGGCAGTGATCATTTTTCTGTCTCTCCAAACTAGGCACGGTGATTTCTACAAAGAAAGAAGAACTGATTGCAATTCTGGATCATTTTAACATACAGGTAGTTGCTAAATTTGCAATTCAAATGAAATAATGTGACTGAACTTTTTTTATCTGGTGTAGAAAAATCTAGAATGACCTCATGAATAAATTGACCACAGGATTCTAGAATGTTGAGTATTACTGGTACAGTTCCTTAAGATACATTACTTTTAGGGAAATTTTTAGTGTATAATTTACACCTTTGGTTTGATAGCATAATCAAAATCATCTTTTCTAGTCTGTACCATTTTTTTATTAGTAAGGGCTGAAAAATTTTTGCTATTCAGGTCAGAATTGTATCAGTGTTTTCTATATCAGATTCTTATGAAAAGGAAACTTATTCTAGAAAGATAAAGTATTTCTTTGTATATTTAGAGTTATTGATTATACCTGTAGATGACAAGATTTGAAACCTTTCTGCTGAGATGTTTTGACTGAATAATTTGAAATAGGTCATATACAGTCCCTTCAATTTAGCCCTAGATGTTGTTTTATGAAACTGGAAGTCAGAAGTGAATTTGTTTATGCAGTGTCTAGAAATGACCACTGATAGAGCCTTGCTTTGTGTGCAGGTACCCCTGTGCCAGTCTAATGCCTCTGTCCATTGTGCCAGCTGCATTATTCTCAGGTCAAGAACAAGAAGGCTAGTCACCAAGCGGGAAAAAGCAGGCGTCTGGGTCTTTTTCCTGTTTGATTGAAGACAAAACTATTAAGAAATACTTTTCAGGATGGTAGAAATATGCTCTTTGAAGTAAGCACTAGCCACATAATGACTTGAACAACTGACATGTGTAACTGAGAAGTCAATTTTTTTTTTTCATAGTAAGTGGAGAAAATAACCTGTGTGCAGAAACTTTTTTTTTCTTTTTTTGGGGTCACACCCCAGAGATGCTCAGAGGACTCCTGGCTCTGCATTCAGGAATCATTCCTGGCGGTGCTTGGGGGACCATCTGGGATGCAGGGAGCAAGGCAAAACGCCCTACCCGCTGTGCTATTGCTCCAGCCCTGTGTCCAGAAACTTTTGAGTTACATGGGTTGAGAGAATCATTATTAAAATCTGGAGAAATGCGGATGCAACCAAATGCATTTGAGACTAGAACAAACAAAAGATTTCAGCAGAATCGGGAAGGTCAAATGCTAGGTGTTATGAATTCATAGGCATTAGGGAGAATCTTAAATGGCAGATAGTTTATTAGTCCACTGTTGCCCTGTGAGGAAAACTATCAGTAGTCACTTCAGCGGGTGGTAAAGTCAGCAGTGGTAGAGAAATTACCTCCTCCTGCTGCCAGAATGATAGTACAGCAGCTATCACTGGAGCACTGAGCCTACTGGCACCCCCAGGCACCTCCCAGTGTGGTCCAGAACCCAGGCCTCCTGTTTGCAAAACCTCTGCTGCCGCCCATTTTTAAGTTTTATATGTTTATAGCTACAAAGAATCTTTTGATTATTTGCTGGCTTACATTGTTTCCACTGGACTGTGTTGGTCCACGGAAGGAGAGAGTGCCTAATGTCTTTACATGTCAGCCGGAAGTAGTACAGAGGGTAAGAGGTTTGTTTTGCACTTGGCCAGCATCCATATGGTCACCGCAGCCCACCAGGAGTGAGTCAGGAGGCCAAACCCTGAGCACCGTCAGGTGTGGCACAAAAACAAATCTTCAAGTATCTGGTTATGTTTGTCTTCAGTCCCTCCCTTTCTGCTTCCTCTCAAGTTCACTTGTCTGTGCTCTTTGCTTTCCCCAGAGCTCAACAGGTAAAGCCACGAGAGTTTTAAGTAATCTTAGACTAAGGTAAGAATTAGAGGCCCCATTTCAGAAACAAAAGGGTATAGAGAAGACAGGAGAAATCTGTGGGGAAGTTAGAGTTGGGCATTAAACACCTCTGTTTTGAAAGTGAGTGTTTATATCTTACTTTTAAGAAGTCAGATGCAATATAAAATTAAGATATAGGGAGGACCTTAATAAAAAATGGGGTAGATAGAGTCTATCAGTATAAAAAGGAAGATGTAATTATGATTTTGTTATATTTTAATAAAATACCACATAAGGGTATTTTATTGCCTTAGAAAAGACATAAATGTTTACTTTGTGCCCAACTGTGTTGGGGGCATACACTGTACTCAAGGAATATTCCTGGTAGGGCTCAGGGGATTTATGGGGTGCTGGGTACTGATACCAGCCAACCACATGCAAGGCAAGTGCCCTACCTATCTCTCTAGCTCGACAAATTTTTGCTCTTAAGAAAGTTTTTGGTATACTAACAACATCAGTATTTTACATATGGAAAACTAAAGGTGTTTGGGGCTACATGCTCTATAGTTTATTACTAGGATTATTTTCTTATACAACAGAGTACTTACTAACATGACAGTTTGATCCTGAATTTTTTGGAATGAGTTATATTTAAAGAGGAACTTTTCAACTCTGAAAAAGTTGAAAACTGTTGCTATACTGTTGATTAACTGGACTTTAACTCATTACCTAATGGGTTTATTTCAAACCAGGCTCCTCAAAACTGATTCACCCTCAAAGTCACTTAAGTATTTCCATTTACTTTATAATGACTTCATGAAGAAATTAGAATAAATGGGAACTGTCGGAGGGGGGGAATAATACCTATCATATCTGGTGAGAAAAAATTCATGTGGTCCTGTATTGATTTTGCCCAAAACTACTAGGAAGTCCGAGTTAGCCTAAACAGCAGCGCATGCGAGCCGACTCCCAGTGGTACCGGTAGCTTAAGAAGGATCCTCTACAGTGGGTAGTCGTCTGCTTTCTATGTGGCCAACTAGGTTGATACCTGGAGCCCTACTAAGGATCATCCCTGGGTGAAGTCCCGGAAGTGATGCCTTAGCATTTCCTGGTAGGAGAGGAAAGAGAAAAGAATAATACTCTGCAAATAGGTTAAAACCATGAAAGCCCTGAGATACTGCCAACAGGACTGAGGCTGCCCAGTGCCCAGGTGTGGGGGTTGCAGATGGGAGGGGACGGAGAAGATAGTGGGGCTTTGGTGGTCGGTGTGATGCAGGAGCATTGGAAGCCTAGAACGGTCTTACGTCATGTACCTCAATAAATGTAAATTCTTCATAGTTTACAGAACAGAATTATGCTTGTGCTCTTGTGCCCCCCCAAGTAATCATTTTAACATTTTAGTAATTTCTAAAACCAAACATTTCTAGCTTTATTTCTTAATATTTACCACAGTGCTCTAGTCTTTGGTACATACTTTTCTTTATGTCATCGTAAGATAGTTCTAATTATATTTTAGTTCACTTACCTTTGAGGCCTTAAAAGATTTTAAAATAACCTTTTTTGTTTGTTTCAGGTGGATAATCCAGTTTCTGTTTTAACACAAGAGATGAGCAAACAGTTCTTGCAGTCTAAGAATGAGGGAGACAAATACAAAGTAAATAAAACTTTACCAAAGTATATTGATAGGTTTAGTGTATAAACTGTTTTTCTTGTTCACATAATATTATTTTTAAGCCACCCCTTTTAAGTTACATTGTAATATTAAAGTAATGTATAATTTTTTTGCTAAATTCTTGCCTGTATACTTCGGGCTTTCCTGAGGATTATTTTTTCTAAATTAAGTTTTAAAGAAATGGTAACACATACACAACAAATTTTAAGCCTTAGGGTCTTTACAATTTAAAATATATTTACAAGACAAAATACTTGACTACTAAAGCTTAACTATGTAACTTTTGGATGCTTTGATATTTTCCTATTCTAAAACATTAAGACCTGTGCTAAGATTGAGAACATGTATCTTTTTCTGTTTTCACATTGAAGGAATGGAGTAGTCCATAAACACAAGCTTTGCAGGTGGTAGATTATCACACAGAGGGTGTTTTCTTCCTTTGGGTTTTCAAAGCTTTTACAAATCAACATTTGTAAATATGTTCGTAAATTTGACATATTTACAAATATCATATTTTGATTAATGTGACATTCCAAATTAAGTTAATTTGTGGTCTAATGTAATACTTGCATTTAAGTGTATTTGGATGTCTTTTTATGTAATTGATTTTGGCAGCCAAATTTTTCCCAATCATTTGGAGTCTGTTGAATCCTTATTGAGTTTTTCCTGTTGAACAGTTCTTCATGAAAGCAACCCAACTTGAACAGATGAAGGAAGACTACTCATACATTATGGAAACAAAAGAAAGAACAAAGGAGCAGATAAACCAAGGAGAAGAGGTTTGTGAATGCTTTCTGCTGTATTTCTGGAAGTACTGATAATGAAATGATATTGTAAGATCACATAGCTACATAACGTATAAATCTGAAGGGACCAGCGTTCTTCACCAGCATGGCTGACTTGGGCCTTTCGTGCCAAGGACTATTGGACCACTCTCAAGGCACACACCTTGGAGTGCCCCAAGGAGATGGAACCTGAGTGCCTTGGTTGACCATGTGCATTGCATGTCTTAACTCCTGAGCATTCCTCTTATATAGAGCATTCAGTAGCCTTTCCTGTTTCGTAATCGTATGAGCCTGTCTTCCTGTATTGAACTAGAAAAGAGAAGACGGGCAGTATCTTACATAGTTATTCCTTGATGTAATATATGACTCACTGGCTCTAGAAAAAGAGCGGTAATTCTTACTATCAGTGATTTTAAAATTATATTCTTCAGTAAGAAAATAAGCACATGCCTCAAGCACATATTAAAGTATGATATGCCTCTAACTCTATGCAGCAGAAGACTTGAGTTACAGTTTAACATGTTGACAATCTTTAAGCAGCAGTAGCGTGGTGGCAGCTGTCATCCTGGTCAGTGCCAGCCTAGCAGCTGTGCTTGCTTGAGCTGAAGATCACTTCAGCCACTGTGACTTAATGTCCTTTTAGTATCTGCTACATTTTGGTCTTAAGCTTTCTTTCTGTATGGTAATCAGTAGTCAGTCACAAGACTTGTATTCCAGCTGTTCACCTATTGCATTGAGTTCCACCTTTTTCTCTTTCTGTTTCTGTTGGTGGAATGCTCATACCTGGCTGTGCTTAGGGCTTTGCACTCATGGATCATTCCTGCCAGGGTTCAGGAATGACCGTATGGGGTTCTGGAGATTGAACCCAGGTTGGCCTTGTGCAAGACAAGCATCCACTCCGCAGTACTGTTACTAAGGTTCTTCACCAGTTTCTGTGATCATATATCTTGCTCTTTGTTATTTTTGTTTTAGGTCAAATTCATTAGGTGTTGCACTGACCTCTTCGAGTATTTGGAGGAATACATGTTTAAGATTAGGTCTACAAAACTATATCGTAAACAAGTAAAAACTTAAAGGATGAGCGTATAATTATTTTTATCCCACATTATGTGATAGTGTATAAGGAGGTTTGTGCTCTAAATCACAAAGCTACTATAAAGACCTTGTTGGGGTACTAGATTATTGGGGAAAAGAAATACATCTATATTTAAGATATACATAGTTACCCAAGTATTTATACAGCTTAGATTATATTACACATGTATAAGTACAGCAGAATAATTGGTGTGCAAGGATTTTGTTTAAGACTCCATGGGGTTAAACACTTCCTACATTGTGTATTTTGTCCCTTTTTTTGGTTATGAAATCTAAGGAGCACTTTCTCACATAAAGTAACAGAGTTTCTTATACACTGAAAACCTTCCTTCATAAATAATTAAGTGCCCTATATTCTAAAAATAATCTCTGGATTTTAAGAAGGTGTATGTAGTGCCGGGTTGGGGTTAAAAGGTCCTGTGTCTGTGTGTCTGTGTGTCTGTGTGTGTCTGTGTCTGTGTTTGTGTCTGTATCTGTGTCTAGAGATCTTAGAGTTCAAGGCTTAAGATGCTTGCCTTGATATGGCCAAACCATGTTTGATTGCCTGCACCATATGGTTCCCCAAATACAGCCAGGAGTTACTTCTGAGTGCAGAGCCAGAGATAACCACTGAGCACCCTGAGGTGTGGCCCCAAACCCCAAAGAAGAGGTAGTGTGTAAAGGTTAGAAGCTAGAAGCCCTTCAGTCCACGGATGATAGGCTCTAATCTTTTCCTTCATAGCCATATGCTTTGACCATAGCCATATGCGAGCGAACAAATGTCAAAATTCTTGGGATCACAGATGTAGCTGCTTAGTGGGAAGCAGATGCTAAATAAGTATGGCGAGTTCAACTTAGTGAAGTTTTACACTAGGTTTGTGCAAAAGTACTTAGGTTACTAGCAGTAGAGAGGAGAAGGGGAGTGATGTTAAAAAAGTAGTAACTGGGGTAAAAACTGAAAGAGGAATAATACCGGACAAGGGCTAAAATTAGGGAGATAGCACTGCATGGTAGCACTGTTGTCCTGTTGTTCATAGATTTGCTCGAGCGGGCACCAGTAACGTCGTCTCCATTGTGAGACTTGTTACTGTTTTTGGCATATCACGGGTAGCTTGCCAGGCTCTGCTGTGCGGGCGAGATACTCTCGGTAGCTTGCTGGGCTCTCCGAGAGGGATGGAGCAATCAAACCCGGGTCGGCCACGTACAAGGCAGACACCCTACCCACTGTGCTATTGCTCCAGTTCCATTAGGGAGGTATTCTAAAAAAAGTGATATTACAGTCTTGGACAGGAAACCAAATGGTACGTTGAGAACAAGTGAAGGAAATTCCCAGTTGGCTACAATGAAGAGCACAATAGTGAGAGTCGTAGGCCAGATTGTGCAACATGTTGTGAAATTTAAGAGCAGTAAATTTTTAGAAAGTTGATCAGATATTTACTTTTAGTGACTATTGTTCTGTAAAGGGTCTGAAATGCTATAAATTGAGAGTGATTGTTGAGAGATCAGTATAAAAAGAAGATTCTTGATGTCTAAAGAGGTAGTGATACATGTTAGGGTAGAAACAGTAGTAATAGAGAAAACTGAAATAATTTATACAGAAGTTGTATTGAACATAGATGGATAAAGTTGGTAAAGAAGATAGATCACGGGTGACTGAATCACTTCCAAATTTTTGCACAGAACTGTAAATAGCTTTGTTGAGGTAGGAGTATTGGAAGAAACAGCTTGCTATTCATTTTGTTTAAGACGTAGTCCATTTTGAACACATTAATTCTGAGGAGCTTGTGAAGCATTCACATGGAATATACATGGGAAGTTGGAGCAGTTAAGACATAAAGTGATAAATTATTTGTCCTTGGGAAATAAATTCCTCTGGGATTTTGATTTTCTTTGGAATGGACACAGGTTATACTTCGTTCAGAACTTTCAGTACAAAATGAGAAATGGGAAACTTAATTTGGGGCAGTTTTTCTCTATTTGTGTGGTGTTAAACATTTCCTTTGTGTTTCATCTCAAAATCATTGACTTTTTTAGATGCAGAAATTAACACAATCATTGCGTATTAACACAATCATTGCATATAAAGTATCACAATCATTGCATATTAAAGAAATTAACACAATCATTGCATATAAAGTATCCCAAATGGGTAAACAATTATTTCACCTTGTCCTTTTCTAGAAAAAATTTTTTTCCTCTTGTATTTTTTTGTATTGTGTTCAAACAATATACTTGAAAAGTGGCTTTCCGATGTTAGTAAATATATCCTTTTTCTTTTTTGTTAGCGACTTATTGAACTGAAGCGCCAGTGTTTGGAGAAAGAAGAACGATTTCAGAGTATTGCTGGCTTGAGTACAATGAAGACAAATTTAGAATACCTGAAACATGAAATGGCCTGGGCAGTGGTAATTCACTGACTTATTCGCATGTATCTGTGGTTTTGACTCTGTTGGTTGTAATTAGTCTGGCACATGATTTGCTGTATGATTTTCTTAGGTCAATGAAATTGAAAAGCAGTTGAATGCTATCAGAGATAATATTAAAATTGGAGAAGACCGTGCTGCTCGCCTTGAACGGAAAATGGAAGATCAGCAGGTAATTAAGGTTTCCCTGTACAGATAGGTATGAGCAGGCTTCATAATATACGATTGCTGGTGTTCGAGTATGACTTCCAAAAGTAGCTATTCGAACCTATGTATTTCTTTGTATTTCTCAAGTGATGCCGACCCAATTTTGTTTGAAGACACTTTTTTGGGAGAAGTTTTAAGGGCCGCAAGAGCCACTGGAGGCCAATCTGACAGTGCTTAGGAAGCCAGGTGGTGCTGGCGAGCAAACCCAGGGCCTCACACCACACGTCTTGGACCAGTTGAACTGTGTTTTCTGCTCCCGACTCAGCTTCTTTTACTTATTTTTGGTTTTTGTACCACACTCGATTGGGCTTAGGGCTTGTGGCTCCTAGCAAAGATCCAGCCCCTTCTGCTGCTTGGAAAGTGAGCATCTAGCCCCCTGCACCATTTGCAGTGGGTCAGGCCCTGTGAAGCCAGGAAGGTAGAGCCCATGCTCGTGGACATTGGTAGTGACTGGAGAAACAGGGGCAGGACACGTTTTACTCCTGGGCTTACTAGGAGGTGAAAACAAAACGGGTGGCGAATAAAGGGATGAAGGAAAACAGCAATTAGAATAGCTGGTAAAGTGTTGTATACTCTTAAGAATTCAGATGAACACAATGCCCAGAAATGATTAAAACAAACTTTCAGGATACTGAGTTTGGGGTCTAGTTACAGCAGAGGAAAATCATAACTTATGAATGGTCTGTTACGATTAATCAACATGAAGTCCTGCTTAGAAATGACACTTACCATTATCATCATCCCGTTGATCATCGATTTTCTCGAGCGGTCTCAGTGATGTCTCCATTCGTCCTAGCCCTGAGATTTTAGAAGCCTCTCTTTACTCATCCTTCCCAATGGTATTAGAGGCTCTTTCAGGGTCAGGGGAATGAGCCCATCATTGTTACTGGTTTCGGCATAAGAATATGTCACGGGGAGCTTGCCAGGCTCTCATTTTTTCACAATAATTTGTTACATTTAATATTCCAACACCAATCCCACCACCATTACACCTGCCACCACCATATTTTGGATGTTTCCACACTGACCCCAAACCCTGCCCCCAAAGCAGGACCTAAATAATTTATTTTGTATTGCCTGTTATGAATAATCCACTAAGAATGATCCAAAAAATGTCCTTAGAGGAAAGTATATGAAGATTGTTGTATTCCACCCTGGAACCATTAAGCCCTTGTATAAGAGATTACTAAGATTCAAAAATTAGAAGAACCACTTTGGCCTAGAGATGAAAGTTGATTATGTGATAAATAATTTTATTTTGGGGGATTTCACAAGGACTTTTAAAAAAATTTAGGGTAGAGCAGATCTGCTTTTAATAGGCTACCTTTTATTCTACATGAAATAGTTTTATTGATGTATTCATCAAGTCATGCATCTAAAATTTACAGTTTACCGGGGTTAATTGGAATTAATTGGAAGGAATTAATTGCATAATGAAGGATGGAAATTACTTTGTTGGCAAGCATAATACCCACAGATGTTGATTGATAAACCTGTCCAGCTAAATGCACTATAATCCTATAAATCAGTGTTAACGTCAGTGGAAAAATATAGTCACAGGTTAAGTATGTCCACAGGGATGTGCAGCCCACCCTGTGGAATTTGTTGTGTGGTCACACCAGAGATAGAACTTTTTAGTCTTTTTTTCCCTTTATAGGAGCCCCTATGTACTTTCTTTATTCATTTAATATTATAGGAGTGTCTGGCTCCCCAGATTCCTGGGAGTGTAGTATGTAGTATATCAGGACATAATCTCTTTCTGTATTCTTTTTCCTCTTTTCTTCCAAGATAAGCAGGTCCTTTGTCCTTTAGAAGGTCATATCTATCGAAGGTACTAGGTGCATATATAAAAAAATCAGTGATAGGATGGTTCATTTAGGACCAGGGAGGTGACATCAGTATCTGGATGGGAATCCCACGTTCCGTTTCTGTGCCATGGGGTCCTCTGAATACCTTGAGAGAAATTTCTTGCATTGGGGAGCAGTTTCCAGCATCTTTTTTGTGGCTCCAAAACAAAACAAAAAGCAGTGACAAATTCTATTTAGTGCTTTAGGTCCTGGTTTCTGCCTCCCTCTTCAGGCGGTACCTGGAAGTTCACCCCATTCACCTGGCTTCATTCAAATGGTCTTAAAATAACATTCTGAAATTTCCACCAAATTCTTCTCAGTCTTGTTTTTAGCATGTCTTAGGAGAAAGTTATAACTAACTTTAGGTGTTCCCTACTCTAAAAATTAAATCTATCTCTAATAAATACCTTTTTTTCAGTTGGGTTAAGGACTTTTGGTGATAATTTACCAAAAGTGTTTGATCCATTTGAGTATTTGAACATTTTATATATTCGGTGATGTATTTCTGAGATATACAGGCTGTATTTTTATTCATGTCATTTCTACTGCGTCTCAATATATGATACATACATATTTTATGCTTGTTATTGATTATAGAATGACCGCTAATGGAAGGTTTCTGAGGAAATACAGCAGACTTTAAACTTATCTAACCTAATTTAAAACTGAGAATATGACTTATTTTTAGAATAGCTAGACTATATTCTTATAGAAATCTTATAGATTACAGTATTTGCAGTCTAATATTGTTAATATTACCATGATAATAATTATTCATTCCCATTTATGTGCTGCTATCCTATCTACAGTAACCTAGTCTGTTTCTCCTCTTTTTTACTCCTGAGTCCTTGATTCACATTTTTACCTACATGTTTCGGGTACTTAGAACTTCACATGTCTAACAGAAAATTGTGATCGGGATTATATAGTCTGCCAAGCCTGTATATACTATCTAACTTCTAGGAAAAGTGTGCTAATCCCTAATTTAACTAGTTTTATATTTATCATATCAATTCTTATCTAATTATGTTTGCTTCACGGTGTTATATATTTTGACTTTGTCCCAGAATAATTTACAACATTCAGATTTGGGCATATCTTGTCTCCTTGTTGGCTAGAATAAGTTGTCAGGAATTCAGTGCTTTTCTGTTTATCTCATCTTGTCATTCCTCTCTAGATTTAAACCCCTGATATATTTTTAATTTCTAAAATAAGTTATTAAACTTCCTACATGTGTACATGTGTTTCTTTTTTGGGGGGAGCAGTACAGAGGTTACTCCTGACCCTGCACGCAGGGATCACTCCTAACTCAGGGGAACCATGTGGGATGCGGGGGTTTGAATTGGGGTCAGCCACATACATGGCAGGTGTGTTACCCACTGTGCTCTCTGGTCTCTTTACCTGCTTTTCTGTCTTCTAACACCTTTCCCCAGCTTTTCTTCTCAAATGTCTGAAATTTTCAGAATTTAATTCAAATGAACTTTGATTTTGAAGTTCTATTTTAGCAGACTTTCCTATGTTCATCCTATGTGTTCACAAGTATAAGTAGATATTACCTAGTAAAACATGATTTTATACAAACTATATTATCAGTTTGTATGTTTTTCTTAACTAAAATGTGTTTATCGCCCTTGATTGTTGGTTCGATACAGTTTTTGCTGTAACTTTGTGTCCCTAGAAAATAGTACATTTCTTAGATGATTAAATGTTGAATCTTAATTTTTTTAGTTAAAGTTTATTTGAGAGATGTGATAGAATTTACAATTACTAAGGGTTTTTTTTTGTTCCTTAAAGAAAAATAACATTTGCCAACAATGTCATTTTTTTTAAAGGTCAGACTTAATGAGGCAGAAAAGAACTATAAGGATATTCAAGATAAACTAGAAAAAATTAGTCAAGAGACAAATGCAAGAGCACCAGAATGTATGGCCCTGAAAGCCGACCTGACTGCCAAGAAAAGGGCCTTTAATGAGGCTGAGGTAAGTGAGTTTCTCAGTCAGGGATATTACAAGTGCCCAGTAGGATTGAAATACTGTGCTCTGTTCGTTATTTTGGCCTCTTAAATGCTTAGGCCTCACAAGGGCCTGGAGAGAACTCAGCAGTGATTCAGTGTTAGGACTGGTTGGGATTGGTGAGGACCAGTTGATGCTGCTTAGACCTTTTCCTGCCACTGACCACCAGAGTCACCCCAGCAGTACCCGGGGATGGTGCCCAGGATTGAACCTGGGTGGGACACATGTGCCCCAGCCCTGCCCTGGTGCATTTGTGTTTAAAATTTTATAATTGAATGAAATCTGCATTGCTTTCTGAATTTGAAAATACTTGTTTCATATGGGCACTTATGTGCTTTATTTTAAAAGTCTATTTCTGCATATACTCGGGCTCTGATTTGAAGATTTGGTAAAAGTGAACACCAAAGAGATACTTCTGTTTTTCAGCTTGCTAAAGTATGACTCATTTTTTGTTAGGTTTTATACAATCGTTCCCTAAATGAGTATAGAGCTTTAAAGAAAGATGATGAACAGCTTTGCAAAAGAATTGAAGAACTGAAAAGAAGGTAAGGTGGTAACTTCATAGTTCTCATCAATACCTCATTTTTAGATAAAAGGATATATTATTGCTAGAAGAATTTTTATTTTACAACTTTTGGGGGGTTTTTAGACGTTAAGTTTTTCATTTACCTCTTTTTACTTTATTTTCTATTAGTACTGATCAATCTTTGGAACCTGAGCGGTTGGAAAGGCAAAAAAAGATATCTTGGTTAAAAGAGAAAGTAAAGAGTTTACAGGATCAAGAAATTACTGTCAATCAAGATATTGAACAGTTTCAGCAAGCCATAGAGAAGAACAAAGAAGAACATACCAGAATTAAGTAAGTTTCAATGTTTTGGAATTGCTTTTAGTGTGCTTATTTTGTTTTCATCACAAGTTATCTTTTTAAATCCCTCTTCTAAGCCTTTTACCAATTATTAATAGCACTTTGGGATTCAGCAATTTAGAGGATTCCTAGACTTTGTCACTGTTGAATTCCCCCCCTTTTTTTAAAAAGAATATTGCTAAGTTTGAGTATTTCTTACCATTGTTTTCTAGCAGTACACGTTATTATTTTCAGCTAAAGAAATCTGCTTTTAGTTCCATTGTGGCTGATGCACCCATTGGTGTACAGGTATTAGAATTAGAGGAAAAGGACAAATAAATTTCTCTATAACGAATCTGTTATTTTCCCACATATTTTCAGGAGAGAAGAATTAGATGTAAAGCATACACTGAACTACAACCAGAAGCAACTGAAAGAACTGAAAGATAGTAAAACGGATAGACTGAAAAGGTTTGGGCCTCACGTTCCAGCTCTGCTTGCCGCAATAGACGACGCTCACAGGCGCGGACAGTTCACCTATAAGCCTATAGGCCCTTTAGGTATTTGTCATCATTCACTTAAAATATAATAACATTAGAAATAAGTCCTCATTTTAAGGATGGAGTGCATTGAAACTATTTTAAATTTGTGTTAAAGAAATAAGTAGTTCTATGTTGACTTGTACAGATTTTAAGAAAATGATGTTATTTCATGACTTTATTTTTTTGTATTTAAAATAGTCAAAGGAAAGTAACTTGGGAAGAGAAATTGTAATTGAGTTCAAGGGTCTAGTTCTGATATGTTTTTAAATCCTTAATAAGTAAATTAAAGTAAATAAGTTAATAATGTAAATAAATGTAGAAATAGAAATAAATATCACTAATTTGATTGTAAGAGGTTAGTAGCAATAAAAACCAGTACATGATAAAATAAAATAAAAACCAAAACATTGTCAAAAAAAGTTGCTCACCACCTGATGTTTCATAATCTTTTTTTTTTTTGAACGGTGGTGGGGGGATGTTTGAGGGTCATCTGGCGGTGCTCAGGGGTTACTCCTTGACTCTGCATTCATGAATTACTCCTAGCAGTACTTGGGAGACCATCTGGGATTCCTTGGATGAATCTGGGTCACCGCATGTAGCGCAAGATCCCTCCCCACTGTACTATCTCTCTGGCTTCAGTTTTTCATAATCCTTATAAAAGAACTTAACCTTTCCCATTGAAATTAGGCTGCACTGTTTGTCTTATACCAGCTGTAAGATCTAGAATTACTTAATTCATGAACAGTTTTTTCTTTTTTTGGTTGGATTATTATCTCTGATTCTGTACCTTAGGTAAAAATAATGCTATAAAAATAACTATCTTCAATAGTTATTTTTGAATAGCTTCATATTATACCATACAATAAAGTATAATATGGGTAATGTACTATATTAAATTTTACCAGGGGACATAAAAATTTGTGCTTGGGGCTTATTCCTTACTCTACTCAGAGATCAGTACTGGTGGGGCTTGACGGGGAGTCATGTGGGATGCTGGGAATTGAACCTGGGTTGGCTGCTTCATTGTCTTAACTCTCCGGTCCCAGTATATTAAATACTGTAGCACTATAGCACTGTCGTCCTGTTGTTCATTGATTTACTCAAGCAGGCACCATTAATGCCTTCATTGTGAGACTTCTTGTTAACTGTTCTTGGCATATCGAATATGCCACGGGTAGCTTGCCAGGCTCTACCATGCGGGTAGAGGAATTGTATTTGAGTTTAGTGGTTTAAATACTATAGTGTCTTTTCATTAAAATTTTACCGTTTGCCACGATCTATTTTAATGAATAAAGAATATTTATCATCTTAATCTGAGTTCCTAAAGGTAGTTACTTTTACAGAAAATAATACAGATTGTATAAACCATTTGATTTGATTTTTCAGAGCAGCAGAGACTAGAATAGCATATTAGGAGAAATCTGAAGAGTTAGCTTCTCACCCTCCCCCCCACGCCCCTGTATTTGATGGACTTTCTGCCTATTGTGTCCAATGAATTCATGGGAATTTCCGGAACCATTAAAATAGTCACTGTCACTGTCATCCCGTTGCTCATCGATTTGTTTGCTCGGGCACCAGTAACATCTCTCATCGAGAGATTTATCGTTACTGTTTTTGGCATATCCAATATGCACGGGTAGCTTGCCAGGCTCTGCCACTCGGGCTCGATACTCTCGGTAGCTTGCTGGGCTCTCCGAGAGGGACAGAGGAATCAAACTCGGGTCGGCCACGTGAAAGGCAAACGCCCAATCGCTGTGCTATCACTCTAGCCATTAAAATTATATAGGTACTAATTTTAAACCTGCTTCTTATGAAAATGTTTAGAAGTCATTTGTGAATTATTTTTAAAAGTTACATTGGTATTTCAGAATAAGAACTTATGGAACCTTTTTTTATAATTGTTCCTTTTAGGAGCTTGCATTCACCTTCGGGACCCTGAGCTTGCTTTGGCTATTGAATCCTGTCTGAAAGGTCTTCTGCAGGCCTATTGGTGTCATAATCATGCTGATGAAAGAGTACTTCAAGCACTGATGAAAAAGTTTTATTCACCAGGGACCTCAAGGCCACAGATTATTGTTTCTGAGTTTCGGAAAGAAATGTATGATGTAAGACACAGGTAAGACCATAGTCATTAAACTCATCATGGGGATGAGCAATGGTGCGTGGATAGGGTGTTTGTCTTGTACGTGGCTGACCTGGATTTGATTCCTAGCACCCTGTATGGTTTTCTAATGGTAGTGAACCCTGAGTGCAGAGCAGGAATAAACTCTGAGCACCCCTAGGTATCACCCCCAAACCAAAAATAAGTAAGTTCGTCATATGCCACGTCAAAGAATCAAACCAGCTCTGGGCTGGGAAGAGAGTACAGCAGGTAGGATGCTTGCCTGGTCTGCAGCAGATCCATGTTCATGCCTGCCACTCCAGAAGGTTCCGTGAGTCCTGCAGGGAGTGATACCTGAGCCCAGAGTCGGGAATAAGTTCTCAGCATTCCCAGGTGTGGCCCCCAAGAATTAAACCAATTTATGTTAGCCTTACCTAGGTGCTCATTTGTAAATTGCTGGTAAGCTGCTGCTTTCATTTCAGTTGCAGCGTAGGAAGTGCCCGGCTGAGCTGCGTAGCACTTTCCTTTAAGGTCTTTCCCAGGAGATCTGTTGTGGGGAACAATACGGGGAAACAGATGGAGCTGGGATAGAAACTATACTCACGGGGAAATGACGGGGACCTACGGAGGCCATGAAAAGGGAGGTCCAGGGAGGTCCTGAGGAAGGACTTTGGCATTTGCTGCATTTCAGCTCTCAGTACTTTCACACATTCCAGAAAGAGCATTATGGATTATTTTCTTTATTGACTCTAACAAGCCTTCTTAGAGGCACAATAACCAGCTGTTTTCTTTGGTCCCCTCTGACTAACCAACCTGTTTTTTTCAACACATATTCCTGAACACAGGTTGCATTTAAATTTTTTTCCTCCCATTTTTTGCCTCCTTTGGAATAATAGCATATTTAGCTAAATAATAAAAATAATAAAATAATAACTAAGCTATCTGAAATATCACCTTTCTGAAATGATAGCTAACGTAATTCATGTACATCCATGTTTGTGTAATCACGAAGCAGCTAGGAATCCCGCTCCCCCGTCTGGGACAGCTGATGCCATGGGTGGACTAAGGAGGAAACGAGGGCCAGACTGGCGATCAGTTGCCATTTATTGCATTCTCCCACCTTCCTGTTCCAGTCCCACTAAGCCCCTCATTCCCATCTCTTCCTGTCTCCCTCGCTCATCTCTCCCCGCTCCAGCTCCTGCCTCTCTCTGCTCCCTTCCCAACTCCCCAGCATTGGGGGGTAGCACGATCAACATAGCAAAGCCATTCCTGACAGTCTGCAGCCAGGGGATCAGCTCAAGGGAGGAAATACCACCCAGGGGCTTTCCTCTTTTCCTTAGTCCAGTAACTTAGCATCTTAATTCTACTTTTTAATGTTAGTTTTGTGTGGATACAGTAAGAGATACATTAAGCTTGTAGGGTGGCTCTCCTGGGGATGTCTCGCTATAGATCTCAGACCACAGTGCTCAAGCCAGATTAATCTTTCCTAACCCTAGTAGGTTCATGATTTAGTTGTTACTTTTTGGATCATGACAGAATTTGTCCGTGACCATGCTCTTATAGTTATGTATTATGGCGCTTTGGCCTGGACAGTTTCAATGCGAGGGTACCTCACTACTTGCCCTAGGTCCATCCAGGCCCTCATTGGGACCCTGCTTTTGGAGTGCCAGGAAGTAAGGGCAACTGAGGGCATCTGAGTCGAGAGAACAGATACCCAGGAGTGAATATTATTTGGAGTCAGTTGACTCCCAAGTTAGAAAAGCATAGTGTTTTCAACTGTCTTCCTGTGTGTACAAAAAGGACTTTACTCTGCATTAAATATGGAAAGGACTGAAGGAGAAGAGAGAAGCACAGTCTGATTAGGAGATAAAGGTGATTGAGCGCTTGGGAGAGGGGAGCACAAAGAAGGAGATTACAAATAAACACAGAGGAATGGGGCCACTGTGATGGGAGTTACCCAGTAAACCTAAGCTCCCTGTGGCAAGGCAGAAAGGACAAACCAATGTTACCCTACACATATTCATGGTTCACTTTGAGCAGTTCCTAGTGCTTAGTATTCTGTCAGTGTTGGCTTAAAAAGAGCCTTATCACAGGGCCAGAGAGGTCGCACAGTGGGCAGGGCTCTTGCCCTATACGTGGTTGAACCCGGTTCAGTCCCTGGCATCACATCAATCCCCTGAGCTCTGCCGGGAGTGGTCCCTGCGCACAGGGCCAGGCGGAAGACCTGCGTGCCACTAGAGTGCCCTGACAGATAGGAACTCGTTACAGGTATGTCTTCAGATACGTATTTGCGGTTTGAAAATCACTTTTTCTTTTTCTCCTTTAGAGCTGCCTATCATCCAGAGTTCCCAACAGTTCTCACAGCTTTAGAAATCGATAACGCGGTTGTTGCCAATAGCCTCATTGACATGCGGGGGATAGAAACAGTGCTGCTAATCAAAGTAAGACTGCATGCTTGCTGCCTGGTGTGAGGTCTACATTCTAAACACTGGTGGCTGCGTAAATTCTTACTCTCCATTTCTTATCATACAGTGTTTCGTATGTTTTACCATTGTTTGTGTTACCTCATAGGAAGATACAATCATAGAACTGAAAGATATGTTTTCCGCTCCAGAGAATAACTTTCAGATATTCTTTGAGAAGCAATTTATGATATATAATTATTATTATTATTATTTTGTTACAGACAGGCATAAAACTTTTTGCTCTCTTTTGATTTGCCTAAATAATTCCAGACTTGTCCTACATACTTCAGTGTACTAATCTTTTTAGGAATAAACTGTTGATTTGCGTCTATTCTACAGGGCACAAAAGACTAAGATTTAAATGATCTGGTATAAAGTCAGTATTTTCATGTGAAGTACTTAAGATTATTTTTTAATTTGAAGTTGGTGTGAAAACACTTAAAGTATCAATTGCTCATGAAGTATTGTTTCTTAAACGATTTCGTAGTTTTTTTATTTTTTCTTAATCTTGAAGTTTTTATTTTTTGAAACTAACTTGAAGGAATTTTTCCATTCAGATGTTTAAATGAAATTATCTTTGGGCTGTCATATGGCAGGGCCCTGGGTTCCACGACATTGCGCTCCCAGGCACCCTTGGGAGAAGTGTCCCAGTGATGTTCTGAAATAGTTGCTTTAAAAATGTTTTGCCATCCTTAAAAAATGTATTTTTCCCGTTTATTCTTTCAGAATAATTCTGTAGCGCGTGCAGTAATGCAATCCCAAAGGCCACCCAGGAATTGTAGAGAAGCTTTCACTGCCGATGGCGATCAGGTTTTTGCAGGACGTTACTATTCATCTGAAAACACAAGACCTAAGTTCCTGAGCAGAGATGTGGATTCTGAAATAAGGTTGGTAGACGGTATAGCTTCAATATTTATCCCACTTTCCTCTGGCATATCCTTCCATTCCTGATACTCTGTTCACAGTCATTTGGCCCAGAAGATGGCTCAGCGGATTAAACTGTAGCCAGCAAGCGTTAGTCAGAAGTTCGGACCCCATTCCTGCCGCAGGTCCTGTGGCAGTTGCTGAAGAGTTGTTTCCCATCAAATCTACAGTTGTGTTTTTTGAAATTCATATTTAATAGGTATCTTTTTTATAGTAACAGATAACCTTTAGTCAGTGAAGGTCTCCCCAAGAAAGTTTAGCACATACTTTATTCCAGCAGCTGATGTTGAGCTGGATTTTTTTTATTTTGTCACTGGTTCAACTAGTAAATCTCTGAGAATGCAAAGTCATTTTAACTTCCTTCAGACTCTTGTATTTTCATGGTACTGTGGACATAAGACACATTGTTCTATTAAAATGTTAATGATTTTTTTTTCTTCATTGAATTCTTTCATGTTTTCGTTCTATATATATCTTTTCTTAACACTCTACACAAAGACTGCCACTTACAAGTATTACTAATGAAGTAAATTAATAAACTCCAGCTTGGCTCCAGTTTTAAAAGTATAGATATTTTGTGAAAACTCTGTATTTTCTTATTTTCTTATTGCTAACTTGAAGAATTTTATTCTCTTCATTTTGCAAATAAACTACTACAAGCTTTTACTTTGCTTTTTGGTAAATATTCAGAAGTAGACCTAAAACGTATTTTATTGTCTCTAACAAGTGACCTGGAGAATGAGATTGAAAATAAGAAGGCTCAGATATTAAATCTTCAACAACATTTGTCTGCCCTTGAAAAGGATATTAAGCACCAGGAAGAAATTCTTAAAAGGTGCCAACTACATTATAAAGAATTAAAGGTAAATAATTGCACTCAATTTCTTGTTGTCAGACTATCACTTCCGAGTTACCCAAGATTGGGGCCAAAGCAGTAGTATAGTGAGTTGGGTGCTTGTCTTGTACACAGTCAATCCGGGTTTGATTCCTGACACCACGTATGGTCCCTGAAGCCTGCCAAGAGTGATCCCTGATTGCAGAGCCAGGAATGAACCCTGAGCACTGCCAGGTGTGGCCCCAAAGCCAAAAAAGTAAAAGCAAGTTACCTTAAGATCCTACTGTTCATTTAATTAGATGAGTAGTTCTCAGATTATTATTTTTTTTATAATGTAGGAGTACTGCTATTTATTCAGCCATTGACTAAGCTGATTGAATTGGGCATAAACTCCACCTTACTTTTTCTTTATTCAGAATGTTAATTTTGTTATTTCATTATTATTTTTTCCCCTTTTTATTGATTCGCTGTGAGATACAATTACAAAGCTTTAATGTTTGAGCTTTGGTCATCATCAAACACCCATCCCTTCACCAGTGCATGTTTTCCACCACCAAAATCCCCAGTATACCGCACCCCCCTTCCAAACCTTCCCCTGCTGTGTGGTGGACAATTTCCCCTACTCTCCCTGTACTTTAGTTACATTCACTATTTTGACACCAGTCCCACCACTCAAACCTGCCGAAAAGGCAATGCTAGATGATTTGTTTTGTATTGCTTGTTATGGATAGAATATAATGACCAGGAAATTCTGTGTCATTCTCTTCCAGGAGCTGTAATTTATAGTCTCTGGGTATTGGCTGTTGATGAGATTACATGGTGCCGGGGCAGTTTTTGGGTGTGACTGCCAAATACTGGGGACCTGCGGGGAGGAGGCCTAGTCCCAATCTAAGCGGGTTTGGAGATCTCAGTCACAGTTCCTGCTTACCTCTGTACCACTGGCCCTAACTGCATCTTTTGATCTCTTTTGAGATTTATGGGTCTCTGAAATAGGGCCAATAAATGAGCTTATATAGCTGAACCGGCAGTGGTTTGTGGGTGTGGCTCCCACATACCTAACTTTTGACTGTTTAATTTCTTGGTAAACTTGGCCCCAAGTTGTTGGGGTCTAGCCAAAGGTACAGCAGCAATTTTGGGGGTATCTGGAAGTCTGAAGGCACCATCAGGCTGCTGATGTACTCGCCCCGAAGGTACAGGTTGACCTGCTGGCAGCACCACACCCTCAGATTATTTTTTAAATCAAGGTCCTTTAAAGTCTTTTTTTTTTTCTTTAAGTATGGAACGCTTCTCGGATTTGCGGATTTGCACAGGAGCTATGCTAATCTTCTCTGTTTCGGTCCAGTTTCAGTATATATGCTACCGAAGCGAGCACAAGCTCCCTTAAAGTCTTGAGATTTTACTTGTGTGATGTTTATCAATATTTGCTTTATTAAAAATTAAAACATAGGAATATTCTTTGTAAATAGTAAATTTTTGCTAACTTGAATAGCACTTTATGAAAAATGACTATTTCCCAAAATCAAACATACTTTAGTCAAATGACTGCCATATTTTCTATTTTAAAATCAAATTTTACCACACAAGCTTCTGTAGTTTGTTGCATCATAACAAGACAATCTCTTGTATACTCCTGAGAAAATACTAAACATTGAGCTATGGAAATAACTTTAACCTTGGGACTATTATGAGTCTCAGGGACACCAAGGAGTGTCTTCATTGTTTTTGCATGGGAAGGGATTAGCAATAAGGTCAACGTGTGGTGGACTTTACATAGAACTTCTGTTTGCTCATTCAGCACTAATGTTTCCCTTACATTCTATGGAATATTGCTTTCCTGTAAAGCAGGTTTTTTGTGAATTAATGTACTTTGTGGATTCAGTATTTCTTTTTAGTTTCGATTTTTGTATTGCTCATTTGAAGGGACAGAGTTGCCCAGGGATGGTCAGCCAGGCTCTGAGGCTGCTGTTTCCGTGCTGGGCTGTGTGCTGCAGGGGCTCACTGGCGCCAGGGTGAAGCTCCGAGTCCTTCTGCCTACAGAACATGCTCTCCAGCTCTTTGGGCTAATTTTTAATTTAATTTACCATCATTTTGAACTGGAGCACAGTGGGTAGGGCGTTTGCCTTGCACATGGCCGACCCAGTCCCTCTCGGAGAGCCGGCAAGCTACAGAGAGTACCCCACCCACACGGCAGAGCCTAGCAAGCTACCCTTGGCATATTTGATATGCCAAAAACAGTAACAAGTCTCACAGTGGAGACACTACTGGTGCCTGCTCGAGCAAATCGATGAACAATGGGACAACAGTGCTACAGTGCTAACCATCATTTTAGAAGTTATTGATTATTGATTTTTTTAATGTTATTGAAATCTAAAAAATCTTAAATTTTCTCTTTCAGATGAAAATTAGAAAAGGTATTTCTGAAATTCGGGAGCTTGAAAATATAGAAGAACACCAATCTGTAGATATAGCAACGTTGGTAAGATTTTTTTTTTCCCCTCTCAATTTAAGTGTAATTCTAAAGGATAAATGTTTTAGGCTGATATCATCTTAGCACCAGCATTTTGGAGTTTACTGCTTTTCAGTTGAACCTGCTTTTTATGAATGCTGCCTTCATGTACAATTAAAGTAGAAACTACTTGGTTTAGGGCTAAGATCCATACAGTAATTGTGTAATAATCAATTTTGTCTCCTGTTATCTGAGATAAAATTATCAATATTTAATTGTCTGTAACTTGTGGCCCATCAAACCTATAGTAGTATTATTTGGAATTAATGGATATCATATATTAATAGATATCTTTTAACCAGTAGTACTTTGTTTCTGCATTGTTTTTTTTGTTTTCCAAGTAAGTTTATCACATATTTTGTTACTTTTAATTTTGGAGGGGATTAATATTTGACATCTAGCTTAGCTTCTCTTGAGTTGTAAATGAACAGTCACAAACTTTTGTTAAAATGAACAGTTTTAATTAAGTATCTACATTATACTAATTACTACATTAAATATTGGAGTTTAACTGACAAAATAGATAAAATCACGCCATTTTGTCATTTTATTTTAATAAGAATGTGTTTTCATTGTTAGTAATCTTATTTCCTCTAATTTCCATGCATAGGAAGCAATACCATGACCACATATTATAATCTGGTGATAATTTGATTTTTATGATGCTGTCTGTATAATTCTTATTTTCTTTTTTCCATAATCTAGTATCTCTTAGGATTTCTGGGTGGGTCTGCATTGAAATGCTTTGATATTATTGCAGAGATAAATTTTTACGTTATAATTTTCTTTTTTTTTCTTTTTGGGTCACACCTGGCAGTGCTCAGGGGTTACTCCTGGCTCTGCACTCAGGAATCACCCCTGGCAGAGCTCAGGGGACCATATGGGATGCTGGGAATCGAACCCGGGTGGGTTGCGTGCAAGGCAAATGCCCTACCCACTGTGCTCCGGCCCCGGTTTTCTTTTTATTTCTTGAATAGTAAATAAATCTTTGCTTTGAAACTCCCAGAAAAAAAAATAATCTTGTTTTCTTATAGAGTATTTCTGGTTTAAAATTTTAATATGTATAGCAAATTTCTTAAAGGTATGGACCGTTTTATTTATTTACTCAGCATCTGTCACGTTTTCTGAACAAGGCCCTTTGGTCTCGGGCCACACTCGGTATCTCCCTGGCCAAATCCGTGCTTAGGAGTGAAGCCTGGCTGTGCTCGGGTTATCATATGTGGTGCAGGATTCCGTGATGTCAGCCACATGCAAGACCAAGTGCCTCACCCTCTGAACTGTGTCTTTGTTCCTCAGCACACTACATAGTGAGAGAAAGAGCTAAGTAGGGGGCCCGAGAGCTAGTATAGCAGGTAGAGCTCTTGCTTTATACATGCCAACATGGGTTCTATCCTCTGTACCCTGTATGGGCTCACCTGCCCCCAGCCCCTCTAGGAGTGATCCCTGAGCACCACAGGGATGGCTCAGAAAGTGAGAGTAAATTAAAGGCTAGAGGCTCCAAGGATTTGGCACATGCTCTGCATGTAGATGTCCAGGGTTTGATCCCCAGCTCCACACGGTCCCCTGAGTACCCCAGGGAATACCCCTTGATCACTGCAGTGCTTTGTGTCCTAAAAGTCACCACTTGTTTTGACTTTTTTTTTCCCTTTGTCCTAATTTATCATTAAGGGTATAGAAATATTCTAGTATTTTTTATGTTCATCTTTAGCCTATGGATTCTTTCAGAATTGTATGTACTGTTTTTCTATAGGATAGAGCATTTTAATTAACCCCGTGTGCTTTGTAAATATTAACCAGGAAGATGAAGCTCAGGAAAACAAAATCAAAATGAAAACGGTTGAAAAAAATATGGAGCAACAAAAGGAAAATATGGAACATCTTAAAAGTGTGAAAGTAGAAGCAGAAAACAAGTATGATGCAATTAAGCAGAAAATTAATCAATTATCAGAGCAAGCAGATCCTCTTAAGGTATGTCCATCATTATTATATGTGAATTTTATGTCTTAATTTGTATTCAGAGTATTCACTAGATAAGTTTAACTGAACAAAGTCTTAGTTAAATATGAATATAGCCACATGAAAATGGAGTGTATTAATCAAATTTTTACCATTGAAACAATTAGAACTCAGTACTTTGGCTCTTGCTTTATGAGAAAAAAATTGACAAATTTCTTTTTTTCCAAACACTGCAGTTTTTATTCTCTGTTTATTTTATGCTGTTCTCTTTTAGAACCAGAATCAGGGACATCTCACTTTGCTTCATTGTTTCTATGTTTATCTTTCTGTTGTCCCAACATTTCTTAACAATAAAACTTGGGTTAATAAAATTCAACCTAAAAAACAATGCTAGTTGATTCTATTTATTATTATGTTTCAGTTAACACTCATTTTTTCTTGGCTCATGCTTTTAAATAGGAAAATACAATTACTTAACAGTTACATTTGTGATGTAAATTTTTCCATGTTGTTTAATGACTTTATTATCAATCGCTTGTTATTCTTTTTGTGACTAACTCAATTATTCACAGAGCTTCAAGTTTCATTTATAATAACACTATAAAGAATATTTTAGAGTAAAGGGATATATTGATATTATTTAAAAATCCCTCCCCCCCACCCCAGGGATAGTACGGTGGTGCAGTGGAGAGGGCTCTTGCCTCGCACGTGCAACTTTGATTCCCACTGTACCACGCGTGGCCCCCAGAGTCCTGGCAGGAATAATTCCTGATCATAGAACCGGTAGCCCTGAGCACCACTGGGTGTGGCCCCAAAGCAAACAAATAAATAAATATAAACCGCCCCTCTTTTTACAGGAAAACTAGCCCCCATTTGAATAAAAAATTAGGTAAAAAGTTAAAAATAATTTGCACATATGTGGTTTTTAGCTATAATTGTCTTCATTTTAAAATTATGTCTTCTGTAATTTTTGGTTGGGAGAATATTAAAGGAAGCTAGAGAGTTGCATAGGGAAAAAGTCCTCTTTTTTCTTTTCTTTTTTTTTTTTTTTTTGCTACAGCAACCCTGGTGTTGTGCAGATGCTCCCCTTGGGGCCCAGGGAGTCTCGGGGTGCTGGGTTTGGACCCAGGCTTCTGCACGTGCTCCAGCTCTTCGCATATATCGCCCTCGCCCCTAGAAACAATAATTGATGTTTCTGGTGGATTTCTTCCATTTGGTTGGGATTTTTGCCTGCCAAAATAACCCAAGGTAGTTTTGAATATATTTTCTGTTTGGGATGATTGGTGTCCTTTGTTTTAGAGAACAGCACTGTAGCACTGTCGTCCCATCCTTTGATTTGCTCAAGCGGGCACCAGTAATGTCTCCATTGTGAGACTTGTTACTGTTTTTGGCATATCGAATATGCCACGGGTAGCTTGCCAGGCTCTGCCATGCGGGCGGGATACTCTTAGTAACTTGCTGGGTCAGCCATGTGCAAGGCAAATGCCCTACCGGCTGTGCCAAGTGATGGGTTAACTGATTAATGAGAATATAAAACTTAGATTTGTAAGTAGCTTAAAATGGGGAGTGGCTTAACGGGCTAGTGTGCCTGTTTTGCACTCTGGAGGTCCAGGTTTGTCCCTGGCACCCCATGATTCCCCACGCACCACCAGGACAAACTCTGACTCTGAAACCCCATTTCAGGAACAGCTCCTAACCACCTCCACGTGTGGCCCAAACGCCTAGAAAAGTTAAACTTTTAAAGTTTAAAAGTTAAACTTTTAAACTTTTAAAGTGAAGAAGGATATTTAGAATGATAGTATAGAGAAAGACATGAAAGATAACTGCTATAGGAAATCAAAACCACAAAGACAGAGCTCGGGATAGAAAAGAGGACAAAACACTGGAGAGGTAAAACAGGGAGTCAAGTGCTTTTCATGTAGCTGACCTCAGTTCGGTCACCACACATTATCCCCTCAGCACTGGCGGGGTTACTCTTCAGGACAGAGCCAGGCATTGCCTCTGAACACCACAGGTTGTGGCCCCAAGTACCCTACTCCCCAAAATTTTGTTATGAATAGAAGATATCATTACGTCAATAAAATAAATATATCAGTAGCAGACAAGGTAAAATTCAGAACTCATTAGAGTAGTGAAGTTATGACAAAGATTTAAAAAGATTTCACATGCTTAAAAACAATGTAAGTCAAAATGGTGAAATTTTTTGAAACAGTGGATTAGCACCTAAATTTTTTTTATCCCCAATTTAAAATTTAAATCAGAAAATGATGAAGAGTACATTGTGTTCTGTTCTTTTAGGGACCTCTAGGCTAAAGCAACTCCTGGAATTGGGAGTCCATAAATAAGTTCAAGCGCAGAAAATATGGGCAGAAGGCAATAAGAATTCTTGGTCTTAGCTCTTTGCCTTGGCTGCAAATTACTGAAAGCTAGGAGGTGAGTCCTTCAGCGAACCTGCATGCAATCGGCCACGAGCCGAGAGGCTTTGTCTTCACAGCACACGTCACACTAGCCGTCAGTCCTAACACAGGACCGAGGACTTGGCTAACAAAATGATGGACAACTGTTAACCGTGATATTTTAGCAGTTTCTCAGTATGATTTGTTTGCTTTTAGGACTGTGGTTCATATTGAAATGTTTTTAGAACTTTTCCTGAAATTTAGTTCACTTTATGCACTTTAGTTCATTTTAAACATTTGCTCTCATTGTGAATCTCGTTTGTTGGACAGAGTGTGACCGCAAGTAAGCTTGCGGAGAGAGTTGGTCTGCATAGATGGAGTAGGAGAACCCCTTAGAGCCAGAGAAGGCAGTTTCTGTGGATTGATGGGATGATGCCTTTGAAAGTTTCAAGAGCTAATGTTCTGTTGTTCTTTTTTTGTTTGTTTGGGTCACACCTGGTGATGCACAGGGGTTATTCCTGGCTCATGCACTCAGGAATCACTCCTGGCAGTGCTCAGGGGACCATATAGGATACGGGAATCAAACCCAGGTCGGCCGCATGCAAGGCAAACGCCCTACCCGCTGTGCTATCATTCCAGCCCCCTCTTGTTTTTTTAAAGCCTGTTAATTTGAAACTTAGGAGAGTAATACACACGGGTAATTCTCAAATATTGTTTAGTAATTAAGTTGCTTATTTAAGCGCCTTTTTGTTTATTTGTCAGAGGGGTGTGGGGATGGGCACACCCTGCATGCACAGAGCTTACTCCTGGTTCTGAGCTCAGGCATTCTTCTGGCAGCCGTGGGTGGCCATTTGGGATGCTGGGGACACACCTGGGCTGACCGTGTGCGAGGCAAGTGCCCTCCTACTGTATGATCTCTGCAGCTCCCATTGAAGCACCCTGAGAATGAAACTTCCAAGTGGTTTTCTTTTTTCTAGCTTTTCAATCTCTTGCTTTGTGGAGCCCGAGAATTGTGGGCTCCTTGGGATCCAGCCTTAGGCTCCCGTGTTGAAAGCATGCCCTTCAGACCCTTGAATCGTTGGACCCCATCAGTCTATGTTTTAAACTTTCAACTTCAACTTCTTTAAGTTATAAAGTTAAAACTCCCAGTAAAATGCAAATTAACAAAATGCTTTCTTGCTCCCATTTGTTTTATATTTGAAAATACCCAGGGCATAAGTTTATTAATGACAAATTGAATAACCAGGATAAACAGAGGAAAAGGCAGTTCATTTCATCCTATAAAATTAAACCTTTTCTTTCCAAAATTGGAAGAAGGATTTACCTGCACAAATGTGTTACCATTGGCACCATAGAGCTAAATTCTTTCTTTAAGGAAAATTTAGCTCTCTTTATTTTAACTTTGTGCCAAAAATGATTGGCAAATGTGTGTTTACGCCATTCCAATTTTCTGTTAGTATTATCTCTTATTATATAAATTGCGTGCATTTTCTTTTATTCTCTTTGAAGTAAAGGAACTGCTCATCGCTATCTTATATGGATCACTGGGTTTCTTGGGTATTTTGGGTTTTATGTGAAGCAAAAGTTTATTGGGGAAATAAAGGGAGGGAAGAAGAGACGTAGATTTAGTTACATGCTCAAGAGAGAACCTGGGCGTCTCCAGAATGGAGAGAAAGCCAAGTACATATGCCAAGCAAGGGTGTGTGGGTCGTTTCCCTGGAAAGTAGAAATGCGCCCTCAGGTATGAAAGTCCATATTCTAAGACAGGAGATCCAGGCAGATCGTGTGCATCCGTGTTTTAGTTTTTAGCAGGACACTTTTTAGGGGTTGGGATTGCACACAGTAGTGCTCACGGCTTACTTCTGGCTCTGTGCTCAAGGATCACTCCTGATGGGACTCAGGAAACTGAGTGTGGTGCTGGGTTTTGAACCCAGGCCAGCAGTCGTAAGGTAAGCGTCCTACCCACTGTACTATCTCTGGCCCATAACACAACTCCCTTATAAGAATGGCAGATTTGCTTGCATGCTGCTGGCCTTGGTTTGATCCCCAACACCCCATACGGTCACCCCTGAGAACTGCCAGGAGGGATTTCCTCAGAGCAGAGCCAGAAGTAACTTCTGGCCATCGCAGGGTGTGGCCCAGAAACAACCAAAGACAAAAGAAAGCTATGTCTGAGGTCTGTAAAAGGTGATAGTTATTTTTAGCAGGATAAATAAGATGCCTTTAATTGTGGTTTTAGGTAAGGAAATACCCTTAGTCCTGTTACAAAGGGTAAATATTTCCAGTCCTTAAATACTTCACAGGTTCTTTTTGTGTACGTAGAAGTCTTTCAAAATTCTGAATTGCAGCATAGACTGCAGGCATGGCCGCCCGAGGCTGCCGCTGTGGCCTTTGTGACCCCTAGAACCACTGGGGAGGCCCCCCAAGTTAAACAATGTTCTCCCAACAGAAGAACTCTTAAAAAGCACAGTGTAAAAGAAGAGTTTTATTTGGATAGAATTTGCGTATAACATTATGTGGGTGTTGAGTTTGGTATGGGGCCAGTGAGAGTGAGTGATGGGCAGGGTGCTTGCATGGCACGCGCCCAGCCCGGGTCCAGTCCCTGGTATTGCCATATGTGATCTCTGAGCACGGAATCAGCATTAAACTCTATGCACAACCTTAGGAGGTAAGTATTGCCCAGAGGGCCTCACATGTGGCTCAGACACACACACACTCACACAAACACACACACACACACACACACACACACACACACTACAGATGCATTCACTTGGTTAAGGTTCAGTACGTATATAGGTTTTCAACTACACAGAACGTAAACTTAATGCTCAAAAGTTTTTCTCCTGCTATTTCCCTTTGTATCATTCCCTTCCCACATCCTTGTCCTTGTCTCCAGGAACCCACTCTGCTTTCTAGTAATATAGTTTGTACATTTTCATAATTATGTGTAATAAATTAACATATTCTGTCCCTTGCCTTTTTTCAGTTTGTTCTTTTTCAGAATCTACACTGTTTATCACATAGTACATAGAGTATTAGTATTTTTTGAAAAAAAAAAATAATTATAGGGCCTGGGAGATGGTACAATGGGTAAGGCACTTGCCTTGTACATGGCTGACCCAATTCAATCTCTGCCATCCCATCTGAGCTCTGCCAGGAGTGATTGCTAAGTGCAGTCAGCAGTAACCCCTGAGCACTACCGGGTGTGGCCCAAAGACAAAAATTAAAAGTTAAAAAAGTAAGAAAGCAGTGATTGTGTTTTATGAGGAAGAGAAAAACAAGTATATATCATACAAGTTACTGTTTATCATACCTATCCACATTGTTTCTTAAATCAGTAATTTATTCCCTTAAATTGGTGATTTATACTTCACTGTGTTTAATATGACACAGTTTGTTTTTTTCATTTTCTTAATGATTATCTGATATGGTATCCAGTTGGGAACTATTACAAATAAAGCAGCTCTGAACCTTTGTGCATATCTTTAATATATCAAATTAGATGAGCAAAATCTAACATATTAACCTTATAATGTTGACTTTAAGATCAAGACCTTAATAAAGGATTTTAGGAACCCCAAGCCTACCAAACTCCTGAATAATTTGAAAACCCAACAAATATTATAAAACTGAAATTAAGAAAAAAATTGAAATTATGCATCGTTTTTTAACGTAATGGAATCACACTGAAGATTGTTAATAGCAAGATAGCAGATATTTCAAAGCTAACAAGTTTAATCATGGTCCAAAACAGTGTTTAAGAGAAAATTTTTTAATATTTTGTACCAAGCTAAAGCAAAAAGCAGTTTACCAGAATTTATGGCCGATGGCTATGCCGATACTCAGAATTTTGTAGTACTGAAGATTATATTAGACAGTTTTGCAGAAAAGATAAGCAAGCAATACTCCGCACACATTTGTGATTTAAAAAGTAATCTTTTAAAGTAATCAACTGCAGCATGTTAAGGAGTATTCAGCCTGCAGATGACTAGAAAAAGCAATTATAACTTGTTTTCATCTTTTTTTTTCTTAGTCTAGTGTTGGAATTTCTCCTCAGTACATAAGGCAGGTCAAAGAAATAAAAGATACACAGCTTATGAGCGAAGAAATAAAAAGTTTTTGTTGCACATGACATAGAAATTAAAACTGTCTCTATTGCATATGACATAACTATGCAATCCCAGAATCTACACTAGAACTCAAACTAATAAATGAGCTCAGCAAAGATACAAATACAAACTTAGGGGGGAAATTCATTGTATTTTCATATGCTCACAGTGAACAGTGGCATTGTGATGCCACTCAGTTACTCCAAATAATGAAATGTTGCTATACAAATTTATTAGCATATCAACAGGACCTGCATCTTGACCATCCGTAAACATGGATTTGCCTGGTCTCAATTTTCCATATAAGAGAATCCCATGTTTGTGGGTTTCTTTGTGTTGGGGCTACACCTGATAGTGCTCAGGGGGTTACTCCTGGCTTTGCTCCCAGGGATCACTCTGTGTGGCTCGGGACTGTGGGGTGCCAGGGATCACACCCGGGGCAGTGGCATGCCAGGCAAATGCCCTGCCCTCTGCACTGTTGCTCTGGCCCCCCATGTGTGTTTTTTACCTTTGATATTTTCAGGGTTCTGCTAGGGTCTGAGTCCTTACTTTACTATTGCAGTGTCTCATAGTTTGCCACTCCATGGGTATTCCAAGTATTGCTTAATATTACTGAGGGCTTTTTAAAAGTCTCTTCTGTCTACTAATTTTTTACCTAAAACCTCTTTTTAAAATGTTTTTTGACATAGTTGCTAATGTTAAAATCCTTTCTCTATTCCAGTTCACCTGTTAAAAAAAATTAAAGAACTATCGCACTGTTGCACTGTCTTCCCATTGTTCATTGATTCCCTCGAGTGGGCATCAGTAATGTCTTCATTGTGAGACTTGTTACTGCTTTTGGTGTATCGAATACTCCACGGGTAGCTTGCCAGGCTCTGCCGTGTGGGCAGGATACTCTCAGTAGCTTGCGGGCTCTCCTAGAGGGATGGAGGAATCGAACCCAGGTTGGCTGCATGCAAGGCAAACACCCTACCCGCTATGATTTACAAAATTATTGATAGTTGCATTTTAGGCATATAATATTTGTGCCACGGCCAGTGTCAGCTTCCTTCCTTCCAGTTTTCTCATATTCCCTCCTCATCCCAACCGTCACCCGATTCCACGCCTGTCACCGTGACAGGCACATTGCAGAGTTCAGTGGCTGCAACCTGGTCTCATGTTTTCAGTGTTAAGTCTGTGCTGTGGATATATAACTATACCAGCTCACTTTACCTTTTTAAAAACAGTTTTTCTGTCAAATGACCTCTAAGTATCCCACACAAAACTAATTTCCTTCTTTTCTAAAAGAACATTAAAAACACCATAATCTTTGGAGACTTCTTATAAGAATTTAAATAGAATAATGTGATATGCAAGTTTTGGGGAATCCCTCATTTTTGTTCACACATAAAGATGTGAAGTCTTACACTTCTCTTTTCAAGCGGTATAAACAAACCCCTTTGCTTTAGTGAATTTTAGTGAGTGGATTTTATACCTCTGCTAGTAAATCTTTCATAGCAACCTTCTCTTGATAGATTGCTTTGACTCTTTTCAAACAGGATGAGTTAAACCTTGCAGACTCAGAAGTAGATAACCAGAAGCGAGGAAAACGGCATTATGAAGAGAAACAAAAGGAACACCTGGACACTCTGAATAAAAAGAAACGAGAACTGGATATGAAAGAAAAAGAGCTTGAGGTTATCCACTGTTTTTCTTTTTTCCTCGTTTACAAACCTAGTCATGATTAATTAAAGTAGGGTTTTTTTTTTAAGTATGTTCTCCTAATGTATTTCCAAACACGGCCCATGTGATGGACATATGCTTTGCAAAGAGCAACAGCTGTCTTGTTGGATCAGCAGAGGCGGAGACACAGAGAGTGTCTTGCCTGTGACTGTTCACATAGACCAAGTGAAGAGGGCCCTGGGCCTGCCTGCAGCAGCCCGCTTGTGCCTCTGCGTGATTTGGAGCCCGAGTCCTTCACTGCCCTCATAGTTCATCACGCGCCCAGTCCGGCAAGGGGGTAGCAGCTTCTAGTTAGAAAAAGACACTCCTTCCTCGGAGTAGTTGGGATGATGGTGAGGCTGGAATCGGGCTGCTTCTCACTGCACACCGTTGCTGCCGGCTGTCTAGCAGCAGCTGTCTTCCCAGAGCCCGGTGAGCTGAAGACGACCTTTATTTATTTATTTATTTATTTATTTATTTATTTATTTATTTATTTGCGTCACGCCCGGTGATGCACAGGGGTTACTCCTGGCTCTGCACTCAGGAATTATCCCTGGCGGTGCTCAGGGGACCATATGGGATGCTGGGAATCGAACCCGGTGAAGACGACCTTTAGCGAGTAGAGATGTTTTCCATACATCTTAGGGAAATGACTTAGACTCCAGATTCCATTGCTTTCTTTAAGACTCGTCACATGAAAATATAAACATGCTGTTTTTAAAGTATTTTACTTTTAGTCTTTAGTCCTTTAGTTTGTTTTCAGTGCTATTTGATATTCGGGTATCATCCTAAGACAAAAAGTTATGTCTAATTTTAGCACCCTGAATGTCTTTTTTTTTTTTGGTAATTTAAAGATTGTTTCGCTGGAAAGTTTGGGAGATTTTTGAAATTAATAAATTAGAATTAGAATGCAGTAAGACAGTTTCTGGGAAGATTTATGACTCAAACTAGTTCTCAGTATAGCGCTTACAAAAATTGTATTGATGTTAGATGTAATTAAAACGTACCTGAAAATACTTGTTCCAATTAAAAAAAAAAAAAACGTACCTGAACATAATTTCATAATCCTTGCATATATTGACACATGCAGTATAATGGTTGTTAAATCCAAGAAGGGTTTTAAATTTAATATTTTTTTCCCCCCTTAGGAGAAAATGTCACAAGCAAGACAGATCTGCCCAGAGCGAATAGAAGTGAAAAAGTCAGCATCAATCCTAGACAAAGAAATTAACAGATTAAGACAAAAGATACAGGCAGAGCATGCTAGTCATGGAGATCGAGAAGAAATAATGAGGTAGGTTGTCGGCAACTTCCTGCTCGTGTGTGTGTGTGTGTGTGTGTGTGTGTGTGTGTGTGTGTGTGTGTGTTTAAGATAAAAACTAGGTATTTTATATGTGCATCCTAAGTTTGGGTGACATTTGCTCTAGCAAGTAAGTTTGGCTAGTCTTATCAAATTTGATGTCCGTATCAAACTTCAAACTTAAGTCTCGTGGGTGCATTGCAAGCATCTTATCCTACTGTTGGGCACATCCCTTGCCCAAGTGGAGCCTTTTCTGGCCCATGCACTCAGGAATTACTCCTGGCGGTGCTCAGGGGACCATATGGGATGCTGGGAATCGAACCCGGGTTGACCACGTGCAAGGCAAACACCCTACCCGCTGTGTTCCAGCCCCGGAGCCATTTTTTAATGTACGCATTAAGATGAAAACAAAAATTCATTATCAATGAGATTTTATTGAAATGTATATTTTCATATTACTGGTTTAAAAAAAATACCGTTTTAAGCTCTGAAGCAGGAGTACCTGGACTTGAACTTTAAATCTTCTAATTGTTTATGTGACTTTGGCAAATTTTCTGTTCTTTTTGAATCATCTAAAAGGTACTTAAATTAGAGTCATTGAGATAACTCTCAAAATTTGAAGTTCTCCCAGGCACTGTCAGTTTGGCATTAATTAAAATTTTCATTTTTAACACATTCACATAATGTTAATGAATAACATCAAAATTTTTAATGACATTTAACATTTTAAAAATTACAATTTTTACTTTCAGCTGTATTCTATGTTATATAGCCATGAAAATACAAAAATGTCTGAGTTACCATAAGCTTTGCTAAGGAAAATTTGAGTACAGTGTTCAATAAGAGAGTCCATAGTGAGAAGAGAGTGTATAGGCTACATCCTCTTAGATGCGCTGTGCATGTTAGTGTTGTTATTCGAATCTTTGATTTTATGCCAGAAGACTTCAGAAGTTTCAATTTGGCTAGCTAATTTTGTTGTTCTAATCCAAAATTAGAAAAGTAACTTGTGCTCATTTATTATAGCATTATTCATAAGACTGAGAAATTCGAAGTAGGCAACTACTGAACGAGGTTAAACATAGTGGTAAATTAAAGCTGTTATAAAAAAAAATTAAAGCTCTTATACTTTATGAAGACCCTTGCATGTTAAGATCCTGGAGACCAGTGATCTCAATTCTGTTTTCAAAAACATTGGAAAACAATGCAAAGACATAAAATACCATACATTATCTAAAAGAGGAAAATATTTGAATATTTTTAAAAGGCATTGTACAAGTGCATACAGTGAAAAGGTTCCCTTTTTCCTATTCTACATCAAATCCATTACTTTTTATTTATTGAATATACTTCATTGTGCTTTGCATATGCAAGATAATAGAAATATTTTTTATTGTTGCAGACAAAGAGATAAAATATAAACTGTTTCACTGATTTCTTATTTGATCTTTTTGGGTATCTTGCCATGTCAGTAGGTTGGCAGTTTCTCTGTTTTTTTGTAATTTTGCGGTATTAGATTCATCTATTCATCATGGGTATTTGAGCTAGTGTAAGCATTGCTGTTGTAAGTGTTGGTACGGGGCCGGAGTCCTAGTGCAGAGGATATGTGCTCGCCTTCCATGAGTCTGATCTCAGTTCCATCACCGGCATCACATATGGTCCTCTGAGCACCTCCAGGTACGGCTCCAAAACCAAAAACAAAAAGAAAAGTAGTACACGATAATTTTGGTATGTGTCATGTTATAAATATGTTCAGGTTTCTTACACTGGACAAGTTTCTTTCTGGATATTATACTTGATTCTACACTTCCATCAGTACTGTAGAGAGTCCTTAGTTTCCCTGCAGCTTAAATAGTATGTGGCCATATTGATTGTTTTTCTGTTGCATAGAATTCCTCCCGTAAAGGTGTAGACCATGGAGTAATTTAAATTTGCATTTCACTAAACTTCAAGTGATGGAACATATTTTCATGTTTTAAATGTCATTTTTGTCCCTTTTCTGTGAGTGTTATATGTGCTTTCTATTTTTCTCTGATTTTTTTCCATCAGTAACCTCTAATGATTCTTCATAAATTTTTGAAGTAATTTATCTGATCTTTATGTAAAAGTTGCTAGCATTTTTTTCAGTTTATTAAGTAATACTTTATAGAATCTTTTTTTTTATCATGTACAGATTTTATGTATACATTTTTATATCTAATAGATTTTTTAACCATTATCAGAGAAGGCTTCTCTATTCTTAAACAGTTCATCAGGAATAGTTGTGTTGTTTGGTTTCTGCACTGTGTTCACTTTTTTTTGCTGGGATAGCTAGTAAGCATTCTTTTGGGAGACTCTTTATGACCAGTATCAAGGTTTTGGTCATATTTTCAGCCCTAGATTACTGTCTGCTAAAGATTATTGCCCAAACCGCTCTTTGCTATATGATTATGAAAATGGTGATTTTTCTGGCTCACTTGTGTGCTCCTTATTTGTCAGTTATTTGTAAGAAAAAACCTTTCTCTCCTACTTATCTGCCTATTCATTGACTTACTTCTATTTTCAGTCTTGGACCGACGTATTCCTATTTTATATCATTATAGCAGTTATAGTTGGTGCCTAAAATTTCCCAACTTTGGAAATTGGAGTCAAATGGAGCCCCTTCAAGCTGGATACTGTGTACTTTTAACATGCTCACTTCATTTGTATGTATTTATTTGCACTTTTTCGCTTTCAGGCATAACAAGATATAGCAAGCCTTATCCTTTGCCTTTCTTGACCCAGCCTTGGAGTTAGTCACTTTGCCAGGCCCTCGGGTTCCTGTTAATGAGAGCTGTTGGGCAAGAAATACCAGTTCTAGAGAACCCTGAAGGAAAAGTGAATCATCCAAGTCATAATTAGTAAACGTTTATTTTACCAAAACCAGAAAGAGCGTTTGCAAACCAAATCTTCATCCAGAACCGGTGCTGAGTCAGAGGGCAGGGGTGGTGTTCATTGCTGCGGAGCAGTGTATGTGGTGACAGAATTCTCTACAGTGACTTGATTTTTCAGTGACCAATTAGAATAGTAGGATTTTCTTAAATGTAGGGAATATTGATCAATGATTACCTTATATTAACTTTGGAAAGCAGTTTAATTTTGCTGATGACTTATTTCCCCAGGCTTAAATAAGAAATGACCCAGG